>NC_133330.1:188358886-188672438 GCF_042186555.1 Aquarana catesbeiana | reverse complement strand
TGTCTACTGGACAAGTTAGACTTTTATTCACACTGGAAATGTGACTGCTGGTACCTTCCATTTTTTGAGTGAATTTCTCCTCCATGGGATAGAGAACTGAAAATCTCTTTGGAGGAAGAAAATGCTTATCCGGGTGATCACATTCAGCATAAATAAGCTGTTCTAGTAATGCATGGACAGGAAATGCATGCAATGGCTGTGAAGGTTTTAAGAGACCCAAGGAAGAAACCGAGCTTTCAGCTGACTCCGTTAGGGGTAGCATGAAAGTAGAACGAACCATCTCCGTAAGAGATTGTATCAGCAATTTCTCAGATTGCGAAGCTGAAAAAGGTTCATCTACCGTTGTTTCCTCCGCAGAGGAATCATCTGTTTGTCTTTCCTTCTGATCGTCTGAGGGTAACACCTTATCCTGTGCCCACTGTTCCCCTTGCAAAGGGTCTAAGGTGGGGGAGGGGGATCTAGCACGCTTCCTATCCATTTGAATAGAGGATGCGATTAAAGCCGCTAATCTTCCTTCCAAGCCCTGCAGGGTAGAGGAAAAGACAACTTCAGTCACGTATAGGGGGGCTGAGATGTGAGAAGCAGCTGCACCACCAATTTGTTCCAATGGTTCACCCTGGCTTGCCATAATTGGTATTTCAGGCGAGGGTGACAGTGTGGAGACACGACTGGAGTTCCTAACGCCTCGGGGTGAAATCTTTGGTTTTTGTGGTGTCTTTTTTGGTACGCATAGTCCTAAGCACAAAAGCAGAGGCACTATTAAATTGCACTACTTGCTAAACATAGTCATGACTATGGCCTAGGCCCCACCCCCTTCGTAAACCTGCCCCCCTCCTTTCGAAAAATATTCCCGCGCGGGCGGCTTTTGGGTCCGCAGACCCAACACGAGGGGGGGGGGGGGGGGGGAGAGAGGCAGAACCCATGACACCAGCAATAAAAAAAAACAACTGTTGGAGCAATTTTCGGGACTTCTGCACCCCTCGCGGTGGGGTGGGGGGGTTTACAAGGGGGTACACCACAGATGTTTCCCTAACCCTTCCGGTCCCTTCAGGGGGGAGAAAAAAGCATTGGCAGATCTCTTACCTGAGAGGAATCCCCCTGTGCAAGCAGCTGCAGCCACACACAGACTGACACTGAGCTTACAGTGAAGATAACAGATTAAGGTATGTGCATATACTCCCTCTAGTGGAGAATTAAGGCATGACTACATTTTTTCCTTTAAAGACGAAATCATGGGGTGCTGTGTGTACATTAATGAGGAAAAAAATGAACCTAAATGATTTTAGCAAATGGCTGCAATATAACAAAGAGTGAAAAATTTAAGGGGGTCTGCTGTCCCCACTGTATGTCAGTATTACATTGTATATCCCTGTAAGTTGCGGTTGTTCAGGTGCTTATCTAATAGTTTTTTGGAAACTATCGATGCTCCCCGCTGAGACCACCGCCTGTGGAAGGGAATGCCACATCCTTGCCGCTCTTACAGTAAAGAACCCTCTACATAGTTTAAGGTTAAAGCTCTTTTCTTCTAATTTGAATGAGTTGCCATGTGTCTTGTTAAACTCCCTTCTGCGGAAAAGTTTTATCCCTATTGTGGGTTCACCAGTACGGTATTTATAAATTGAAATCATATCCCCTCTCAAGCGTCTCTTCTCCAGAGAGAATAAGTTCAGTGCTCGCAACCTTTCCTCATAACTAATATCCTCCAAACCCTTTATTAGCTTAGTTGCCCTTGTTTGCACTCGCTCCATTGCCAGTACATCCTTCCTGAGGACTGGTGCCCAGAACTGGACAGTATACTCTAGGTGCAGCCGGACTAGAGTCTTGTAGAGCAGGAGAATTAAGATTTTATCTCTGTAGCTGATCCCCTTTTTAATGCATGCCAATATTCTGTTAGCTTTGTTAGCAGCAGCTTGGCATTGCACTCCCAGGTCCTTTTCCATCCTAGATGTTGAAGGCCGGTTACAAATGGCACTCAAACACCCTTGGATTGGATGGCCATATCATTCTACCTATACCACCCACTCAAGGGGGGTTTTAGTTCTCATAGCCAAATCTGCACGCTTTCTCTCATAGACCCACTAGGTAGATATGTATTCCTTTATGCTACCTTATTCAGAGAACCTATATTGATACTGGCGTTCTATATACCTCCACCTTTCAGCTCCATGGTAATAGCTAAGGGTTTTAGTTGCATGGCACATTATCCTACTGTACCAGCAATATGGCGACTTCAATGCTACTTTAAATTCCAGCTTAGATAAACTGCAGACCGCTTTGCCATCTAAACCTCCTGCTCAAAAAACCCGCTTTGCTAGGCTAATTGCAGACGCTTCTTTCTTGACAATGTGGACTCTGCTCCTGTCTCTACAGTATGGGATGCATTTAAAATTCACTCCAGATCTACCCTTATTATGCATACAGTATAGCCAAACTGAAGTCCACATCAGAGGTAGCTTTGGCTCAGGCTATTACTAACCTGTCCTCTGCAGAAAAAACATTTACCAAGGAACCCTCCACCTCTCGGGCTACCCACCTTAAATTGCAGACCAGAGTAGTTGAACAACTGCACTATAAAAAGGCCAAGCGCAAACTGTTCTTTCATAAACAATAATATGAGCATGGTGAGAGGGCTGGCAAACTCTTGGCCTATTTAGTTCATAGTGTGGACAGACCCCCAGTGGTCATCTCATTGCTCTCCCCCACAGGTGACCCTATGACAGATCCCAGTCCGGTTTCAGGAAAATTTTGAGAACCCTTCGAAACCTTATACACGTCTACTGTATCAGACGATATGACACTAATGCAGTCCTTCTTTGACACTATGCAAATTCCCCAACTCTGAGGAACAAGTTAAAATGCTTGAAGTACCACGAACGACAAAGGAGATAGAACGAGGAAATTTAGCAATAGCTTTGGCTGAGTCACCGGGTCTCGATGGCTTGCCCATAAAATTCTATTCCCTTTATTCTGAACTACTAACACCAAAAACTTATCTCCTTTTTAATACTTGCCACCAGACTAAATCAGAGGTGATCTGCTCTCTGATACATGAAGATCAGTCAGGCTTCATGCCCAGTAGAAATACCTCCTTCAACCTGTAGAGGCTATATATAAACCTTCAAACTCAGCATGAAAATACCGGCTCAAAAGCGATTGTAGCTTTGGACACAGCTAAGGCGCTCGACTCAGTTGAGTGGTGCTTTTTATGGAAATGCCTATAAAATTACGGGTTTGGCCCCAAATTTATCAGATAAATACAAATGTTATACCAGGCTCCAGTGGCCAAGGTGTTGGCAAATGGATGGATATCTGATTAATTTCCCCTCACCAGAGGAACTTGAGAAGGCTTCCCGTTGTCCCCTTTGCTATATGCACTAGCAGCTGAACCACTGGCAATAACTATACAGTCACACCATGATATATCTGGCTTACATCTAGGCTCCTGACAGAAAAGATAAGTATTTATGCAGATGACACTCTGTTATATCTAGCGGACTCTGGTTCATCCTTGTCAACAGCTTTGACCCTCATAGAACAGTTTGGACTTTTCTCTGGCCTAAAAATTAAATTGGGATAAATCCCAAATACTCCCCCTAGATCGCTTTCTGCCACCGTGAAATCAGGCTAACCTCCATCTACAAAGGGTCAACCATATTAAATATCTTGGAGTTCAAGTCCTCAATTCCCCAGCGGAGTATACCCCTAACAATATACAACCCCTTTTTGATATGATAAAGGCCAAAACTCAAATATGGGCCCACTTATCTATAGGAGTGTTGGGCCACACAAACCTTATAAGAAAAATAGTACTTCTACTCAAGATACTCTACATACTCTGGCATTGTCCGATATATCTACCGCTCAAACATTTCAAAACCGTGGAGTCTCTACTTAAGCCATTCATATGGGATACTTGCAGACACAAATTGCCTTGGCAGAAGCTGAAAAACCCCACCGATCTGGGAGGCGCAGCTCTCCCAGACTTTAATTTGTACTACTTAGCAGCTCAGCTATCCCAGCTATTTCATACTGATAAAACTGACAGGTTAAGATTCTTTTCCTTCTTATGCCCCAAATGATCACACTCATCAACAGACCCCCTTTATGCTATAACAAGTGGGATTAAAGGAGCGGAAGTTTCGGGAGACTGACAATCCCTCCTTTTTCAGTATAGACTTATATGGGATGTTGTATCGGACAAGCTAAACTATCCCCAATATCACATGTTCGCCCACCTATGGCATAATACTACACTCATGGCACTATGCTCCACCTCTGGCGCTCCATATGTCTATTATTTATCTCACCTTTTGGCAAATGGAATTCTCAAACCATTTGATAGACTGAAAAATGACTATATGTTGCCAAACCATATGTTTTTCAGATTTCTCCAAGTCTGGCATGCCCTCCAAACTCATTTCCCCTCTACAATTCCCCAGCCTGACCCCAACCCTGTAATGGAGGTAATGAAAAGCTCAGATCCCCAAAAATGTATTTCAGTGTTCTATTACATTTTACATCTTCCCTCTTCATCCAGATTAGCCTATGACTTTAAACCAAGGTGGGAGAGAGATTTTGGTGCACTGGAAGATGAGGAGTGGAGTGAGGCACTGGACACCTGCAAGGCAGTGTCACTCAAATTATCAGGTCACCTTACCCAAATATACATACTTAACCGCTCCTACAGTGGGGCAAAAAAGTATTTAGTCAGCCACCAATTGTGAAAGTTCTCCCACTTAAAAAGATAAGAGAGGCCTGTAATTGTCAAAGGTATACCTCATCTATGAGAGACAAAATGTGGAAACAAATCTAGGCAATCACATTTTCTGATTTTTGAAAGAATTTATTTGCAAATTATGGTAGAAAATAAGTATTTGGTCACCTACAAACAAGCAAGATTTCTGGCTCTCAGAGACCTGTATCTTCTTGTTTAAGAGGCTCCTCTGTCCTCCACTCATTACCTGTATTAATGGCACCTGTTTGAACTTGTTATCAGTATAAAAGACACCTGTCCACAACCTCAAACAGTCACACTCCAAACTCCACTATAGTGAAGACCAAAGAGCTGGCGAAGGACACCAGAAACAAAATTGTACACCTGCACCATGCTGGGAAGACTGAATCTTCAATAGGCAAGCAGCTTGTTGTGAAGAAATCAATTGTGGGAGCAATAATTAGAAAATGGAAGACATACAAGACCACTGATAATCTCCCTCGATCTGGGGCTCCACGCAAGATCTCACCCCGCGGGGTGAAAATGATCACAAGAACGGTGAGCAAAAATTCCAGAACCGAACGGGGGGACCTAGTAAATGACCTGCAGAGAGCTGGGGCCAACTTAACAAAGGCTACCATCAGTAACACACTACGCCGCCAGGGACTCAAATCCTGCAGTTCCAGACGTGTCCCTCTGCTTAAGCCAGTACATGTCCAGGCCCATCTAAGGTTTGCTAGAGAGCATTTGGATGATCCAGAAGAGGATTGGGAGAATGTCATATGGTCAGATGAAACCAAAGTAGAACTGTTTGGTAGAAACACAACTCGTCGTGTTTGGAGGAGAGAAAATGCTGAGTTGCAACCAAAGAACACCATACCTACTGTGAAGCATGGGGGTGGCAACATCATGCTTTGGGGCTGTTTCTCTGCAAAGGGAACAGGACGACTGATCCGTGTACATGAAAGAATTAATGGGGCCATGTATCGTGAGATTTTGAGTGCAAACCTCCTCCCATCAGCAAGGGCATTGAAGATGAAACGTGGCTGGGTCTTTCAGCATGACAATGATCCCAAACACACCGCCTGGGCAACGAAGGAGTGGCTTCATAAGAAGCATTTCAAGGTCCTGGAGTGGCCTAGCCAGTCTCCAGATCTCAACCCCATGGAAAATTGGATTATGTGGTTGTAATTGCTAAATGTAAATGTAAATGTATATACAAATGTAAAAGGGTGCTGTACCCATTGTGGAGTGATATATGGTGTTGCTTAGGATATAGGATATACCTTTGATTTACAATTTAAAATACTGTGCTATCTCTTTTTATTCATTTATTTGTAATCTTGTGCGTGTCGCTGCTGATAAGCCTGCGCTGATCTCCCCGTGCTCGGGGACATCCCCCCACAACAAGCATCTCTCCTCCGGGTGGAGGTAAAGTCAGAGGAGTTTCTTTCTTTTTTTTTTTTTCTTCCCTGAAGGGGCTAGTTAACGGCAGCGAGGAGTCGCGCCGACTGGCCTATCTCTTTGATAGGACAAGGGAATTGGGTTTTTTTTTTTTTTTTTTTTTTTTTTTTTGGGCTCCCCCTCCCATAGCCCCAGACGATCGTAAGACATGACCAGATTAAAGTTTACCTCATATAATGTTAAGGGACTAAACATCCCAGAGAAATGGATTAGGCTGCTTGCTGAACTGAGAAGGTTAAAGACGCAAATTGCCTTTCTGCAGCAGACACACTTTAGAAGGGATAGAATACCAAGGCTGGTAAACCATAAATTCTCTGCTGTATACCATAGTGCATCCTTGACCTCTAAATCAAATGGGGTTTCTATCATTGTGTCAAAACAGACTCCATGGAAGGAGACTAAAGTAATTACAGATGAGGAGGGCCGTCTTTTAATTGTAAAGGGATTACTAGGACTGCAAAAGGTTACATAAGTGAATATGTATCTCCCGAATTGGTTGCCTGGAGACCTGTCTCCAATTGGTACATCAGCATAAGGAGGGAATCTTGATGATAGGGGGAGACTTAAATTTGGCCCTGGACCCTTCTTTAGATGCATCCAGGGGAGCCTCCCACCTGTCATTTACAAAATTACGAAGAGTAAAAAAATTATTAAGTGATCTGCAGGTGGTAGATACATGGAGGACATTACATGTCCAAGATAGAGATTATACATTCTTCTCGGCAAAACATAAATCATATACTCGAATCGATTATATTTTGGTTTCACAGACAGGAATAACATCGTTGGTGAGTGCTTATATAGGCTCATTCACCTTGTCAGAGCATGCCCCGACCAACTGTGTACTGGACCTAGGAGAGGGAGATCGTCGCGAGTGGCAATGGAGGATCAATGAGACCCTGTTAAAGGACAAGGATTATGAACAAAAATTAAATCAGGAACTGGATTCCTTTTTTTAATAAATGATACAGAGGAAGTTACCCCATTCTGTTTATGGGAAACACATAAATGCATGATGAGCGGGGTCTTTATATCTTTAGGGGCGCATAGGAAAAAGAAGCTTAACGAACAGATTGATGTACTACTTAAAAGAATTCGGGAAGTGGAGCTGATACATAAAAAATCTCAGACACAAGAAATAGAGGAGAAATTAAGTGGTTTACGGGAGGACTTAAACTCATTGCTCATTGAACAGGCAAAAGGTAAGCTGAAACGGGGAAGAGGGACACTCTATGAATTTGGGAACAAACCGAGCAGGATGTTAGCAAAGGCCCTTAAGGATACCACTACACAGAGGTATATGTCAGGTATTAAAACACAGAATGATAGGATGGTTAGCTCCTCACAGGAAATGGCACAGATTTTTAAGGAGTACTACAAGGGTCTTTACCAATTGGAAGGACAATTATCTCCAGAGAAGAGTAAGAGTAAATGGGAGTTGGCAAGGGAATATTTACAAACCTCAGGAATGCCAAAGTTGAGGAGACCGCACGAGAGCTAGACGTACCAATTACAGTAGAAGAATTTAAGAGAGCATTAAACCTTTTAAAATTGGGGAAAGCACAGGGCCCAGACGGGTATACCCTGGCATACTACAGATTTTTGCGGAGAAATTGGCTCAGGGATTCATAGCTGCCTTTAACTCATTGTGCGAGGGACAGAAGATACCTACTGAGACATTGTTGGCACATATAGCAGTAATCCTGAAGGAGGGTAAGGACCCATCTCAGTGTTTCAGCTACCGGCCAATAGCTTTGTTAAATGCGGATCTAAAAATTTTCTCAAAGATTCTAGCGACCAGACTTGATGAACACATCCCCTCACTGATACACCAAGACCAAGTGGGGTTTACTGCTGGGAGGGAGGGGAGGGAAAATACGCAGAGAGTAATAAACGCCATCTACATTACACAGAGTCAGCAGAAACCCCTAACACTGTTTTCAGCTGATGCTGAAAAAGCATTTGATAGAGTTGATTGGATATTCCTTAGGGCTACATTGCAACATATTGGTCTGGGGGATGGAATGCTGAGATGGTTTTCAAATCTATACTCTGTCCCGAGTGCGAGGGTTAGGGTAAACGATAGACTCTCGGATTCATTCTGTATTCGAAATGGAATGCGCCAGGGCTGTCCATTGTCGCCCATTATTTTTATTCTCACATTGGAGCCTTTCCTAAGGAAGATACGAGCCAACTCCAATATTAGAGGTATAAACACAGAAAGAGAGGAGCATAAATTAGCAGCATATGCGGACAATCTGATTTTTTTCATAACCTCTCCAATAATATGCCTCCTGTCTCTCCTAATGGAGATACGTCAATATGGGAGGATAGCAAATTATAAGGTGAATTATACCAAATCAGAGGCTATGGGGATGGGAATGAAGGCACCCTGACTGCAACAGATAAAGATGCAATTTAACTTCAGATGGACAGAATCCCATATAAGCTACTTGGGAACTAAAATACCAAAGAAGCTTAGCAGGATATTTGAATTAAATTATGTCCCGATGCTAAGACAAATTAAACTAGAGTTACAGAGATGGGATAGAGAGACCTTTACATGGTTTGGAAGGACAAATATCATAAAGATGAATGTCATGCCTAGGCTTCTTTACTTGTTGCCAATAAAGACTCCCCCAAGCTTTCTGAAGGACCTTAGATCGAGGTTTTTGAAGTTTATCTGGGCTGGGAAGCCAGTAAGAGTACGGAGAACCATCCTAGTGCTCCCGAAAGAAAAAGGAGGCATTGGCTTTCCAGACCCAGTGAGATCCCAGGAAGCCTCACAGTTAGCTAGACTAATGGAATGGTGCGCCTCTGAGAGGAAACCATATGTACAATTAGAACAAGCGATGGTTAATATTCCCCTGGAGGGATTGCCGTGGATAGCAAGACTGGATATACCAACAATAGTGAAAAAACATCCACTGGCAAGTGCAACTCTTCATACAATTAACACGATCTTTAAAAAGACAAATCTGTCTCCATCTCCGAGTCCCATGATCCCGGTGCTGGGTACGCCAGACTTTCAGCCTGGCATAACAGACCGGGGATATGAGGTTATTAAACGAAGGGGGATAAACAGGATCATACATTTCTCAAGGGGTAACTGTTTGATGACAACAGGTGAGATAGAAAGAGAAGTAACACCAGACTTGGACTTCCTCAGGGCAATGCAGTTAGGAGCATACATCCGCTCGAAAATAAAAATTTACCCAGAAATACGGGGACTATCGGGCTTTGAACAGATATGTTTAGATGGAGAGAGTATGAGGCATTCCCTATCATATTTCTATGAAGTATTAACGAGCCTGGAAGCACCCCAAGATCTTAATTTTATTCAAGCCTGGGAGAGGGAAATGGGGATCTTGTTCTGCCAAAGACAGAAGGATAAAATCTCTCCATAAAACATCAGTCGCAAGCAATCAGGAGGGAGGATATAAAATCCTCACCAGATGGTATAGAACACCATCCGTGCTACATAAAATATTCCCACAGGTTCCAAATGTATGTTGGCGCTGTGGGAAGTCAGAGGGCACGATGTTGCACATTTTTTGGGAATGTGAGAAGATCAGGGAATTTTGGAAAATGGTCGAGGAAACAGTTAAGGATATTACAGGTGTGTCTCTTGGAGAAAATCCGGCAGCATTCTTATTAAATGATGTCCCCATGTCGGTGGAAAAATATAAAAACTCCCCGCTTAAACACCTTCTCGCGGCAGCGAGGGCCTGTATTCCGGCTTTGTGGAAAAGTATAGTTCCGCCGTCTAGAGTACAGTGGTGGGCTAGAATAACAGAAATCCAACAAATGGAGAATCTGACTTTGATGTTGAAAGAACAGGATGAAAAATACTGGAAGATATGGTCTCCCTACCTAGCTTTTAGAAGTGGAGAACATGAGAGGTAGGTCATGTGCGATCGGATGGGAGGGGGAGGGGGTGCACCCTTCCCTTTTTTTCCTTTTTTTTTTTCTGCTTGTTGGGGCTTTAGAGGGTGGGGGTAGGGGTCAGGGTTAGGAAAAGAGACTGAGCTGTATTGATTATGGAAAAAAAAAAGAAAACCGGAGGGAGTTGAAAGTCCGTGTTACCCAGCGACAGCCCCAAAACATCACTGCTCTAGAGGAGATCTGCATGGAGGAATGGGCCAACATACCAGCAAAAGTGTGTGACAACCTTGTGAAGACCTACAGAAAATGATTGACCTTTGTCATTGCCAACAAAGGATATATAACAAAGTATTGAGATGAACTTTTGATATTGACCAAATACTTATTTTTCACCATAATTTGCAAATAAATTCAAAAATCAGACAATGTGATTGTCTGGATTTGTTTCCACATTTTGTCTCTCATAGTTGAGGTATACCTATGATGACAATTACAGGCCTCTCTCATTTTTAAGTGGGAGAACTTGCACAATTGGTGGCTAACTAAATACTTTTTTGCCCCACTGTACCTTGTATATTTGTAATGAATAGGGATGAGCCAAACACCCCCCCCCGGTTCGGTTCACACCAGAACTTGCGAACAGACCAAAACTTCGTACGAACGTTAGAACCCCATTGAAGTCTATGGGACTCGAATGTTCAAAATCAAAAGTGCTCATTTTAAAGGCTAATTTGCATGGTATTGTCCTTAAAAGGGTTTGGGGATCCGGGTCCTGCCCCAGGGCACATGTAACAATGCAAAAAAAGTTTTAAAAGCGGCCATTTTTTCGGGAGCAGTGATTTTAATAATGCTTAAAGTCAAACAATAAAAGTGTAATATTCCTTTAAATTTCATACCTGGGGGGTGTCTACAGTATGCCTGTAAAGGGGCTCATGTTTCCCGTGTTTAGAACAGTCTGACAGCAAAATGACATTTCAAAGGAAAAAAGTCATTTAAAACGACTCGCGGCTATTAATGAATTACACATAAAAGTTCATTGATAAAAACGGCATGGGATTTCCCCACAGGGGAACCCCGAACCAAAATAAAAAAAAAAAAAAAAATGACGTAGGGGTCCCCCTAAAAATTCATACCAGACCCTTCAGGTCTGGTATGGATTTTGATGGGGAACCCCGCGCCAAAATTTTTAAAAAACCTGGCGTGGGGTCCCCCCAAAAATCCATACCAGACCCTTATCCGAGCATGCAACCTGGCAGGCCGCAGGAAAAGAGGGGGGACGAGAGGGCGCCCCCCCTCCTGAACCGTACCAGGCCACATGCCTTTAACATTGGGAGAGTGCTTTGGGCTAGCCCACCAAAGCACCTTGTCCCCATGTTGATGAGGACAAGGGCCTCATCCCCCACAACCCTGGCCGGTGGTTGTGGGGGTCTGCAGGCGGGGGGCTTATCAGAATCTGGAAGCCCCCTTTAACAAGGGGACCCCCAGATCCCGGCCCCCCCTGTGTGAAATGGGAAGGGGGTACAAAAGTACCCCTACCATTTCACTAAAAAACTGTCAAAAATGTTAAAAATGACAAGAGACAGTTTTTGACAATTCCTTTATTTAAATGCTTCTTCCTTCTTCTATCTTCCTTCATCTTCTTCTTCTTCTTCTGGTTCTTCTGGCTCTTCTGGTTCTTCTTCCGGCGTTCTTGTCCAGCATCTCCTCCGCGGCGTCTTCTATCTTCTTCTCCTCGGGCCGCTCCACACCCATGGCATGGGGGGGGCTCCCGCTCTTCTCTTCATCTTCATCTTCTTCTTCATCTTCTTCATCTTCTTCTTTTCTTCTCTTCTTCTCTTCTCCATTTTCATCTCCGGGCCGCTCCGCATCCATGCTGGCGTGGAGGGAGGCTCCCGCTGTGTGACAGCGTCTCCTCGTCTGACGGTTCTTAAATAACGGGGGGCGGGGCAACCCGGTGACCCCGCCCCCCTCTGACGCACGGTGACTTGACGGGACTTCCCTGTGACGTCACGGGGAATGCCACAGGGAAGTCCTGTCATGTCCCGTGCGTCAGAGGGGGGTGGGGTCACCGGGTGGCCCCGCCCCCCGTTATTTAAGAAGCGTCAGACGAGGAGACGCCGTCACACAGCGGGAGCCTCCCTCCATGCCAGCATGGATGCCGGGCGGCCCGAAGAAGAAAATGAAGAAGAGAAGAAGAGAAGAAAAGAAGAAGATGAAGAAGAAGATGAGGAAGATGAAGAGAAGAGCGGGAGCCTCCCCCCATGCCATGGGTGCGGAGCGGCCCGAGGAGAAGATAGAAGACGCCGCGGAGGAGATGTTGGACGAGAACGCCGGAGGAAGAACCAGAAGAGCCAGAAGAACCAGAAGAAGAAGAAGAAGATGAAGGAAGATAGAAGAAAGAAGAAGCATTTAAATAAAGGGATTGTCAAAATCTGTCTCTTGTCATTTTTAACATTTTTGACAGTTTTTTAGTGAAATGGTAGGGGTACTTTTGTACCTCCTTACCATTTCACATGGGGGGGCGGGATCTGGGGGTCCCCTTGTTAAAGGGGGCTTCCAGATTCCGATAAGCCCCCTGCCCGCACACCCCCACAACCACCGGCCAGGGTTGTGGGGATGAGGCCCTTGTCCTCATCAACATGAAGACAAGGTGTTTTGGGGGGCTACCCCAAAGCACCCTCCCAATGTTGAGGGCATGTGGCCTGGTACGGTTCAGGAGGGGGGGCGCTCTCTCGTCCTGAAGGGCCTGGTATGGAATTTAGGGGGACCCCCACGTCATTTTATTTTTAAATTTTGGTTCGGGGTTCCCCTGTGGGGAATTCCCATGGCGTTTTTATCAATGAACTTCTATGTGTATTGTCGGACCGGCAATGCAATAGCCGCGAGTAGTTTTAAATGGCTTTTTTCCTTCTAAATGTCATTTTGCTGTCAGACTGTTCTAAACACAGGAAACATGCGCCCCTTTACAGGCATACTATAGACACCCCCCAGCTACGAAATTTAAAGGGATATTACACTTTTATTGTTTGACTTTAAGCATTATTAAAATCACTGCTCCTGAAAAAACTGACGTTTTTAAAACTTTTTTTTGCATTGATCCATGTCCCCAGGGGCAGGACCCAGGTCCCCAAACACTTTTTATGACAATAACTTGCATATAAGCCTTTAAAATTAGCACTTTTGATTTCTCCCATAGACTTTTAAAGGGTGTTCCGCGGCATTCGAATTTGCCGCGAACACCCCAAATTGTTCGCTGTTCGGCCAATGTTCGAGTTGAACATGAGTTCGACTCGAACTCGAAGCTCATCCCTGATGGTGAATGGTAATTCATCAAAAAGATAGTTCCTCAAAGTATTACACTCTGAAGTGTAAATCCAACGCTCCTTATCTCTAGATCTGTGAAAATTGGCTCCCCCATAAATGAGCCACAGAGAGGCAATATAGTGTAATACTGTTTTTTAAAAAAAAAGCACTTACATGCCAATGTAAAGTACAGCAGATAGCAGCACAGCTGGGGGATGAGGCAGAGGCCGGTCCAACTTTCGGTGTATAAAATGGAAAGCACAGTGTGCATCTAAGCTGGGAATGGAAGTGTAAACTCCTGTATCAAGCGCCCCAAGCCTCGTTCTCAGAGAAGAGCGGATTTTTATGACACTTCGGGTGAAGCACTTTTGTTTAACAAGAATTAAGCACGCTGCACTTTAGCAAGACACGGTGTTGGAGTCACTACATATACAGAAGAATTGAATGAATCTATATGTTTTTAGATATAATTTCATCACTTATGCTGGACTGTTTTGGTGTCATATTTATGGTATATGTGCTGGTATATATGGTGCACTCACGCAGGACTGGGTGATTTCATATTCATATACATATTTATATGGTTTTGCGCCCGATTTTTCCATGATTTTATCTATTCATATCGCAGAGGGACCTTCATGTGACATCAGAAGCCAATATAGGGATTCAATCTATACCTGATCATGCTCCCGTCTCTATCACCCCAAGTTTGACGGCCCCTCCCGCCAAACCTAATACGTGGAGATTAAATTCTTCACTATTAACAGACCCAGTCCTGTTGCCTAAGTTAACTTGACCACTAACTGAATTATTTCAACACAACATGATCCCTGATGCAGACCCAATGATGGTTTGGGAGGCACACAGATGTTCCACTAGAGGGGAGTTAATTAAAATGGGAACCCACCGGAAAAGATAAAAAGAAATCATAGTTAACTGATAAAATTCTCTCTAGAAACCCTACACAGTCCCTAACAGCACACTCGACGATGGCCTTACTGGAAACCAGAAAAGCACTTAGGCAGATCCTAGACGGCAAAATAAAACGGTTTCTGATCTTCCGTAAAAAAATGTTACTATGAACACGGTGACAAAACTGGTAAAATACTAGCAAGGCCCTAAGGGACCCAAACTCCAATCACAATATATTGGGCATTCAGAATAAGGCATGTAAGATTGACAGAACCACAGATAGAATAGTACAACATTTTCACAACTTTTATACTAATTTTTACAACCTGCCGAATCAACACAAACCAGTAGACACCCAAGACAATAGGTTATGAGCCATAAAGGAATACTTAAAAGAATCCAATCTCTGCACACTTGCATCAGATGACATCTCACAACTCGGGAAACTCATAGACTCTTCAGAAATCAGACTTGCCATTAAGGACCTAAAGACAGGCAAAAGCCCAGGCCCAGATGGTTTCAGTGCCATATACTTGATTTGATTGTAGCCGTATTAGTGCCATATACTATAAGACATTTCTTGACTTACTAATAAAACCCCTTATGGAAGCACTAAATTCATTAACAACGAGAACAGTATCCACTGAATATTCTGGCGGCCTTCAATGTGGTCATCAAGCCGAACAGAGATCCGTTACACTGTGCCAGCTACAGACGAATCTCCTTGTTAAATTTAGATGTCAAGCTCATGGTGAAAATTATTGCCAATAGATTGAAACCACCACTTCATGGCCTGATTGGACCAGACCAGGCTGGATTTATGCCGGGCAGAGAGGCCAAGGACAAAGTCACCAAGTCCTTGGACCTGATCTATGCCACCAACACGCAAAAAAATCGAAGGCCTCTTCCTGTGAACGGACGTGTAGAAGGCCTTTGATCGAGTAGCAAGGGATTTTGTGCTGGAGACTTGTCGGTTTATTGGCTTGGGACCGCACATGACGACTTGGATATCTTCACTATATAAGAACCCCACTATATAAGAACCCCATGGCTAGACTTAAAATAAACGGCTCTTTGTCAAATAGCGTAAACATACAAAATGGCACAAGGCAGGGCTGTCCACTGTCACTGATAAAATGGTGGGTGTTCTTCGCGCTATCAAGCTAGTGAAACACCAAAGTAAAAATGAGATGATAGATAATTGCAGCAAAATCTAAAGTGTTCACAACAACTCAGAGAAAAAGTAAATAGAAAATGATTTCGCGCAAAAATCTAGTGATGAGGAATAAAATTCTAAAAGAAGTATAATTACAACTAAGGAGTCAAATGAATATATAAAAGACACGTATAATGGTGAACGTGTCACTATGTGATGTATCATCTAAAGACGTGACCCTAAAATTGAATGCAATCAATTCCTGATGAAATAACCAAATGGATGGTGAATAAATGAGTGATAAAGTGACAGTTAACAGTGCACATAAATCACAATAGCAATGCAAGTAAATCACAAAGTGAATAAATGAATAAATAAAAATTAATGTGATGAAAAAAATATATATGAATGAAAATGGTAAGTCCATAGGGTGAGGTCAACCACTCTCAGAGGTCCCTGCTAAGGGAATAAGATAGGACAGATGTTCTAGTGGGTGACTGATGAATAATGAAATTCAGTATGTTGCCTATAGAAACTCCATGTAATGTCTCCTGGATGTAGTCTCACAGAACTCTCACCTTCAAGCTGTTAAAACATGGCATCTATGAGTACAGGTGTATCGATGTAATCTTTGATGAATGTTGTCAGTGAGGTCCTCTGTGAATTTCTCCTTTAATATCCTCTGCCAGTGTCTCCTATAAAGGGCTCAATATTACCACAACCGTAGCGGGGGGGGAGAGAAAGAAAAGGCCTCCACTAGTGTAATAAGTTTGAACAATGGGGGATGTTTAATAAAGTGTTTAAAATTGGACTCTTACAATAAGGTAAAGTGTTAAAAGCAAATGGATAAAAGACTGTGTGGCGTTCTCAGCGCCCTCTCACTTGTTCTTCCTGGTGTACGTCTCGCTCCAGCCACTCCCTACGCGTTACGACACGCTCACTTGTCTTCATCTTTTTTTCAAAATGTTATTTTTACATTTATATAATAAAAAATAAAAACCCCAGTGCTGATCAAAGACCACCAAAAAAAAGCCCTATTTGTGTGAAAAAATTATATAAATTTAATTTGGGCACAGGGATGCATGACCGTGCAATTGCCTGGTAAAGTAGCGCAGTGCTGAATAGCAAAAAATGACCTGGTCATGAAGGGGGTAAACTTTTTCAGAGCTTAAGTAGATAACATTACATAAGTTATAACATCGTATAGTAACTAAAACGTAACACTTTTCTATGTAACCTTTCCTGAAATTCAAAACATTGTTTATGGTTTTTAAAAAACATAAAAAATTCTAGTGTATGTGTTTGTGTGTGTATGTACATACACTCAAACTGACTACCATTTTAGGGATGCAAATGTATTTGTTAATTTTCTGTGTCATAAAACTCAGCTTCAGCTGAAAATTACCATATATTGGAACCTCACTTCTCTCCTGTTTTTTTTTTTTATTACCCCATTTACCTGTTATGCTGGGTTTCCTTTGATTCACACAGTCACCTGCCCAGCAAATCCAGCATTGTTCTGCTGTGATTCACTGCTTAGGTGCCATAGCTCAGGTCCCGCCATCTTTTTCTTTGATGTCATCAGGAATATGGCTGCCTCTTCCAGGTTCAGGCAGATGGCCCCTTCCCCAGCTCTGACCATGATTGCGGTGTGTTCCTGGCTCCTAAAGCCTCCTGGGATATAAATATGATGTACATATTCCAGGAGGTTTCAGAAAGGAGGAGAATGGTAGTTGCACAGTACATCTTCAAAGTCCTCTACAAAGTTCCTGGAGTAGCCAGTCACTGTAATCCACAGGAAATAAAGCGGTACATTTTTATAAACTTTTAATAGAATGAATAAAAGATACCTTTACATTCTGGTTTAGGCTGCCATCCATCATTACCGCACTGACTTATGCCTTCAACTTTGTTATCACTACTGATAAATCCTTCCTTACATTTATATATGAAGTACGCGCCAACGTCAAATACATTCTCTTTTGTTATATATTCTCCATTAACCAGGTTTGGTTTTTGGCAAGATTCTGAAAATGGAAAAAATAAACACAATGTATGTGATTACACCTATTTTTATTCATATGTTATCACAATAATGCAAGGACAAGGCATTACACCGTTCACATAGATTACAACAATAAAGCAGAATTGTATTCTTCGTCTAGGTGTCTGTAGAGTTCATATGTAAGTATAAATAAAGATAAGAAACATTGTTATTAATCACTGTAGGTACAAACATAACAGCAATTAGAACCTCACAAATATATGTTTATAACAGGCATTTACAACTGTTCTCACATGCAACTAAAGTTCATTAAAAGTTTATATAAAAGGTATAAAATGTAAAGTAAATCTGTGCTTTTACCATGTATGATAACACAGAGCCCAAGAAGTGCCCAGGAAAGTGTACCCTTTACTTCTAAATATTTGGGAGCCTGCAACCAGGGCCGGAGCAAGGATTTTTGTCTACGCAGGCGAACGTGCATTTTCGCTCCCCCCCCCCCCCCCCAAGAAAGAGAGAGAGAAAGAGAGAAAGAGAGAAAGAGAGAAAGAGAGAAAGAGAGAAAGAAAGAAAGAAAGAAAGAGAGAAAGAAAGAAAGAGAGAAAGAGAGAAAGAAAGAAAGAAAGAGAGAAAGAGAGAAAGAGAGAAAGAGAGAAAGAAAGAAAGAAAGAAAGAAAGAAAGAAAGAAAGAAAGAAAGAAAGAAAGAAAGAAAGAAAGAAAGAAAGAAAGAAAGAAAGAAAGAAAGCTGACAGGGGTTGTAACCCTTCTTTTTTGCCATTAGTTTTACTTTAAAGCCCCAAAAGTGTTCTGATTGAAGTGTAATATGATACTGTGTTGTACACATTGCAATGTACAAGGCTTACCTTTAAGGAGGTAGTAAAGCTCGCTTTGTGATTTTTACCTATAGGTAAGCTTATCATAAGACTTACCTGTAGGTAAAATGAATATCTCCTAAACCTGCACGGTTTAAGAGCTATTCACCCTGCATGCAGCTGGTGACATGACTGGTGCATGCGCTCTGAAGGTCTGAAATACTGTTCCGGACCTTCAAAGCTTTGTGCCGGAACCGAGGGTGCATGTGTGTGCATGATGTCATTGCAGCTTAGCCGCTCATACAGCCGGAGCACGCAAACCCGGAAGGAAGACCGGGTGGAGATGGAAGTCCTGTCAGTGATGACAGCGCCCTGCTGGATTGCTTCGTTCTAAAGTAAGTATTTCATGGGGACGGAGCAAGACATTATGCCATTGTCTTGCAGATTTTTTTTTTTTTTTAATAAACTGCCGCGGTTTACTACCGCTTTATGGTCCCTTTCCCACAGACGTTCTGATTGAGTCTGCCTGTCTGTTTTTCAGGCGACCCCGATTAAACCATCCAACCATTTTCTATGGAGAGGCGGATGTAAATATTTAATTATTTATTTCGTTTTTTATTTCGGTTTGCACTAGGATTCCTCATCCTTGAGGGCAGCAAGGCCTGTGTTGACGCATCTTTTATATGGTGATCCACCTGTGCGCAGGAGTCGTTGTTTCTTGTTTGCGGATGTAAATGGACATGTGTCCATTTACACTTGCCTGCATCCAATCTGGTCTGCTAAAAATGGATTGGGATCCATTCCCCATTCGTCTAGTGGATTGGATCGAGTGAAAGTCGGATGTAAATGGACAGGAGGTCCGTTTACATCCAACCGCCCATAGAGGAGAGCAAGCTGTGTCCATGTCCGTTCTAAATAGCGGAGTGGACACGGGCCTGTCATCTGCCTGCTCAATGGAGATCAGTGGAGGGATTCCTCACTAAACAGGTGGATTTGAGCCAGAGTCTGTCCATGTGAAAAGGGCCTAAGGCTGAGTTCACACAGAGCCAATACACTCAGCGGACTCCGTTTTTCTCAGAGGTGGATCGCTCCGCTGATCTCCGCTGAGCAGGTGGATGACAGGTCTGTCTCCGCTCACTGTGCAGACATGGTCCTGTCAGAGTCCTGCTCTCCTCTATGGGGAGATGGACTGCCTGTTCGTTTTCATCCAATCCGCTGGACGGAATAGCGAACGTATTGCCATCCGTCTGTTTTCAGAGGATCTTGTCAGATGGATGGCAGACGGGTGTCAGCGGACACATCTCCGCTGATATCCGCCTGCCTATAGAAGTTGATAGGTGGCCCGCTGGGATCCACCTGAAAACCAGACAGGCGGATCCGAATGGGCCGAGCGTGTGAAAGGGGCTTTATAGTACACCTCACTATACATCACATCTGTAGATGGACTATCGAGGTGCAGTAAAGGACAGGAGTTGTGTATCCTATGCAATCTATCAAGCCAAAAAAACATCTCCTAGAGCAGGGACAGCCCAGAGCCCATGTAAAGGAATGCTGGGGTTACCATGTTCCATCCTCTGCACACAGCCCACTGAACACAGTGACTCACCCCAGGTCACCCTCAGTACAGCCCCTGATAGAGATGGGAAGCTGAGGCAGTTACAAACAAGGCCAAGGATAAATCCAAGGGAAAGACCAAGCTTAACTTACCACCAGCCCCCAGACAACCAAATAACCTGTCTAACAGTATGCGTTAAAAGCAGGGGTTTAGTCTGCACACATCTGCAAATGCATGTGTAAGCCACAGAGCCTTGTCAAGGAACCCTGGTATCTGTGGTACCTAACACTAATTTTTTAGGTGTCCCCTGAGGCAGTCCAGCTGGTGTTGGCACTGGCAGACAGTGCAAAGCAGAGTCCCGGTGTCAGGAGTTTGGTCCCGCATATCAAAAGCCACTGACAACGAAACTAAAATAACCCTTGTGTCAGGAAGCAGAGCAGCCCCCTCCCCCCCTAGTACTGCCAGGCTGGACCAGAGCACAGTGACTACAGTACTTTGTATGGGGGCGGGGGGGTGCTCGTCAGGGGTTGACTGCACAGATGCTATGTAGGTGGCATAGGAGGCACTACAGTGACCCGTGTCAAAGGACAGATTCCCATTATGATCAGTCAATATGGGCGCAGAAAGTGACTGGGGACTGGATTTTACCGCCCCTCCTCTGTTGGCACCCTCAGGTGGCCGCCTGGGCTGCCTTAGGCTTGCGCCGGGCCTGCCTACAACAGCAGGTGTTACAGCACTGGGTCTTGGCAATTGGCTGCTGAAGTATCCAGTGCTGTTACATGGAGGGAAGGAAAGAGTCCTCAGCCCTGTGTAAACATACAATACCAATTTAGAGCTTACACATGCCTTCACATAGTTCCCATGGGAAACATGTAGCATAAGGCCTAATGCACACAGGATGTTTATTTAACTCCTCAGCTGTGTTTTTGCAGAAAAAAATGCTTGATGCTTTTAAAAGTGTCTAAAGCTTTTTGGGTCTTTTACAGGCATCAAGCTCTTGGGCAGTAATTCATTTGATTGGCCAAAATAAATAATTTATTCTGGCCATTGAAATTAATGCTCAAGTGAATAGCGACTAGGTGCGTTTTTACGCACGTTTAGCTGCTTTTAGTAACGTCAAGTGTTTTTCTGCCCAAACTCTGCTGCTTTTGGATGGAGTGGGTTTTTTTTCCTACCTTTAAACTCTCCTACAACTAAATACTGCTAAAAGCCTATGGGGGTTATTTACTAAAATGGAATAGTGCAAAATCTGGGGCAGCTCTGCATAGAAACCAATCAGCTCCCAGGCTTTATTGTCAAAACTTAATTGAACAAGTTGAAGTTAGAAGCCGATTGGCTACCATACACAGCTGCCCCAGATTCTGAGTAAATTAGAAAAGTTTAGTACAGTATGTGTGCATGGACACATAGGGGGGGATTAACTGAACCTGGTGCACTCAGAATCTGGTGCAGAAGCTGGTCAGCTTGTTTAATTGGGTTTTGGCAATAAAACCTGGAAACTGATTGGTTTCTATGCAGAGCTGCACCAGATTTTGCACTCAGGGCTGCTATCAGGGGGGTACAGCCGATACAACTGTAAGGGGCCCACCCAGGCCAGAAGAAGGCAGGACAGGTGAAGGGGAGCCATGTTGTGCACTATAGAAATGATCTTGCAGCTTCTGCTGCTCTGTGTGTCATTGAGCTTAGACATCGAGCTCTACTGCCACCTCTGGCTACTATGTGCATATGCACCCATTGTGTGAGTTGCCTGTACTGTGCTCCTGTGTCAGCAACATGTCAGCTTTGTGAAAACTAGCTGGGACTAGATAGGAAGATTTCCTTTACAAGTAGGGGCTGTAAAGGAAAGGGAGGGGGCTGTTTGTGTACGGGGAGGGGCCAGAGGCTTGTGTGTTTACAGATTTGTGTATGTGTGAGGCTATACAGGAGTGAGAGGGGGCTGACATATATACAGGTGTGGGGGGGGGCTAACATATATACAGGAGTGAGGGGGGCCGACATATATACAGGTGTGAGAGGGGGCTGATATATATACAGGAGTGAGAGGGGGGCTGACATATATACAGGAGTGAGAAAGGGGCTGACATATATACAGGAGTGAGGACGGGCTGACATAAACACAGGAGTGAGGAGGGGCTGACATAAATACAGGAGTGAGGAGGGGCTGACATAAATACAGGAGTGAGGAGGGGCTGACATATATACAGGAGTGAGGAGGGGCTGACATAAATACAGGAGTGAGGAGGGGCTGACATAAATACAGGAGTGAGGAGGGGCTGACATATATACACAGTTGTGAGGGGGGTGGGGCTGGTATATATACAGGTGTAATGGGGCTAGCATATATACAGGTTGGGGGGGTGGGCTGACATATATACAGGTGTGAGGGGGGCTGGCATATATCGAGGATTGAGGGGGGCTGACATACTGTATATACAGGACTGAGGAGGCTGAGTGCGTACAGGTGAGGTGACTGGTGTGTGGATTCGGTGGGATGGCCCATGGGCAAGCCCTGGGGAATGTTGGAGATCAGGCTCGGGGGGGCCCAGGCCTAAAGCTGTGTAAGGGGCCCAAAAATTTCTAAAGGCTGCCCAGTTTGCACTCTTCAGTTTTAGTAAATTAACCCTATAGGCTAACATGCATGGAAGTTTAGAGGCAGAACAAAAAAAAAAAAAAAACACTAGGAGCAACTGTAAAAACATCCAGTGTGCATGAGGTCTAAAAGCAAAGAAAAAGTAAATGTAAGCAGCTGTAGTAACCAAAAATTGACTTGCCTTGCTTTTGTAATTGTTTTTTTCTATATCACTATGGGTCCTTTCACACGGGCTTGTCCGTTTGACGGACTTCGCTTGCTCAGTGGGCGATCGAACTTCTGATCCCCGCTGAGGCGGCTGACAGGTCCATCTCCACTCACTGTGCAGAGATAGACCTGTCAAGAGTCCTGTTCTCCTCTATGGGAGATCGGATGAAAACGTACCACCTGCCCGTTTTCAACCGCTCCGCCGGACGGATGGAAAATAGGGTCATCATCCGTCTGGCTTTGGCGGACAGGATTGGATCGGATAGTAGCGGGTGTCAGCAGACATGTCACTGCTGACATCTGCTGCCCCATAGGGGTGAATGGAGCTTCTGATCAGGTCCACCTGAAAAACTGACAGGCAGACCTGATCGAAAAGCCAGTGTGAAAGGGGCCTATATCTTTTTAATTAGCACCCATATCAATAGAAACCTGTCAATAAAAAAATTAAAAAAGGAGGACTACCACTTATGTCCTCCTTCTGAAAATACCATTTTCCTGGCTGTTTAAGAGAAGGGTCTGGTATGGATTTTGGGGGGACCCCACGCAAGGAAAAAACGAAAAAAAAAAATGCTAGCATTGGGTCTTCCTCTAAAATCCAAACCAGAATCTTTTCTGAGCATGCAGTCTGGCTGGCCAGGAACAGGAGGGACACTGAGCAAATAGCCCTCCTCTTAAATCATACCAAGCCATGTGCCCCCACATTTCTGCCCCCCCCCCCCCAGTGCAGAGTGCCTCTCTCCTCCTTTACCAGTACAGACCTCTCCTTCATGTCTAGTACACAGCGCTGCTCTTCCCCACAGAAAATAATTAACTGAAACTTACAGGAGGTCAGGCTGCCAGCGCAGGCTTCTTGCGATACTGCGGGCTCAAGGTTAGAGCTGCGTGGCCCACCCCATCCCCTCCACATCCCACCCTCTCCTCTGTTGTAAATGCAGGGAGACTTGAGTGTGCCACCGAGATCTCTGTCACCTATAAAACACAGAAGCCGCGCTTCTGTGTCTGTAAGTGACTAGTGAGTGGCAATGCAAGGAGCCAGCGCCGAAGGTTCCAGCTGAAAAAAAAGCCCTTAGTGCATTAAAAAACTGGAAGCTCTGAGTGTGCATGCGCGGGTCACCCAACATGGCCGCGTAAGCCAGGAGCTCCTCTCTGCCCGAGCCAACGAGTCGCACTAGCGCAGGAACCGGCCCCGAAGGAAGCCCGATCTGGACGGGGATAGCACGGGGAACAGCTATAGAACACCGGGATGTCCAGCAGCTCGGTCCGCCGAGACCTGGGGCCTCAATTTATGGCCGAAGGAAAGCAGGCCGCGACCAAGATGGCGGCCGCGTCTCAGCCACGAGACACACATGCAGGGGGACACGCGGAGCACAGGCAAGTGATTAACCCAGCCACTCTATCCTTCACCCCCCAAACGAACCTGGGTAGCCACAACACTGCAACCCCCTCGCCAGCCTCAACAGTTTCACTGCTTGAACGCACATTTGAAAACTATATGCTTTCCCCCATGAACAACACTCCAGGCCCAGGGAACACTAACGCTCCATTATGAAACCAGGAGCAGGCCTCGGGACAGACACAGGACATTCCCTTAAACGTAGGGGATTTATTCATTAAATTCTCTGAAATGCTTGATTGAGGGCTTGCTAATACAGCCTGCAAGATCACTGCTGATATAAGAGCAGACTTCCAGAACCTTGGCTCTAGAATGGAAGCCATAGAACATAAGCTGGACATAACGGTCTCCAGGGCTAATCAGAATACAGACCATATACAAGTAATACAAGACCAACTGGAAGTGGCGTTAAACCGTATTGACGACCTCGAAAATCGCTCCAGAAGAGATAATTTTAGGGTGAGAGGTATTCCGGAATCAGTATCTGACGCACCTAAAGCCATACAAGATCTCATACAATTTCTAATCCCTGCAATACCACCACACAAACTGGAACTGGACAAAGCACATAGGTCACTGGGCCCCCCCAGGAGAGACGGGAACCCCAGGGATATAGTAGTAAAACCACACCATTACAGTGTGAAGGAAGAAATCATGAGTATATCCAGGAAACAGTCAAGCATATCATTCCAAGGTCAAGATATACAGATCTTTGCGGACATATCCCCGATGACCATTCAAAGACGCAGAGCATTAAAACCATTACTGCTTGTTCTCTCCCAGAAAGAAATAAAATACTGGTGGGCCTTTCCTTTTGCCCTCAAGTTTATATTTAATGGAAAAACTCACTCTTTCTCCACCTTCACAGAAGGAGAGCAAGTCCTGTTGGCCCTAAAATTCATTACCCTGGAGTCTGGAGACATGGACACTTCCAACATGCAGGCAAATTCCTCCAAAAGATCATCTCCAGCCAGCCCCCTATCTCCACTATGGAAGGCGAACAAAACCAAGCGAGCGAAGGATCAAATGCCCACCTGAAGCTCAACGTTGCTGTTTATACTTTTTTCTTTATTCTCCCCTCATGGCAGGATCATGAAGGGTAATAACCTTGCATACCCTCACGTCATCTTTAGTGGTTGGGTCCTACTAACAGAACCCCATTATACCACCTATTCGGTTGGAAGCAAGGTCATGTAATCAAGATGGAAACCGACCATTCCCCACATTTATCTATTATCACCTCTTTAATCCTTTTGGCCTATGAAGGGACCGTTCCACAACGGGACACAGGAACTATTCCTATTGCATGAAGCGAGACGGACTCCCCTAAACCAGGGCATCATGCCTGGGGATGCTCAAGGACTTCTTCACGGAAGATGCACATCATTATGGGTTTCTACACTTACATAATGAAGATCCACAGTCTACGATCCCCCCCAAGTGTCATACACTTGGGGATTTTCCCCCCGTCCCGATATTACCAAAAGCACTTTTTTGTTTTTCATATGAGGGGCTCCAAGTTTTTTTATGTTTTTAATAATACCCCGGCTCATTCCTTTATTTATTTATTTTTTTTTTTATATGTTGTTATTTTTTATGTTGTGATAAATCCTGACGGACTGGTTCCTTTCACAGCTTTTCAATTACACTACTGGACTCTGATGCAAAGTCTACTTTCTATATAACAAAGGTTTTTTGAGTATCACAGTCCTTAGTCGACTGTGGCTCGGGCAGCAGTCATGCGTGCTCTCCCATCCCCCCAGTATGGCTATTCTGTATTTGGGCGATGGGATGCCAGTCCTCTTTGAGGGCTGCTCAATGTTGTTATCTACTAACGTAGGTGGGGGCTTTTCACCCTTCCTTCGTTACAGGCCCCTGTTTGGCCTTCTTTTTCTTCTTCTTTACTTTCTTTTTTCTTCTTTCACTAATCCTCTCTTTTTGATTGCCAGCACTCAGAGAATTCTTGTATATCCGGAGACTCCAGGCCCCAGGTCTCAACACGCTACTATTTCAGGGCTGATCAAGTCAAAGCTCCATGGGGTAAGTGTGAAACTCAACGATACATCTATTTTCACACCTATTAACGCTTTCTAACACCGTAAACTCGTCATCGCTTAGAATTGCTTCCCACAACGTGCAGGGACTAAACTCAGCGATTAAAAGAAGGAAGGTTCTGCAGGAATACCGATCCAAAAAAATGGATGTGGTGTTCCTGCAGGAAATGCATTTTCCAGTGCAGTACAATCCCTCCTTCCTGCATGCACTTTATCCCCTCTTCTATTTAGCAAACGCTCAGGACAAAACAAAGGGGGTAGCAATTCTGTTTGCTAGATCCTGCCAATTTAAGACAACTCAGGTTTATAAGGATACGGAGGGCAGATTTATCTTGGTGAAGGGATTGCTAAATAACCAAATGTACTCCCTGGTCTCGTACTACTTCCCTAACAGAGGCCAAGCTAAATGTTTTCACATTATGTTTCAAACGCTAGAACCACTGCTGGAGGGAATAATGATTTTGGGAGGGGACTCCAACATGGCATTTGACTTATCCCTGGATAAATCTAGACCTCCTTCAACCCAAATGACGCGCCCTAAAAAGATTAGCACTAAAATTGCTAAAATGATCTTTAATTATGGTCTTGCAGATATCTGGAGAGAAACCAACCCGACCTGTAGGGACTATACTCACTTTTCAAATCCCCACCAATCCTATTCTAGAATAGATCACATTTTCATCTCAACTCATCACATACCCCTAGTTAAGAAATCTTTCATCAAGGACTCCTCCCTGTCGGATCATTTGATGGTCATTCTAGTGATGCGAGAGCTGCAACATAAACCCCCCCCTCAATGGAGAATTAAGGAATCCATCCTTAAAGACCCGATCCAAGTTACTATAATTGAGAAGGCTCTGAAGGAATTCTTTTTACTAAATGATGTAGAAGGAACCTCGGCGGAAACAGTCTGGGCTGCCCACAAGGCAACGATCAGAGGTAAATTGATCCAAATGACATCACAACTTAAAAAAGAGAAAGCCTCTGATGTTATTAAACTGGAAGATAACTTTGCAGCTTTATGTAAGCAACATAAATTAGACCCTTCTAAGGTCAATACAGCACAACTCGATGCCGTGAGGGTGGCATTAAACTTGGCCCTGACAGTTAAAGCCGAGGTTTCCCTGCATTGGACAGGCGTGAAATTTTACCAGCATAGAGATAAAATGCACACAATTTTGGCCTCTAAGCTCTCCCCCAAAACACGTACATTCGCCCTACCCAAGATCAGGCAGCAAGACGGCACATTCTCCTTAAATCCTCAAAGCATCCTACAATCATTTCAGGTTTTTTATACAAACTTATACAAAAAGGGAAATCATATCGGGGAGTCCAGATTTGATGAATTTATGGCAGATTTAAAACTTTCTCGCCTTCAGAAAAGTCATGTAGATCTGATGGATGCTTCTTTTTCTACTGAGGAAACCCTAGAAGTTATTAAGAATTTAAAAGTTAACTCCGCCCCAGGCCCAGATGGCTTCTCAAACATTTATTAGAAAACATTCGCGGTTACCCTAGCTCCTCATCTTACCAAATTTTTTAATTCCAAAAGAAAGGGTGAACCCATTGAAACCCATGCAAACTCAGCCTTCATTTCAGTTATTCCTAAACCTGATAAGGACCCTTCCTTTGTAGAAAACTTTAGACCCATCTCCCTTATTAACAATGATTTGAAGATATTAACCAAAATATTAGCCAATAGACTAAGCTCATTCATTGGACAATACATTCATAGGGATCAGGTGGGTTTCATCCCAGGCAGACAGGGCCCGGACCAAGTTAGGAGGGCGACAGATATTGTCTCAATCCTTCAATCTGCCTGGGATGGAACCCCCCAGCAGGAAGGCCTGTTGTTATCGTTAGATTTAAGAAAGGCTTTTGATTCGCTTTCATGGTCTTACTTGTTCTCTACCCTTTGTAGTTGGGGTTTTGGGGAACATTTTATGGGGATCCTACAATCTCTTTACTCGAGTCCGGTGGCCAGGGTCAAACTTCAGGGATATGTTTCTAATCCCATTCCGATTTTTAGAGGGACCAGGCAGGGGTGTCCTCTCTCTCCAATAATTTTTGCCATTGCAATTGAATCATTGGCCATTGCAATCAGAACAAACGTCAATATCCACGGGGTAAGGTGCGGACACTCAGTCCATAAATGCGCTCTTTTCGCAGACGATATTCTGCTCTTCGTCACCTCCCCAATCACTTCTTTACCTAATATTAACAAGCTCCTGGACTCTTTTGGGGATTTATCGGGTCTACAAGTGAACATGGCTAAGTCACAAGCACTGAATTTCTCTTCTCTTCCCATAGCCCTAGTAGACCAGCTGAAACAGTCCTTCAAATTTAAGTGGAGCGACAACTCAATTCGTTATTTAGGGATAAATCTCACCTCAAAATTTGAACTCTTATATCAAGCAAATTTTCCTCCCATGTACCGTAAACTAGAGAGGGATCTCCTTGCCTGGTCCCATCACAATATTTCATGGATAGGTAAAATTAATTCCATTAAAATGACTCTTTTACCCAGATTACTTTATCTTTTCCGTTCCCTCCGATTCCTATCAAGAAAGGCCATTTAAAATCACTTCAAGACAAAATAATCAAATACATTTGGGGTAAGAAGGGATATAGACTAGCGAGAAAAGTCCTATACAGCCAAAAAACAAAAGGAGGTCTAGGTCTTCCAGACCTTTTCAAATATTACCAAGCTGCCAGATTAGCCCAACTATCAACGATCTACTTCAAACACGAAATCCCAGATTGGATTAATATAGAAAGACAGGCGGTACCTACATACACGTTAGATTTTCTCCTTTGGTCTCCTCACAAAAATAGACCCCCTATCATGTCCCCCGCTCTTTCACATTCCATGAGATTATGGGATGTTATAAAACACTCGCCCTCCTTGACGTCCGCCATTCAACCGCTGGCCCACATCTTTCATAACCCCCTCTTCAGACCGGGTATGGATATCAAAACATTTCAATGGTGGTTAGATAAGGGGATGTACAGGATTGGACACTACTTTACTCCTTCGGGCCCCATTTCCCTGAAATTCTGTATGGATAAGCTTGAGATCCCGGCCTCAGAAAAATTTAGATTTTATCAAATTTCCCACTTTCTTCATACAATTTGGAAAAACAAACCCGCCCCCCCGACCTTTTCGGAGTATGAACGCTGGTGTGGCCAGGGTTCAGAGCATAAAGGGGGCATCTCCATAATATATACTTCCCTATTAGAACCCGCCATTAAATTCTCTTATATGGAGGCCTGGGAGAAGGACTTACAAGAGACCTGGGACCTGGAGACATGGCACAGAAGAGGAATCAGAGCTCACAAAGGTATAATGAATATTTCTTTAATAGAAGCTAATTGGAAAGTGATGACCAGATGGTATTTGGTTCCATTAAGATTGAACAGAATGTTTCCTTCCTCATCTCCTCTGTGTTTTAGGGATTGCCAAGCCCAGGGTTCCATGCTTCATATTTGGTGGGAATGCCCAAGAATTAGAGGTTTTTGGAATAAGATTTTTAATCTTATCCACAAAGTAACAAACCTACCAATCCCTTAGACCCCACAAATTGCTCTACTGAACGAACAAATCCCAAAGATTTCTAAGTTTTCCCATCGGCTGGTTACTTTCATGCTTTTAGGAGCAAAAGTTACTATCGCTAAAGCCTGGAAGACACCAAAAATTTCCCTAGCAGCGGCTAAACGCAAAATCTCTTGGATTATGACCCAGGAGAGGGAAGTAAGCAAAATTCAGGACAATTTCAAAACCTTTGAAGCAATCTGGGAGCCCTGGGCTGGGCATTTAGGTCTTTCCCTGGTCCCTGGAACCCCCTCTTCAGGTTAGTTATACATGAACTGAGTGCTGGCCATCTCTCTCTCTATCCCTCTCTCTCCTTCTCTCTCTTCTTCTTTACCTCCTACCTATTTCATCTATTCCCCAGATAATGCAAGGATAGATGACTACGGTTCTTTTAACAAATCAAGTTTATGTTGGCTATTCTTCTAATTCTGTACGAGATATTATAATTTGCTATGTTATAAGGAGCAGAGTATCACCCTTGGGGATCGGTGCAGTCTTTCCGTTGCGAATCAGTGGCTCCGGGGAGGTGGCTCTTGATCTCTAATGGGTAGGGCATTTGCTACATAAGTATCAACCAGGTCTAGACCAGGACACTGTGATCCCATCAAGGGTGTCTGGTCAGTCCATAGTTCTATGCGCCCTATGAGGCTTTAGATCCAATTTTGCTGACGTTAACAATATGTTTCAATTCTCGTTTTATGTGCAGCATACATAAAGTTTTGGATGTAAAGAGATATTAATGTAAACTGAACTTTGTCTTTTGAAGGATATATTCTGTACTGTGAGTTATCTCAATAAATATGTTAAAAACTTAAAAAAAAAAACAAAAAAAAAACTGGAAGCTGCCAGCTGGCTGGGCACCCCTGTCAAAGAGAAGGGCCCGGGCCCCCTACAGGAGGGCCAGTTGTACCCCCCTATCGGCGGCCCTCCCCATCTTTCTGACACCCATTCCATCCCAGTTTACTTTTATCTCTTCTAACTGTCCTGTTGTAAAATATTTAGACACCTTTCATATTTTCAGTGTCCTAGGTGATTATAGATAATACATTGTTTTTAATAGCCAGTAAGATAAAAAAATAGTGTGACTTTATTTGATCACACATAGATACAGAAGCAATACAAAAATAATGGATTGAAATACAATAAAAAGGAATCTAGCTTAAAATAAATTTAAAAATAAAAAGGTGTTTGCTTGAATGTATGTTAAATGTACTGTATATACTTTTTTTGTTAGACAATTTGCTCCAGTGAGTGTAGTAAGTAGGGATGAGCCGAACACCCTCCTGCGACAAAAAATTTGGCAGAACACATGAACACTGTTAAAGTCTATGAGACACAAACATGAATAATCAAAAGTGCTCATTTTAAAGTCTTACATGCAAGTTATTGGCATAAAAAGTGTTTGGGGACCTGGGTCCTGGGGACATGTATCACAATAACAATAAAAATTAAATATTCCTTTAAATATTGTGCCTGGGGGTGTCTATAGTATGCCTGTAAAGTGGCACATTTTCCCCGTGTTTAGAACAGTACCACACCAAAATGACAAAGGAAAAACTGTCATTTAAAACTGATCGCGGCTGTAATGAATTGTCGGGTCTCGGCAATATAGATAAAACTCATTGAAAAAAAGGGCATGGGATCCCCCCCAGTCCATTACCAGGTCCTTTGGGTCTGGTATGAATATTAAGGGGAACCCAGAACCTACATTAAAAAAAAATTGCGTGGGGGTCCCCCTAAAATCCATACCAGGCCCTTCGGGTCTGATATGGAAGTTAAGGGGAACCCTGCGCCAAATTTTTTTTAAAAATGGTGTAGGAGTACCCCCCAAATTCATACCATACCCTTCAGGTCTGGTATTGGTTTTAAGGGGAACCCTGAGCCAAAATTAAAAAGAAATGGCGTGGGGTCCCCCCCCCAAATCCATACCAGACCCTTATCGGAGCACGCAACATGGCAGGCCACGGGAAAAGAGGGGGGACCTCCCCCTCCCCTCTGGACCCATACCAGGCCACATGCCCTCAACATGGGGAGGGTGCTTTGGGGTAGCCCTCCAAAGCACCTTGTCCCCATGTTGATGGGGACAAGGGCTTCATCCCCACAACCCTTGCCCGGTGGTTGTGGGGGTCTGTTGGCGGCTTATCGGAATCTGGAAGCCCCCTTTAACAAGGGGACTCCCAGATCCTGGCCTCCCCCCCTGTGTAAAATGGTAACTGGGTGCAAATGTTCCCCTACCATTTCACAAAAAAAAAAGACACAGCTTGGGACAAGTGTTTTATTAAAAATTAAAAAAAAAAAAAAAAATGTCCCACGATGTCCATTCATCTTCTTAGATCGCTCCGCTGACGGACTGAAAAAGAAAAAAAAAATTCTGCCACCGATCCGCCTCCATGGGAGGCACCCGCCGTGTGACGTTTCATCGCCTTTCACAGTTCTTATATAACTGAGGGCGGGGCCACCTGGTGACGTACCCGGGTGACCCCGCCCCCTCTGACACCACGGGGACTTTCCCATGGCTTCCCCGTGGCGTCAGAGGGGGATGGGTGCCCAAACACTTTTTATGACAATAACTTGCATATAAGCCTCTAAAATGAGCACTTTTGATTTTTCATGTTAGTGTCCCATAGACTAACGGTGTTCCTGCGGCTTTCAAATTTGCCCCCAACACCGCATATTGTTCGGTGTTCGCATAATATCTGAGCAACCAAAGTGCGGTCCGAACTTATGCTCAGGCCGAACCATTCGCCCATCCCTGGTAGCAGTGGCGTAGCGAGGGTTGTCAGCACCCGGGGCAAGGCAAGTAATTTGCGCCCCCCTAACCTGCAGACTTTTAGCTATCCCTGAGTCCCTTCAAATACAATAGTACTGACCTACCTGATTCCTATACTGACCACTACACTACATTGTCCACTACACTGACCACTATACTATACTGTCCACTATACTATACTGTCCACTATATTACACTTACCACTACACTGACCACTACACTGTCCACTATACTGACCACCATACTACACTGTCCACTATACTGACCACTATACTACACTGCACTGTCCACTATACTACACTGTCCATTATACTACATTACACTGACCACTATACTACACTGACCACTATACTACACTATACTGACCACCATACTACACTGTCCACTATACCACACTATACTGACCACCATACTACACTGTCCACCATGCTACACTATACTGACCACCATACTACACTGACCACCATACTACACTGACCACTATACTACATTGTCCACTACACTGACCACTATACTATACTGTCCACTATACTATACTGTCCACTATATTACACTTACCACTACACTGTCCACTATACTGACCACCATACTACACTGTCCACTATACTGACCACTATACTACACTGCACTGTCCACTATACTACACTGTCCATTATACTACATTACACTGACCACTATACTACACTGACCACTATACTACACTATACTGACCACCATACTACACTGTCCACTATACCACACTATACTGACCACCATACTACACTGTCCACCATGCTACACTATACTGACCACCATACTACACTGACCACCATACTACACTGACCACTATACTACACTGTCCATTATACTACATTACACTGACCACTATACTACACTACACTTGACCACCATACTACACTGACCACTATACTACACTATACTGACCACCATACTACACTGACCACTATACTACACTATACTGACCACCATACTACACTGTCCACTATACTGACCACCATACTACACTGTCCACTATACTAACCACCATACTACACTGTCCACTATACTACACTATACTGACCACCATACTACACTGTCCACTATACTACACTATACTGACCACCATACTACACTGTCCACTATACTACACTGTCCACTATACTACACTGTCCACCATACTACACTGACCACCATACTATACTGTCCACTACACTAACCACTACACTACACTGTCCACTATACTACACTGTCCACTATATTACACTGACCACTATACTACACTACACTGACCACCATACTACACTGTCCACTATACTACACTGACCACCATACTACACTGACCACCATACTGTACTGTCCACTACACTAACCACTACACTGTCCACTATACTACACTATACTGACCACCATACTACACTGTCCACTATACTACACTGACCACCATACTACACTGTCCACTATACTGCACTGACCACCATACTACACTGACCACTATACTGTACTATCCACTACACTAACCATTACACTGTCCACTATACTACACTATACTGACCACCATACTACACTGTCCACTATACTACACTACACTGACCACCATACTACACTGTCCACTATACTACACTGACCACCATACTACACTATACTGTCCACTATACTACACTGTCCACTACACTAACCACTACACTACACTGTCCACTATACTACACTATACTGACCACCATACTACACTGTCCACTATACTACACTACACTGACCACCATACTACACTGACCACCATACTACACTGACCACTATACTACACTGACCACTATACTACACTGACCACCATACTACACTGACCACCATACAACACTGACCTCCATACTAAACTACACTATACTGACCACTATACTACACTGTCCACTACACTACACTGACCTCCATACTAAACTACACTATACTGACCACTATACTACACTGTCCACTACACTACACTGACCTCCATACTAAACTACACTATACTGACCACTATACTACACTGACCACCATACTACACTAACACCATACTACACTGACCACCATACTACACTGACCACCATACTACACTGTCCACTACACTACACTGACCTCCATACTAAACTACACTATACTGACCACCATACTACACTGACCACCATACTACACTGACCACCATACTACACTGACCACCATACTAAACTACACTATACTGACCACTATACTAACCATACTATACTACACTAACGACTATACTGACCACCATACTAGACTAACCACTATACTACACTACACTGTCCACTACACTAACCACCATACTAACCACTATACTACACTACACTGACCACCATACTACACTGACCACCAGCCTACACTGACCACCATACTACACTGACCACTATACTACACTGACCACTATACTACACTGACCACTATACTACACTGACCACCATACTACACTGACCACCACACTACACTGACCACCATACTACACTGACCACTATACTACACTGACCACCACACTACACTGACCACCACACTACACTGACCACTACACTACACTGACCACTACACTACACTGACCACCATACTACACTGACCACCATACTACACTGACCACCACACTACACTGACCACCATACTACACTGACCACTATACTACACTGACCACCATACTACACTGACCACCATACTACACTGACCACTACACTACACTGATCACCACACTACACTGACCACCACACTACACTGACCACCATACTACACTGACCACCATACTACACTGACCACTATACTACACTGACCACCATACTACACTGACCACCACACTACACTGACCACTACACTACACTGACCACTACACTACACTGACCACCATACTACACTGACCACCATACTACACTGACCACTACACTACACTGACCACTACACTACACTGACCACTATACTACACTGACCTCCACACTACACTGACCACCATGCTACACTGACCACCATACTACACTAACCACTATACTACACTACACTGTCCACTACACTAACCACTATACTACACTATACTGTCCAATACACTGCCCCCCATAGTGACCACTACACTGACCTCCATACTATACTACACTACACTGTCCTGCCTACAGTCTCTCTCTCTCTCTCTCGCGCCCCCCCCCTCTGGCCAGTAACAAGACTCTCACGAGGGAGTCTCACTCACCTTCTTATCCTGGCTGCATCGATCCGGATGAGGAGGAGAAGACAGCGGCGGCTCACATTCTTCTCTCCCCTGCGCTCTGCTTGCTGCCATGTTCAGTGTCCAGCGCCCTGTGATTGGGCGTATGGGGGGTCATGTGCGGAGGCGGGACTTCAGGAGCGATGGAGGACAGGCCAGCCCTACGCCTCACATGACCCCCATACACCCAATCACAGGGCGCCGGACACTTAACATGGTGGCCGGAGCCCGGGGACACAGAATTAGAAATTAGGAGGAGGCAGCCAGTGACACATACTGGCGCCCCCCTAAATATCGCGCCCGGGACCACGGCACCCCCTGCACCCCCCACGCTACGCCACTGCACCATACTACACTGACCACCATACTACACTATACTGTACACTATACTACACTGTCCACTACACTAACCACTACACTACACTGGTCACTATACTACACTATACTGACCACCATACTACACTGTCCACTATACTACACTACACTGACCACCATACTACACTGACCACCATACTACACTGACCACTATACTACACTGACCACCATACTACACTGACCACCATACTACACTGACCTCCATACTAAACTACACTATACTGACCACTATACTACACTGTCCACTACACTACACTGACCTCCATACTAAACTACACTATACTGACCACTATACTACACTGACCACCATAATACACTAACCACCATACTACACTGACCACCATACTACACTGTCCACTACACTACACTGACCTCCATACTAAACTACACTATACTGACCACCATACTACACTGACCACCATACTACACTGACCTCCATACTAAACTACACTATACTGACCACTATACTAACCAGTATACTATACTACACTAACAACTATACTGACCACCATACTAGACTAACCACTATACTACACTACACTGTCCACTACACTAACCACCATACTAACCACTATACTACACTACACTGTCCACCATACTACACTGACCACCATACTACACTGACCACTGTACTACACTGACCACCATACTACACTGACCTCCACACTACACGGACCACCACACTACACTGACCACCACACTACACTGACCACCATACTACACTGACCACCACACTACACTGACCACTACACTACACTGACCACTACACTACACTGACCACCATACTACACTGACCACTATACTACACTGACCACCATACTACACTGACCACCATACTACACTGACCACTACACTACACTGACCACCACACTACACTGACCACCACACTACACTGACCACCACACTACACTGACCACCATACTACACTGACCACTACACTAACCACTACACTACACTGACCACTACACTACACTGACCACTATACTACACTGACCACCACACTACACTGACCACCATACTACACTGACCACCATACTACACTGACCACCATACTACACTGACCTCCACACTACACTGACCACCACACTACACTGACCACCATACTACACTGACCACTATACTACACCGACCACCATACTACACTGACCACTACACTACACTGACCACTACACTACACTGACCACCATACTACACTGACCACTACACTACACTGACCACTATACTACACTGACCTCCACACTACACTGATCACCATACTACACTGACCACCATACTACACTAACCACAATTAGAAATTAGGAGGAGGCAGCCAGTGACACATACTGGCGCCCCCCTAAATATCGCGCGCGGGACCACGGCACCCCCTGCACCCCCCACGCTACGCCACTGCACCATACTACACTGACCACCATACTACACTAACCACTACACTACACTGACCACTACACTACACTGACCACCATACTATACTGACCACTATACTACACTGACCACCATACTACACTGACCACTACACTACACTGACCACTACACTACACTGACCACTACACTACACTGACCTCCACACTACACTGACCACCATACTACACTAACCACTATACTACACCACACTGTCCACTACACTAACCACTATACTACACTATACTGTCCACTACACTGCCCCCCATAGTGACCACTACACTGACCTCCATACTATACTACACTACACTGTCCTGCCTACAGTCTCTCTCTCTCTCGCGCCCCCCCCCCCGGCCAGTAACAAGACTCTCACGAGGGAGTCTCACTCACCTTCTTATCCTGGCTGCATCGATCCGGATGAGGAGGAGAAGACAGCGGCGGCTCACATTCTTCTCTCCCCTGCGCTCTGTTTGCTGCCATGTTCAGTGTCCAGCGCCCTGTGATTGGGCATATGGGGGGTCATGTGTGGAGGCGGGACTTCAGGAGCGATGGAGGACAGGCCAGCCCTACACCTCACATGATCCCCATACACCCAATCACAGGGCGCCAGACACTTAACATGGTGGCCGGAGCCCGGGGACACAGAATTAGAAATTAGGAGGAGGCAGCCAGTGACACATACTGGCACCCCCCTAAATATCGCGCCCGGGGCCACGGCACCCCCTGCACCCCCCACGCTACGCCACTGCCTGGTAGTAAGTTGTGGCCCCTCAAGAGGTCATTCTAAAACCAGTCTTTAGTTCCAGTAAATGTGGGCTTCTGTTCAGCCACTCCCGGTTCTAATGTAGCAGTGGGGGCTGACTGAATACATAAAATCTAAATTACAGCAAGTAGCTAGCTTGTTACAGAAAAGTCCTCTCCCATCCCTTTTACCTTAAAATGTCTCTACAGAGTTGTAGGAGAGGCATTCCAAGTGTCTGCAACTCAACTGACAGAAGCTTTAATAACTTATATACAACCTTACCAACTTTGTAACTTATTTATCATTTAAATCAAATACATACATTATACCAATATATGTACAGTATATCTAATACAAAATTCTTTCCCATATTAATATCTTAATCAAGAAATATTACAGTATAAAATGTCTGTACTTATTCTTAAAGTGATTGTAAGGTCTTGTTTTTTTTTTCTATAAAAATACTTACCTGCCCTGTGTAGTGGTTTTGCACAGAGCAGCCCAGATCCTTCTCTTCTCGGGTCCCTTTTTGGCTCCTCTGGCCCCTCCCTCTTGTCGAATGCCTTCATAGCAAGCAGCTTGCTATGGAGGCACCCGAGCCGATCTGCAGCTCCGTGTGTCCATTCAGAGTAGGAGCCCTGGTTCAGCTCTGCCCCCTCTCTCTTCTATATGGCTGACTTTGATTGACAGCAGCGGAAGCCAAAGGCATCGCTGCTGTGTCTCAGCCAATCGGGAGTGAGAGTCACAGATGGCTGAGGCACTCGTGGACATTGCTGGATAGAGATGGGGCTCAGGTAAGTATTAGGGGTGCTGGGGGGCCTATCTACACACAGAAGGCTTTTTACCCTAATGCATAGAATGCATTAAGATAAAACCTCCTGCCTTTACAACCAATTTAACTCAAGACGGCCATAGACAGTTCAGAGATCTGGACCAGGTATGGGAGTGCTGAATGTACCCAAGTTGATCGATCAATCAACTTTGGTACAACCAGACTGCCAGATTTTACATATGATTATTGCTAGTAGCTGTTATGCCGCGTACACACGAGCGGACCTTCCGGCAGACTTGGTCCGGCGGACCGGACTCCGTTGGACAATTCAATCGTTTGTGGGCTCCAGCCGACTTTTTTTTCCCAAAAGTCAGACGGACCTAGAAATTAAACATATTTCAAACCTGTCTGACGAACTCGGCATTCTAGCGTGCAAACCGTTCGTCTGTGTGCTAGTACGACGGACCAAAAATGACGCATGCTCTGAAGCAAGTACAAGACTGAAGCGCTCGGTCTGGTAAAACTAGCCTTCATATTGATGCTAGCACATTCCTCACGCTGCTAATTCTGTGATCTTTTAATGCAGCGCATTCTTTTTTTCTTTATAATGCTAGAAGAATGAAGTTGTTTTGCTGCTTATATTCACACAGACTTCTCACAAACTTCTTTCTTCATTATTTATCCTCATGCCATGACTAATATTCTAGTTTTTAAAAGCCAGTTCTCCATAAATAATGTTTACAGTTCTTTTTTAGACTCATCTTTTATAATTTTATATTTCAACAATATATATTTTCCAATTTGGTAAAACTTAAAAAAAATTCTAGTGATTTCAATTTTCATTTTTTTGGGGGATTTTCAAGTTACCACAATAATATTATTATCTTGTATTTTTTATGAACCTTAATGAGGTTGGTGTCCCATGTTAATTTGACATAGGGGGGTTATTTACAAAAGGCAAATTCATTTAGCACTACAAGTGCAAAGTTCACTTGAAGTTGCACTGAAGTGCAGTCGCTGCTGATCCGAGGGGCACATGCAAGGAAACTAAAAAAACAGCATTTTAGCTTGCACATGATTGGATGATAAAATCAGCAGAGCTTCCCCTCATTTCAGATCTTCCCCTCAGATTTACAAGGACTGCACTTCCAACAAGTGCACTTGCAATGCAATTTCAAGTGCACTTTGCACTTGTAGTTTGCACTTGTATTGCGAAATGAATTTGCCTTTTGTAAATAACCCCCATTTTAGACATGTACCTGCCTGCTCACACACAAACTGTCCTTTTTGAAGAAAAACACATAGTAAATTATTTTTTGTAAAGAAAATAGCCATTTATTCTGGTTAACAAAATAAAGAGGAGACACTTTTGGAATTTGTGAAGCCTTTTGTCCCCCAGGGCACACATCAAGTCATTGGAAAACAAAATTGGGATGTTGCAGTGTCCATATAATATAGGGAGCACAATCTGCGTCTTCTGTCAGACCAGACTGAAGCCAGGCAATCACTTTCGACTCTTCCGTAGAGCCTTCCCTCCACGCTGCCCTGCAGCCTTCCCTCCACGCTTCTCTTCAGCCTTCCTTGGAGGCTGTGCCTCTGGTGGTGTACTTCTGGCAGGAGGAGGAGGAGTAGGGGCTTCATCATAAATATGGCTGGTTTTAGTAAGCTGGCCCCTCAACCTCTTCTGAAGGGCCTTCGAAAAAAGCCCCTCACAGAGGAGGCGTTGGTCCTTCTCCAGTTCCATCAACCTGGTGACCAAATATGTACCATAGGCCTCTTCAGCATTGGGGGGGGTTACTGAGGTTTTGGGGGGCTTCCCGAATGAGGGCAAGTGATTGCTCCTCTGTTCTGGTCATCTTCCTAGGCCTATTGTTGGGAAGGCGGAGGGGAGGCACCTGGCATTCTGTGAGGCTCCTACTGGGCCCAGCCACCTCCTGCCTGCCACTGAGCACAGCCTCCTCCTCTCTACCACTGGGCAGGGCCTCCTCCTCTCTACCACTGGGCAGGGCCTCCTCCTGGCTAAGTTCATCCTGTGTATAAAAAAAGGGACATAGTTGTATTTTTTGCTTCATCAATCACACACAATTTTCAGCTCATGACTTGCAAATTGAATTTTAAACAAAAAGAAAAGGCTATCATTTTGACCCCACCATTTTTCTAGCTGTTAACCAATATTTGAACAACATTTTTGGCCACTACTGTCTAGTGATATGTATACATAATATTTTTTGTGAGGAAATTGATTTGAAAGCAATTCAAACATTTTAGTTTACATCATTAATATTCGGACAATCAATAATTCCAAAAAAAAAAAGTATACCTGGCTCCCGCTGGGCACATCCACTTCTTCAAGGAAAGGGCCCGGTTCGTCCTGGGACATATCAGCTAGGGTGGAGGGAAGGGTCGAAAGCGATTGCCTCGCTTCTGTCTGGTCATCCAGAAAACGCAGTTTTGGGTAGTACCACAGCTTGGGGACATTAACATTATCTGCTGCTGCTCCTGATTTGAGGGACTCCTGTATCTTCTTATACATATTCCGCAAGATCCCAATTTTATTGTCCACTAACCTAATGTCTGCCTGGGTGACTCGAGTCTTTACAAACTCCAGAAGTATCCCCAGTGTTGCCTGCCTTGCTTGCTTATTGAAATACAAGGGGTGCTTGACCTCCCACAGGTTTCGGTTAGCTTAATATAGGTCAATAAAATGACTCAAAAAATCCTTCTCCTTAAAGGGATTCATTTTTTCTGAAAGACAATACACAAGAGTTAAACAGTAATGTTAGTCCAAACTCACAGTATTATCTATATCCCAATATAGGGCACACACACACACAGAACACACACACACACAGAACACACAGGTTTAAATCTTACCTTTGTTTATGACGTTCGCTACTTCCGTTCGGACATACGTAGGCCAGCGCACTAGCTTTATATACACTGCGCATGTGTCATGCTCCCCCTTCGTCGCCCGCCCCTGACGTTCTTTATGACAAGTTTTCCCCGTCCCTTCTCTCTTCGTTGCGCAGTGGGAGTATATAGATAAAGATGGCGGAGACATTATCAGGAACTAGCGCGGAGGAAAGCCCGGAACCCCAAACATCCAGATCCAGGAGGAGATTTAAGGCCACCAACATGGCCTTTGAAGAAATGGTGGAGATGGTGGACATCTTGAGGAGGGAGGACTATGATGGCAAAAATGGTCCGTACACCCGACCCAATTTGCGGAAGGACCAAATAATGTCCTCAGTTGTCACCACTCTGTAGCACCAATTAGGGGTACGACGGGCTAAAGACCAATTGAGAAAGCGCTGGTCCGACCTAAAAACGAGGGAGCCAGATCAGTATCGCAGAATCAAGAAGGTGCTTAAAAAAAATAGGTACTTGTCGTGTGTTCTTATTAAGATACTTAACTTGCATGCTGATCCATATGCTTTTCATCTATACTGTTGTACTGTATGCTATCGTTCGTAAATATCGTTCTTTTGAAAATACATATGACTTCAACTAAATGTTGTTCGTTTGCCAACAAATACAATGGTACAGGGTTCTACCTACATTTTGTTTTTGATAATTTGTCTTATTAAAAGAAGTTTAGGATATTGTTGTGTAGATGTTTTTGAAACTAGAATACTTTGAAAAAATGATTCAGTGTAATGTAAGGACAGGACACAGCAGCTGTTTCCACATCTGGACTCAGGAGCACTAGTGTACTGTGGGACACCAGAGAACATTTTTTAGGATAATCCACACAGGGGCTCCAGGGGATACTTTAGGTGTCTCCATCTGTGAAACTTGGCCAAAAAAGGTAAGTATTGCAGTTTGGTTAAAAGGGAATTTGAATCATGTCTTCAACTTGGAAGTTTTCACAAACAGACAATTGTACACCACTTCAAAGCAATGTTTCATATTCCTATTTCTGGACTCAAATATCAGTGCGCTAAGTATACCTTTGGTTTCATTCTCATAGGGGAGAAAAGACTCAGACAACAGTCAGAGGATCCCAGGACCCCCTGACCTCACCAGCCTGATTGGGTCATTATGAAAGATATATATTATTGCCTGTGCCACCTTGTTATTATAAAATTAAATACACCAATCAAAAGACACCAATATAAGTGATGCAAATAACAAAAAATATATATTGCTGTATGCACCACCTTACTATTTTAAATTGAATGCACAACTAATTCAAATTTATTTATATGTGCCCAAAATGTCTATACTTCAATACTATATCAAATCTATAACCTATAAGTGCAATGTGCCAAATGCCAAAGTTATCATAAACCTTATACAAATTTCGAACTTTATATAAATATAAGGTACTACAGTGTCCAATTAATGTCATGTGCCAATATTGACAAAAGTGCTCTGTGAACTGTCCTTTACAAATGAGTGGTTTAATCATCTGTTTCTCCTTGTGACATTTCCACCAATAAAAGTGACAATTCCACCACCACCTGTATTAACCACTCAACAGATTCTGGTAAATATGCGCCTTTGGTTCATTAGAAGGGATAACCACTCCACTTTAACCGTTCTCCTTGCTGGCCCCAATTACCACAGGCAAACCATATCCATCCTCATAAGAAATAAACAGCGATCATTGCGCAATATGTAATGGATGTTTTTATTTAATATTAAGGATAAAAGAAATATAAAAGACTAAGGGAGACTGTGCGCTCACATTTTTGGGGTGCCCATAGGCCGGCACCAAGCTTTTCCAGTGGTGGTTTTATGTGTAACGGAATCTCGTGTGTTTTTCCAGCCGGCGTGCGGTGCAAGCCTCGTTTTCACCCAGTTTGCGTTCCGCGCCTCGCTCTCGCCCAGCCGAAATAGCGTAATGACGTATTAGATTTCCCAGTAGCCTCTATGCGTTTCGCAACGTCGGTTGCGTCATCAGGAAGGAGAACGGTTAAAGTGGAGTGGTTATCCCTTCTAATGAACCAAAGGCGCATACTTACCAGCATCTGGTGAGTGGTTAATACAGGTGGTGGTGGAATTGTCACTTTTATTGGTGGAAATGTCACAAGGAGAAACAGAAGATCAAACCACTCATTTGTAAAGGACAGTTCACCGAGCACATTTGTCAATATTAGCAGCTCCTGGAGAGGATAAGCAAGAAAATTACCCTAGGGTGGGACCACCGCCTGTAGGACCTTCCAGCCGAAGGCCTGCTCTGAGGTAGACAGTAGATCTACTCTATAATGCCAGATGAACGTAGTGAAACTTGTCCACATTGCGGCTTTACAGATTTGGTCAGGAGAGGCGCCAGCCCTCAGACCAAGATGTTGCCACTGCCCTAGTTGAGTGGGCTCAGATACCCTCTGGCGGTATCTGCCCTGAGACTTTATAGGCTTCCTCAATGGCTGTCCTAAACCATCTTCCTATTGAGCTCTTGGAAGCACGCTGTCCCTTACGTCCCCCTGAGAACAGTACATAAAGGGAATTTGACTTCCTTAATTGTTTGGTCAATTCCAGATAATGCATTGGTCATCTCTTCTCCATCCAGCGTATGGAACTTTTCCTCTTTAGAATTGGCTGGGGATGTGCAGAATGTTGGTAGAATCGTCTCTTGAGAACGATGAAAGGCGCAGGAGACTTTAGGAAGAAAGCCCGGGTCCACCTTCAGGATTGTTCGATCTGAAAAGACCGTTAGGTAAGGTTCTATTATGGAAAAAACTTGCATCTCACTGACTCTCCTGGTGGAGGTTACTGCTAATAATAAGGCCGTTTTCAGAGTCCATTTTTTTTATTGTCGCCTCCTCCAGAGGTTCGAAAGGATTCCCTGTTAGCCCCTGCAAGACCACTGACAAGTCCCAACTTGGGAAAATTTTTAGAGGTGCTGGTCTTGACCTAGCCATTGCTTTAAAGAACCTATTAATTAATGGTTCTCTAGATAACTGTACTTCCAAAAAAACTGATAACGCGGCAACCTGTGTCTTCAAGGTGCTAACCGCTAACTCCTTCTCCATTCCATCATTTAGAAATTCCAGGATTGAAATGTTCTCCTGCGGCAAATACTTTTGTCCCGCACCAGGAGTTGAAGCATTTCCAAACCTTGAAATAAATATCTCTTGTGACTTTTTTCCTGTTGTTTAACAGCATAGAAACAAATTTGTCCGACAGACCCTTTTTCTTTAGGCTTTGCTCCTCAGAAACCAGGCTGCCACCTTGAGCTGGCTTACGTCTGGATGCCAGATGGGTCCCTGGCTCAGAAGATCGTCCCGTAGGGGTAACATCCAATGGGGTTCCGTCACTAGGTTCAGGAGTGTTGAGAACCAAATCCTCTTGGGCCAATAGGGAGCCACCAGTATTAGATTCGTGGACTCTTCCTGAAATTTTTTGAGGACTAACGGTATTAACAGAAAGGGGGGGGAAAGCATAACACAAATGGAAGTCCCACGGCTGAGCCAGAGCATCCAAACCTCTTGCCTGATCTCGTCTGCTCAGGGAAAAGTAAGTTGGGAGTTTTGCATTTAAGTGGGTCGCAAACAGGTCGATGTGAGGACTGCCCCACCTGCTTATCACCATATGGAAAACTTCAGAGTTTAGACTCCACTCTGATTCTGAAACTGTTCTCCTGCTCAGAAAGTCGGCCAGATTTAAACTTATCTTCAGGTGTATGGCTGAAAGGGACCCCAGATTTTTCTCTGCCCAGATTAAGATCTCCCGAGCCAAGGACAGGAGAACCCCGCTCCTGGTACCTCCCTGCTTTGCTACGTAGACGACTGCCGTGGCATTGTCGCACAAGACCTGAATGTGTTGACCCCTGATCTCTTTCTGAAACCAGAGAAGCCCCATCCAATCGGATGATCTTTTTTCATCTGAACTTGACCAGATTCCCTGGCCAAAACGATCTTCCAGATGAGCCCCCACCCCCAGTAGCTTGCATCTGTCGTTAACCTTTTGAGGCAGGGAATACGCAAAGTAGGCCCTTGCTTAGGTTTAACTGGTTCCTCCACCACCATAACTTTCTCCGCACATGTGCCAGAATCACAAACCACTTTTCTAAGGTTCTTTGTGCCTCCAATTTTGGAGAATCACTTGCTGCAGATCACTTGAGTGAAGACGGGCCCATTGAACAGCCGGAATGGAGGATGTTAGAAGACCCAAAGTCGACATTGCTGACGGGCTTGTCTGGATCTGTTTTATTGCCCCCAGGATCTTTGCCTTCTTCTCTTCCAGCAAGAAGATCCTTTGTTGGATAGAGTCAATGCTGTACCCCAAAAATGTTATTACTTGGGAAGGGACCAAGTTTGACTTCTCCTCATTTAGGATCCAACCTTTTGTTCTGTTCAGATTCACCAGCAGCTGATCTTTTGAGCTGGCAAATAGAAGCAGATCGTCCAGGTATGGAACTATCATGATTCCCTGAATCCTCAGAAGCACCAAGGCTTCCGCCATGACCTTGGTGAAGATCCTCGGGGGGCGAGGATAGACCAAAGGGCAGAGCTCTGAACTCCAGATTGGCAATCAGCTCAGAGGGCAGGAAAGCCCGACGCAAGAATCTCCCTGAGGTCGATGGAAGCCAAAAACACCCCATCCCCCCATAAAAAAGTTTCCTTACGGAGTAGAATGTATCCTTTTGGTACGAATGGACTGATTCAGGAGTTTTAGGTTCAAAATTAAGCAAAACTTTCCCCAGGGTTTTTTTATTAGAAAAATGTGAGAATAAAACCCTAGACCTCTCTCCTCCTGAGGTACTGGAATAATTACTCCCTGATGCCTCAGATCTTCTAAAAGGGATATCAGGGCTAGGGCCTTGTCCTGTGCTCTGGGGATCTGGGTCACAAAGAAGCGGTTTGGAGGTCTCTCTCCGAAAACTCCAGCCCGTATCCCTGGGAGAAAACATTCAGGCCAAATGGACTGGGAGGTTAGTGTCCGCCACTGAGGGAGGAAGGCTAGAAGTCTTCCTCCCACAGCAGGACCACCATCAGTGGCTTTTAGCTAGCTGTTTGGGACTTCTGAACAGAACAGCTGCCCTACCTCTTCCCCTCTGTGCACCCCAGGGCTTCTTATAACCTGTTTCCTTGGGGACCTGGGTTTGCTGAAGAGGACGAAAATTATTTTTGATTAAAGGCGGCGTCTTTGCCAGAAAAGCCTTTTTCTTGTCTGTGGTCCTATCTAAAATGGCCTCTAAGTCAGGGCCAAAATGTAGATCCCCATTAAAGGGGAGACCACAGAGCTTTACTTTAGAAGCAGAGTCTCCGGACCAAGTTTTAAACCAGAGTGCTCATTCGTGCTGAATTTACCAGGGCTGAAGTCCTAGCGGACATTCTAACTGGTTCCGTTGAGGCATCTGCTAAATATCCCACTGCCTTCAACAGAGCTGGGATAGTATCCAACAGATCCTCTCGGGATGTACCTCCCTCAATGTGCTGCTTCAACTGTTCTAGCCAATGCTCCAAGTTTCTGGCAACCACGGTTGAAGCCATGGCTGGTTTAGGATAGACGTGTCCCATGCTTTTTTTTTTAGAAGGGATTCGTCACGTTTATCCAGGATGCCCATGTTCTCAAATGCCAAGTTAGTATTGCGAGAAACCTGGGATATTGTTGCATCTAACTTCAGCCTTTTGTTCTATACATGCGATTTGTCTTCCTCAAAAGAAAACCTACACTTAAGAGATTTTGAGAAAAATTGAGCCCTTTCTGGTTCCTTCCATTTTTGCCCGACAGCCTCTGAGAGGACTTTGTGTACTGGAAAAACTCTGTTTAGTTCCCCCCAAGCCCTCAAACATCTTGTCATGCAGGGAAAGATCTATCTTCCTAGATGCTAAGAGTGGTATGAATGGTTTAAATCAATTCATCCACTTTGTCCAAAGATAACTTATATCTGGACGTTCTTCTGTCTGACACCTCCTTCTCCTCATCCCCTGAGGCTTTGGTTGAACTAGCCTTGCTTGAGGCTTCCTCCTCTGAATCACTGTCCTCCCTGGAAGTGGATGGTAGAGGACTGGATGGTCTGGCTTGACTCCCTGATTGGAGTGTCGGGTGTTGGTCCAAAAAGGAGCGGAATGATTGGAAAGTATCTGTAAGTTCCTTCTCTAATGAGACTAAAAGCTCTGAGCTGTGGCTGCTTTACTTTTCCCTGCTCGTGCTTCACTTGGTCCGCTATACAGTCCTTGCACAGGGTCTTGGTCCAGTTACCCTAAGGAATGCTTTGCAGGAAGGGCACCTTTTCTTCAAAGAGGTAGGGGTATGCTTAGTTTTTTCCTGTGCCTTCTGTAATTAAAAACAGAAAAGCATCCCATTAGGACCAAAACATTACCCCCAACCCCCCCCCCCCCCCCCCAATCCACAATCCATAACCCTCCGAAAAAAAAAAAGAAGAGGGGGAGAGAGGGAGAGACTATGGCCCGCCCTTCTGTGTTCCACAGGCCGGAACCAGAAGCCAATCGCCCAGCCAGAAGTTTGCCCACTTCCTGAAATGACGTCGCCCGCCATCTAGACCCGGGACAAATGGAGACTCGGGAAGCCCCGACTTCATGCTCTAGACTCTCCCAGCTGGCCTGAGCTCTCGCCGAGCGGGGTAGAAAAGGGGAGCTCTGGAGCATCCCCCACCCGTCTGGGGGATGCTGGGATGGCCCAGAGGACCGCAAGGTCAAAATGAATAGAATAAAAAAAATTTTATGTGAGCCATGCACCCACACACAGGACCTCTGCCTGGAGAGAGCACAGCACACCCACAGTTCCTCGCAGTGCTTCCACCACGGCAGAGGAAACACTACAACTGAGGCCATGGAGGAGGGGGGCTGCCTTAAAAGGAATTATTCGCAGTGTTTCCTGGGAAGTTGGGTGGAGCTAGGCTCTCTCCAGGTGCCAAACAGCCAAAGGAGATAGAGTGTGTGTGTGTGTGTGTGTGTGTGTAACATTTTATTATATCTTTTCATGTGGCAACACTGAAGAAATTACACTTTGCTACAATGTTAAAGTAGTGAGTGTACAGCTTGTATAACAGTGTAAATTTGCCGTCCCCTTAAAATAGCTCACACAGCCATTAACCACTTAAGGACCAAACTTCTTTCTGAAATTTGGTGTTTACAAGTTAAAAACGTTTTTTTTGCTAGAAAATTACTTAGAACCCCCAAACATTATATATTTTTTATTTCTAACACCCTAGAGAATAAAATGGTGGTTGTTGTAACACTTTCTGTCACACAGTCTTTGCGCAGCGGTCTTACAAGCGCATTTTTTGGGAAAATATACAATTTTCGAATGAAAAAATAAGACAACAGTAAAGTTAGCCCAAGTTTTTTTTATATTGTGAAAGATAACGTTACGCCGAGTAAATTGATACCCAACATGTCACGCTTCAAAATTGCGCCCGCTTGTGGAATTGCGACAAACTTTTACCCTTAAAAATCTCCATAGGCAATATTTAAAAATTCTACAGGTATATTACATTAGTACGGTGGTGTCTAATGTGCTTGAGATTGGAATGTGCCTGTTTTTTTTGGAGTTGGGAAGCTAGTAATTTGCCTGCCCTGTTGCTTTGAGAGTAATAGGAGACCTTCAGTCTTTTAAAAAAGGTGTCATAATCTGCTCTAAGTTCCTGTCTTAGTTCTTCATGGCAAGTAGTAAGGCTTTTAAGTATTGCACTAGATGTGGTGTTGGGGTCCTTGTGTTTTGCTTCTAAATTTGCTATATCCTCATGGAGTTGTGACATACGCTGCATTTTCCTTTTTTTTTTCCCTAGAGGCCATTTGTATAAGGGCACCCCTAGCAAATGCTTTGTGTGCGCACCATGTTGTCATAGGGGAACATTCTCCATTGTTATTGAATTAGAAGAATTCTTTAATTTTCACTGCCATCTCATCCCTGAGTTTAGGGTGCAATAGGAGGAAGGTATTATTGCACCACAGTGGTCTGTGGGAAGTTTTGTTGGCATCCACAATCTCAATAGTCACGGGAGCATGGTTTGACCAGGTGATATTGTGGATATCAGCATACCGGACATTTTGCAAAGTATACATGTCAGTAAGAAAAAAGTCAATTCTCGAATAGCTATTATGCACAGCTGAATAGAATGTGTAGTCTCTCTCGGTAGTCTTGAGGCAACGCCAGGGGTCATAAAGCTTTTCTTCGTGACACAGCGAACCTAAAGCAGGTCGTCGCCTAGAGGCCACCGAGGACACATCTAATTCTGTGTTCATAACCGTATTGAAGTCACCACAAATTATTAATATACAATCTCAAAGCAGACCCACTTACGCACCAGCCCTCAGACACAGAGATTAAGGAATTCCTACAAGGCATCCATCTACCCTCCATAGATAAAACTTCACTACTAAAAATAAATGCACCCATCACACTTACAGAAGTGGAATCAGTTATCCAATCACTACCCATGCACAAATCACCAGGTGCGGACGGCTTTTCTGCGGAATATTACAAGGCTTTCTCTGCCCTCCTTGCCCCCGAATTGGTAAAAATTTTCAACGTGGCAGCCTCTGTTGGCTCCTTCCCAACTGAGATGCTTCAAGCTATAATCATTACTCTACCTAAACCTGGTAAGGATGAATCAACTCCACAAAACTTTACGCCCATATCCCTATTGAACTCAGATCTAAAAATATACGCCAAAATATTAGCAAATAGATTAATGGAAGTAACCCCCTCTCTTATAGGTTTGGATCAAGTTGGCTTTGTAAAGGGCAGACAAGCACCGGATGGAACTAGGAGGATGTTGGACCTCTTGCGCCTAGCAGAACTCAATAAGCAGCCTAGTATGTTTCTAGCTCTAGACACAGAAAAGGCCTTCGATAGAGTCCACTGGGGATACCTGTCCAGTACCTTACACAAGTTTGGAATTTCAGGCCTAATCCAGTCGGCAATTATGTCCCTGTACTCTAACCCTACAGCTAGAGTTTATTCCTCTAGCTTACTCTCTGACTCCTTTACACTATCCAATGGTACCCGTCAAGGATGCCCGCTATCCCCAATTATTTTTTCATTGGTCATTGAACCACTAGCGGAATATATTAGATCCAGCGACAAAATAAAAGGCATCAAAGTTGGCTCAGATAGCCATAAAATAGGACAATTCGCTGACGATATCATTCTCTCCTTATCAAATCCAACAACATCCTTACCCACCGTGAAATCATTATTACAAAAATTAGAACAGGTCTCCCTTTACAAGGTCAACACATCCAAATGTTACGCACTCACCCTCAACGTAACTAAAGAAAACAAAACCAAATTAAAAAATATATTTCCTTGTAACTGGGACCCCCCCTCAATCATGTACCTTGGTGTGCAGCTGACCTCCGCTTCCTCCTGTAATGGAAATTTCCTGATTAGAAATAGCCTGCCTATGTAACGCCCCTTGTTACCATAAACGTACAATTGTAATATTAATGTGATACCTACGTAATCATGTGCATAAAAACCTTCAATTGCGTCATAATAAAGCAGAACAGTTATTTGTAAAGATGCTGAGTGTATCTTTTGTGTCTGTTCCCTACTGCAGTAGTTATTATTAATTTGGAACCACTAATCAATGTGAGGATAGGAGTTGCCTATCATCAATTTAACCGAGTCAGTATGGCGAGCCAGCCAGGAGGGGATTCCAGGTGACCCTGAGTATCCGAAACGAGGAGCTTGAGACGATCCGGGAATTTCTGATAATCAGCCGGCTGAGGTAAGCCTTTTTCTTACATTTGAGTTATCAGACTTCCTTGATCGGTAAGGCATTTTTGGGACAAAGGGTACCTATTTTACTCCCCTTAATCGAACTGTATTGATTGGTGGTTATATGTTATGTTGTCCCTGTCTATTGTCCATCGGAGTGCTATAGATAAGAAAGGGAAGAATAGTGCTGTTCACAGATATATGTAGTACATCTGCTAGATAAAGTAGTTTAGAGGCAAGAGGGTATAGGCACACGTAGAGAAGAGAGAGAAGACTGGCCAGTCATTATGGGCATTGAATTAAGTAAGGGAATGAAGGGTAAGAGACCCTCAAAAATGCCCAGCGCAAGAGGAGCGCTATATATGAACCGAAGATGCGGTTTCGCCTATACTGAGCCCCTAGATAAATGGTTAAAGTCTACAGGGATCCACATTGGGTAACTGGGTTACCACCAAGGTCCACAGGGACTAAGAATCATGCAGAGTAAACAGCTAGAGAAACAGCTATCTATGTGAGCGGGATAGATTGAGGGTGAAAATAACACTAGACAGAAAGGGACATTTTCATGTTAAGTTGTGGGATGAATTTGGGGTCAGGCACTACAACTATTAGAATCAGAAACAGAGAAATGAGAGGTAAAACAGAATACTTTATATGTTGTCAGAGAGGGAAGATGGGATGAGCACTGTGGCTGCCCGTCTGATCATAGAATCATAGAAGCTAGATATAAAAGATATCTGAACAAAATAAGGAAAACAGAATTTAGGCAGGGGAATATTAAAGAGTTAAAAGAAAGTGAGAGAATGATATGCATGTGTTGTGCACAAATGGGAAAAATGTAAGCGATTTTAGAGAGATATTGGTGTATGTGTGTGCGAATGCTGGGAGCTTTAGTTCTATCCCTTGTGTGTGTCATGTACGCAGATGTGACCCCCTCCTTTGTGCTCTCATGAAAGAAATGTGGCTGGGATGAGAGGTCAGTGATAAGCTGGAAGGACACCATGCCAATTTCTGTTTTTTAGACAAAACATTTATAACAAAATGTGCCGGGTTAACGTATCTAATAGTAAACAATGTGATCACAATTATTTTTTAAATTTGTTTTCTAAACATGGTAAAATGAAGGTTACGTTTAACCGTGTATTACACAAATTGAGTATCCTTTGATAGTGGAAACAGTGCATTTAAAAAAGGGAAATTAAGTAAAATTAAGTAATAATGAGTATTAATTTCTAATATGAGTTTAACAATTTTATTAACCACTTCAGCCCCGGAAGGATTTACCCCCTTCCTGACCAGAGCACTTTTTACAATTTGGCACTGCGTCGCTTTAACTGCTAATTGCACGGTCATGCAATGCTGTACCCAAACAAAATTTGCGTCCTTTTCTTCCCACAAATAGAGCTTTCTTTTGATGGTATTTGATCACCTCTGCCGTTTTTATTTTTTGCGCTATACACGGAAAAAGACCGAAAATTTTGAAAAACTTTGATATTTTCTACTTTTTGTTCTAAAAAAAATCCAATAAACTCAATTTTAGTCATATATTTAGGCCAAAATGTATTCGGCCACATGTCTTTGGTAAAAAAAATGTCAATAAGTGTATATTTATTGGTTTGCGCAAAAGTTATAGCGCCTACAAACTAGGGTACATTTTCTGGAATTTACACAGCCTTTAATTTATGACTGCCTATGTCGTTTCTTGAGGTGCTAAAATGGCAGGGCAGTACAAAACCCCCACAAATGACCCCATTTTGGAAAGTAGACACCCCAAGGAAATTGCTGAGAGGCATGTTGAGCTCATTGAATATTAATTTTTTTTGTCCCAAGTGATTGAATAATGACAAAAAAAAAAAATTACAAAAAGTTGTCACTAAATGATATATTGCTCACACAGGCCATGGGCATATGTGGAATTGCACCCCAAAATACATTTAGCTGCTTCTCCTGAGTATGGGGATACCACATGTGTGGGACTTTTTGGGAGCCTAGCCGCGTACGGGGCCCCGAAAACCAATCACTGCCTTCAGGATTTCTAAAGGCGTACATTTTTGATTTTACTCCTCACTACCTATCACAGTTTTGAATGCCATAAAATGCCCAGATGGCATAACCCCCCCAAATGACCCCATTTTGGAAAGTAGACACCCCAAGCTATTTGCTTTGAGGCATGTTGAGTCCATGGAATGTTTTATATTTTGACACAAGTTGCGGGAAAGTGACAAATTTTTTTTTTTTTGAAAAATAAAGAAAGACAAGAAAAATTTTTTTTTTTTCTTTTTTCAATTTTCAAAACTTTGTGACAAAAAGTGAGGTCTGCAAAATACTCACTATACCTCTCAGCAAATAGCTTGGGATGTCTACTTTCCAAAATGGGGTCATTTGGGGTTTTTTTTTGCCACCTGGGCATCCCATGGCCTCCGAAACTGTGATAGGCAGTGAAGAGTGAAATCAAAAATTTACGCCCTTAGAAAGCCTGAAGGCGGTGCTTGGTTTTCGGGGTCCCGTGCGCGGCTAGGCTCCCAAAAAGTCCCACACATGTGGTATCCCCGTACTCAGGAGAAGCAACAGAATGTATTTTGGGGTGTAATTTTACATATTCCCATGGCATGTTTGAGCAATATATCATTTAGTGACAACTAAAAAAAAAAAAAAAAATTGTCTCTTTCCCGCAACTTGTGTCACAATATAAAATATTCCATGGACTCGACATGCCTCTCAGCAAATAGCTTGGGGTGTCTACTTTCCAAAATGGGGTCATTTGGGGGGGTTTTGAACTGTCCTGGCATTTTATGCACAACATTTAGAAGCTTATGTCACACATAACCCACTCTTCTAACCACTTGAAGACAAAGCCCTTTCTGACACTTTTTGATTACATGAAAAAATTATTTTTTTTTGCAAGAAAATTACTTTGAACCCCCACACATTATATATTTTTTTAAAGCAAATGCCCTACAGATTAAAATGGTGGGTGTTTAATTTTTTTTTTTTTCACACAGTATTTGCGCAGCGATTTTTCAAACGCATTTTTTGGGGAAAAAACACACTTTTTTAAATTTTAATGCACTAAAACACACTATATTGCCCAAATGTTTGATGAAATAAAAAAAGATGATCTTAGGCCGAGTACATGGATACCAAACATGACATGCTTTAAAATTGCGCACAAACGTGCAGTGGCGACAAACTAAATACATTTTTAAAAGCCTTTAAAAGCCTTTACAGGTTACCACTTTAGATTTACAGAGGAGGTCTACTGCTAAAATTACTGCCCTCGATCTGACCTTCACGGTGATACCTCACATGCATCGTGCAATTGCTGTTTACATTTGACGCCAGACCGACGCTTGCGTTCGCCTTAGCGCGAGAGCAGGGGGGACAGGGGTGCTTTTTTTTTTTTTTTTTTCTTTATTATTTTTTTGCTTTTTTATCTTATTTTTAAACTGTTCCTTTCATATTTTTTTTTTTAAATCATTTTTATTGTTATCTCAGGGAATGTAAATATCCCCTATCATAGCAATAGGTGGTGACAGGTACTCTTTTTTGAAAAAATTGGGGTCTATTAGACCCTAGATTTCTCCTCTGCCCTCAAAGCATCTGACCACACCAAGATCGGTGTGATAAAATGCTTTCCCAATTTCCCAATGGCGCTGTTTACATCCGGCAAAATCGAAGTCATAAAATGCTCGTAGCTTCCGGTTTCTTAGGCCATAGAGATGTTTGGAGCCACTCTGGTCTCTGATCAGCTCTATGGTCAGCTGGCTGAATCACCGGCTGCATTCTCAGGTTGAGACAGGAGAGCCAGAGAAAAACACGGAAGACGGTGGGGGGGGGCATTCCCTCCCATTGCTTGTAAAAGCAGTCTAGAGGCTAATTAGCCGCTAGGATTGCTTTTACATGAAAGCCGACCGCTGGCTGAAAAGAATGATACCAAGATGATACCTAAACCTGCAGGCATCATTCTGGTATAACCACTCAAAGTCGTGAATGGCGTACCTGAAGACAAAAAAAGGTTAACAATAAAGCACAGTAAACGGTAAAGTATAAAAAATTGCAGACCTTAAAAGCAAACATGATAAAACATCATAACAATAAAACATTGCAGAATAGAATACAGTAAAAAAGAGCAGAACAATAGAGAGAGAATAGAGAGAGAGAGAACAATAAAACAACAACTATTTTTTTTTATTTTATATTTTTGTATGTGTTTTTTTTTTTTTGTTTTTTTTTTTTTTACACTTTTTTTTGTAACTAACTTTTAGAACTGTAACCGGTTCCAGGTTCGGGTCTCTCAAAATGTGATGGCATCTTGGGAGACCCTGTGAAAGTGTGCCTAGCCTGTGCAATGCTGTACCCTACGCTAATACTCAACTAGTGAATGGTAGCGTTCAAAACATTCACCAATGCAAAGACCAGGATTGTCAGGACAGGAGGGACAATAATAGAGGGTGTCATGCCTATATCCGCTCTTGCTGCAGACACAACATCTTTTTTGGGGGGGTTCGTTGGGTAGGGGTACTCGGGAGGACATAAAGAAAATGCCTCTCATGCAGCCGACTGCATTTGGTTGGGGATGTGAATGGGGGAAGTACGGGCGCTGTAGAAGTGGTGGGTTCCCAATTAGGATTGGCGAATGCAGCAGAAAGGGCATTATGGGCACGACGGGCCTGTGTTTGTCTTTTTGGTGGCAGCGGGACACTACTTGTGCTTGCCACCTCACCAGCTTGAACTGCATTTATGGGACTCGCCACGTCACCAAGTGTTACTGCAGTGCTGGTTTGACTATGACCGGGGTGTACTAGGCCGCTGGTGCTTGCCAGTTCACCAAAACGCTACCAAAAAAACTGTTAGCGATCGCAGGGATCAGGCCTGACTCTGCGAACGCTGCAGTTATGCGTTTAGCGTTTTGTAAGTGACAGTGATCGATCGATACTGCACTTGGGTGGGCTGGGCTGGGCCGGGCGGAGGGGCAAAACGCAGGTGCTAGCAGGTATCTGGGCTGATCCCGCTAACACTGCATTTTTGGGAACCCTAAACTGCTGGGGACGCTAGTATAGATCTGATCGGATCAGATATTGATCCGTTCAGATACTATACCACTAAGGGAGGCGTATGCTGCGTGCGTGGGTGTTAGCAGTACTGGCGCTAATCTGACGCTGCCTGGGGCAACGCATATCACCGCCGGGCGATCAGGGGGCTAAACCTTTATTCGGTAATAAACGGCGGGTGCCCTGACACTATGAAAAATAAACCAACTAACCAGCGTCACCCGTAACGGTTATACGGTGATCAGTGGTGAAAGGGTTAACTAGGGGGCAATCAAGGGGTTAAAACATTTATTAGGTAGTATATGGGGGTCCCTGTCGCTATAAAATGCTGACGGCGAACCTAAATATTTACGTTCCTAACTAGCGTCACCAGCGACACTAATACAGCGATCAGAAAAATGATCGCTTAGTGACACTGGTGACAGGGGGTGATTAAGGGGTTAAAACTTTATTAGGGGGGGTTAGGGGGGTATCCTAGACCTAAAGGGGGGTAACACTCACTGTCCTACCACACTAACTGTCACTAACTGACACCCTGCAGTAATCAGAAAAAAAAAAAAAAAATACTGCTTGGTGTCAGTGTTACAGGGAGGGGTGACTGGGGGGGATCGGGGGGCGATCGGGGGGGGTCGGGGGTGTTTTGTGTGCCTGGCATGTTCTACTGTGTGTGTGTGTGTGTGTGTCTGTGTGTTGGTGCACTTACATGTCTTCTCTCCTCGGCGCTAGAACGAAAACTGCCGAGCCGAGGAGAGATGACATCACATCCTCTGCCTGTGTGTACTATACACAGGCAGGGGATGTTCCTCATTGGCTGGGAGCGATCGCGAGGGGGGGCCACGATCGGATGGTCTCCTCCTCGTCTCTCATCGCTCCTAGCCAAATGCCGACCGCCGCTGGCACCGGGGGGGGGTCCGATTGGACCCCCCGCCCGCGGGAAGGCAATCACGTATGGGTACGTGATTTTGCCTGCCCGTGCCATTCTGCTCACGTATATATGCGTGAGGCGGTCGGCAAGTGGTTAATAATATAGATATATTGAAACTGGTTTAGACAACCTTTGGTTGGAAATGAAATCCAGGTTATTGGGGAAATTTGTAAAAATGGGATTAGTTTAAATTAAGATAACAATTTTGTAATTTTACATTTATTCAATAAGCTCTTATTGAGAAAAAAAAAAGATTAAGATGAGGTTGTTATTTGGAATACAGCTGCCATATGACCCATCACATCAAGTCCACACACCCTGTTAGGATAGATGCCACCTGCAGCCAGTTGTTTTATAGTTTTTGATGCTTTCTGGTGCATCATACAGATTGTTGATCCTTTTGTTTTTATTTATTTTTATTTTTGAAATCCAAAGCATAATGTGTGGATTGTGAAATGATGTGCCCCTTTTCCTTGTAAGTACAGTGGTATAAGCAGAAGAATATTATAGATTTATGGACATCTCTGCATGACCGCAGGGTATTGTTATCATTTATTATAATATTGCCAGGAAGAAGTTGTCTTTTGAAACATGAAACTGGAGTTCTTACACCAATAGCATGATAGAAAACAAGCCACTGTAATATATTTATGCAAGCTGGACCCAGTAATAAATGGTTCACCCCGATAAATCAGAGCTGTAGCTTTTATGCAAAGGTGCTATAAGACAAAGTTAGATATTGTTTTGGTCAAACATTTAATTTTTAATGGTCTGACATTCTGTGCAGCAAATATACAGCTAACTAAATGTTTGTCTAATGAAAGGTTTAAAATATGAGTTTGTTTATGTACAAATGCGTACATTTGAATCCAGCCACCTTATTGCCTCTATTGGAGGAGGCTGGAGACAAAGGAAGACACGTGTGTTAAATTGATGTAGAAATCAGCTGCTGTGAGCCCAGTGCAGGACACATTCCCTGAAGACCCATATATTACATTTTTGGAGATTTGAGTATGCAGTTTATCACCCAGAAGGATACTCTGTATTCAAAGTCATTGGATCCTTTTTCCCCAGCTCACGAAACAGAGCTCCATGTTTTAGCAAAGCCTGTGAGCTATAAAAAGAGTGTATATTTATATAGATAGTCGAGATATAGAGAGCTTTTGGTTCCATTTGAAGGGCCAGAAGTTTGTTTTTACTTCGGCAGGTAAACCAATAAAGCATGCCAAGTTAATTTGATTGGCTGTTTTCAGCCTTCCAGGTTCTTGCTGAAGTAGCCATATTAACTTTAACACATGGAAGCAGACCAGGTGACTAAGGATGCTGCATTTACAGCCCCGGACACTTGATGGGTCTGTGCAACTCACAGATTCCACCCTAGTTCTGGCCCAGTATAGCTGGGATTAATAATTCAACTTTAAGGACCCCAGAACAGGAAGAACAAGTGGTCCACAGGGGGCAACTTATTATGAAACAGGACTTTGGAAAAGGTGATCATTTATGTCTGCCAGCCACTCTTTTCCCTCCAGGTTGACACATGAACCGAGTCATCAGTCACAAGCAGTTATGGCTGCCTTAGTAAATGAGCATGGGATAGAGCCAGGGTTCACCACAGTTGTTTTTATAACATACCACTTCTTGTTTTACCTGTTACCAAAGGTGTTACCAAAAGCTGAACATCCCTTCCAGAGATCACAAAAGAGATATATCCAGATGCCCAAGTTAGGATCTTACAAGTATGCATTTTGTCTGTATGGACATGTTTTCTGGATGTCCAGTGGCAAATGCTACTGCAAAGGCCACAGTAAAACGTGTTATCAGAAGTAGTTTGTAAATATAGAGTGCAGAAAGTACAGAGAGTAACAGAGGAAATCATTTTTATAGGAGAGTCCTTACTAGAAGTTTTGAGGTTTTATTTTTACACCCCCTGCTGTCTACAATGTAGCAGACAAAGTAGAGTAAGAAACTAGAAAACTTTTGCCTGAATGTTTTCTTATATTTTATGAAGCCCCTAAGGGGGGTGTTGGACTCTCTCCCTATGGGATTTGGTTTGGGAGTGTGTTACTCACTTGCTTATATTTTGTCTCAGCAGCTGAAGTCCTCCATTCGGATCTCACAGAGAATGTTGATGATCTTTTAAGGTTTTTTACAAACTCATTTATGTGTTTTCTCCCCTATTCCAGATCCTAAAAGTTTGGAAGGATCTAAAACTAAAGCCAGGTGACTTGTGGATTGTTAAGAGACATTTATATATAAGGAAATGTTTGGAGACTCAATACAGCATCTATTTCATGTACAGTTTTTGCAAAACTTGAAGGAAAAGTCACCTGGATCCACACCAGACACTGCAAAAATGACTAAATTAAAGAAATCTCTGTGTTTGATTTGTTTCCCTCTTGTGATCACAGTCTAGGGTACTTTTTGATTCAATTACTTTAATTGTAAGGGATATATATATTTGAAAAGTAGTTTAGCCATGTTGAAGTCATATTTGTCTTTTGTATGTTTTCCATTTTATGTAGAATTGTCTGTGTTTACATATGCTGATAAGTCAGCATGCCAACAATTCAGCTAGAAGGCCATTCTGGCCACAGGAGTGTACAGCCAGTACAGTTTTTTTCTCCACAATGGAGTTTTTTGCCTCTTTGGCCAGGACTACCTCCACCTAAGCGTGTGGAGGTTCCAGGTTAAAGGTGATAGCAGGTATGGTTAGTAATCAAAATATTGATCAAAAGAGGGGAGACCCAGCCAAAATCTACTAACACAACTATCCACCTATGTTAGCTAAAATAGAAGAAGAACTAAACCAAATCAATACGCTACACCTCACTTATTTGGGGAGGATAGCTGCATACCAAATGCAAGTGATGCCGAAACTCCTATACTACTTCAGGACACTACCCATCCCAATTCCCCAGAAATGTTTTACCCAACTAGAGAGCTATCTGAAAAAATTCAAATGGGGAGGGAAAAAACCCCGAATTGCCTTAGCGCAGCTTTACAAACCTAAACATCTAGGCCTGTCTAATGCACACATATACTATAGAGCTGCAGTACTAGACCAGCAGATCGTCCAGGTATGGAACTATCATGATTCCCTGAATCCTCAGAAGCACCAAGGCTTCCGCCATGACCTTGGTGAAGATCCTTGGGGGGCGAGGATAGACCAAAGGGCAGGGCTCTGAACTCCAGATTGGCAATCAGCTCAGAGGGCAGGAAAGCCCGACGCAAGAATCTCCCTGAGGTCGATGGAAGCCAAAAACACCCCATCCCCCCGTAAAAAAGTTTCCTTACGGAGTAGATTGTATCCGTGCAGATCCTTTTGGAACAAATGGACTGATTCAGGAGTTTTAGGTTCAAAATTAAGCAAAACTTTCCCCAGGGTTTTTTTATTAGAAAAATGTGAGAATAAAACACTAGACCTCTCTCCTCCTGAGGTACTGGAATAATTACTCCCTGATGCCTCAGATCTTCTAAAAGGGATATCAGGGCTAGGGCCTTGTCCTGTGCTCTGGGGATCTGGGTCACAAAGAAGCGGTTTGGAGGTCTCTCCGAAAACTCCAGCCCGTATCCCTGGGAGAAAACATTCAGGCCAAATGGACTGGGAGGTTAGTGTCTGCCACTGAGGGAGGAAGGCTAAAAGTCTTCCTCCCACAGCAGGACCACCGTCAGTGGCTTTTAGCTAGCTGTTTGGGACTTCTGAACAGAACAGCTGCCCTACCTCTTCCCCTCTGTGCACCCCAGAGCTTCTTATAACCTGTTTCCTTGGGGACCTGGGTTTGCTGAAGAGGACGAAAATGATTTTTGATTAAAGGCGGCGTCTTTGCCAGAAAAGCCTTTTTCTTGTCTGCGGTCCTATCTAAAATGGCCTCTAAGTCAGGGCCAAAATGTAGATCCCCATTAAAGGGGAGACCACAGAGCTTTACTTTAGAAGCAGAGTCTCCGGACCAAGTTTTAAACCAGAGTGCCCATTCGTGCTGAATTTACCAGGGCTGAAGTCCTAGCGGACATTCTAACTGGTTCCGTTGAGGCATCTGCTAAATATCCCACTGCCTTCAACAGAGCTGGGATAGTATCCAACAGATCCTCTCGGGATGTACCTCCCTCAATGTGCTGCTTCAACTGTTCTAGCCAATGCTCCAAGTTTCTGGCAACCACGGTTGAAGCCATGGCTGGTTTAAGATAGACGTGTCCCATGCTTTTTTTTTTAGAAGGGATTTGTCACGTTTATCCAGGATTCCCATGTTCTCAAATGCCAAGTTAGTATTGCGAGAAACCTGGGATATTGCTGCATCTAACTTCAGCCTTTTGTTCTATACATGCGATTCGTCTTCCTCAAAAGAAAACCTACACTTAAGAGATTTTGAGAAAAATTGAGCCCTTTCTGGTTCCTTCCATTTTTGCCCGACAGCCTCTGAGAGGACTTTGTGTACTGGAAAAACTCTGTTTAGTTCCCCCCAAGCCCTCAAACATCTTGTCATGCAGGGAAAGATCAACTCTATCTTCCTAGATGCTAAGAGTGGTATGAATGGTTTAAATCAATTCATCCACTTTGTCCAAAGATAACTTATATCTGGACGTTCTTCTGTCTGACACCTCCTTCTCCTCATCCCCTGAGGCTTTGGTTGAACTAGCCTTGCTTGAGGCTTCCTCCTCTGAATCACTGTCCTCCCTGGAAGTGGATGGTAGAGGACTGGATGGTCTGGCTTGACTCCCTGATTGGAGTGTCGGGTGTTGGTCCAAAAAGGAGCGGAATGATTGGAAAGTATCCGTAAGTTCCTTCTCTAATGAGACTAAAAGCTCTGAGCTGTGGCTGCTTTACTTTTCCCTGCTCGTGCTTCACTAGGTCCGCTATACAGTCCTTGCAAAGGGTCTTGGTCCAGTTACCCTAAGGAATGCTTTGCAGGAAGGGCACCTTTTCTTCAAAGAGGTATGCTTAGTTTTTTCCTGTGCCTTCTGTAATTAAAACAGAAAAGCACCCCATTAGGACCAAAACATTACCCCCAACCACCCCTCCCCCCCCCCCAATCCACAATCCATAACCCTCCGAAAAAAAAAAAGAAGAGGGGGAGAGAGGGAGAGACCATGGCCCGCCCTTCTGTGTTCCACAGGCCGGAACCAGAAGCCATGCGCTCAGCCAGAAGTTTGCCCACTTCCTGAAATGACGTCGCCCGCCATCTAGACCCGGAACAAATGGAGACTCGGGAAGCCCCGACTTCATGCTCTAGACACTCCCAGCTGGCCTGAGCTCTCGCCGAGCGGGGTAGAAAAGGGGAGCTCTGGAGCATCCCCCACCCATCTGGGGGGATGCTGGGATGGCCCAGAGGACCGCAAGGTCAAAATGAATAGAATAAAAAAAATTTAGGGTGAGCCATGCACCCACACACAGGACCTCTGCCTGGAGAGAGCACAGCACACCCACAGTTCCTCGCAGTGCTTCCACCATGGCAGAGGAAACACTACAACTGAGGCCATGGAGGAGGGGGGGCTGCCTTAAAAGGAATTATTTGCAGTGTTTCCTGGGAAGTTGGGTGGAGCTAAGCTCTCTCCAGGTGCCAAACAGCCAAAGGAGATAGAGTGTGTGTGTGTGTGTGTGTAACATTTTATTATATCTTTTCATGTGACAACACTGAAGAAATTACACTTTGCTACAATGTTAAAGTAGTGAGTGTACAGCTTGTATAACAGTGTAAATTTGCCGTCCCCTTAAAATAGCTCACACAGGCATTAACCACTTAAGGACCAAACTTCTTTCTGAAATTTGGTGTTTACAAGTTAAAAACGTTTTTTTTGCTAGAAAATTACTTAGAACCCCCAAACATTATATATTTTTTTTATTTCTAACACCCTAGAGAATAAAATGGTGGTTGTTGTAACACTTTCTGTCACACAGTCTTTGCGCAGCGGTCTTACAAGCGCATTTTTTGGGAAAATATAAAATTTCGAATGGAAAAATAAGACAACAGTAAAGTTAGCCCAAGTTTTTTTTATATTGTGAAAGATAATGTTACGCCGAGTAAATTGATACCCAACATGTCACGCTTCAAAATTGCGCCCGCTTGTGGAATTGCGACAAACTTTTACCCTTAAAAATCTCCATAGGCAATGTTTAAAAAATTCTACAGGTATATTACATTAGTACGGTGGTGTCTAATGTGCTTGAGATTGGAACGTGCCTGTTTTTTTTTGAGTTGGGAAGCTAGTAATTTGCCTGCCCTGTTGCTTTGAGAGTAATAGGAGACCTTCAGTCTTTTAAAAAAGGTGTCATAATCTGCTCTACGTTCCTGTCTTAGTTCTTCATGGCAAGTAGTAAGGCTTTTAAGTATTGCACTAGATATGGTGTTGGGGTCCTTGTGTTTTGCTTCTAAATTTGCTATATCCTCATGGAGTTGTGACATACGCTGCATTTTCCTTTTTTTTTCCCTAGAGGCCATTTGTATAAGGGCACCCCTAGCAAATGCTTTGTGTGCGCACCATGTTGTCATAGGGGAACATTCTCCATTGTTATTGAATTAGAAGAATTCTTTAATTTTCACTGCCATCTCATCCCTGAGTTTGGGGTGCGATAGGATGAAGGTATTATTGCACCACAGTGGTCTGTGGGAAGTTTTGTTGGCATCCACAATCTCAATAGTCACGGGAGCATGGTGTGACCAGGTGATATTGTGGATATCAGCATACCGGACATTTTGCAAAGTATACATGTCAGTAAGAAAAAAGTCAATTCTCGAATAGCTATTATGCACAGCTGAATAGAATGTGTAGTCTCTCTCGGTAGTCTTGAAGCAACGCCAGGGGTCATAAAGCTTTTCTTCGTGACACAGCGAACCTAAAGCAGGTCGTCGCCTAGAGGCCACCGAGGACACATCTAATTCTGTGTTCATAACCGTATTGAAGTCACCACAAATTATTAATATACAATCTCAAAGCAGACCCACTTACGCACCAGCCCTCAGACACAGAGATTAAGGAATTCCTACAAGGCATCCATCTACCCTCCATAGATAAAACTTCACTACTAAAAATAAATGCACCCATCACACTTACAGAAGTGGAATCAGTTATCCAATCACTACCCATGCACAAATCACCAGGTGCGGACGGCTTTTCTGCAGAATACTACAATGCTTTCTCTGCCCTCCTTGCCCCCAAATTGGTAAAAATTTTCAACATGGCAGCCTCTGTTGGCTCCTTCCCAACTGAGATGCTTCAAGCTATAATCATTACTCTACCTAAACCTGGTAAGGATGAATCAACTCCACAAAACTTTACGCCCATATCCTTATTGAACTCAGATCTAAAAATATACGCCAAAATATTAGCAAATAGATTAATGGAAGTAACCCCCTCTCTTATAGGTTTGGATCAAGTTGGCTTTGTAAAGGGCAGACAAGCACCGGATGGGACTAGGAGGATGTTGGACCTCTTGCGCCTAGCAGAACTCAATAAGCAGCCTAGTATGTTTCTAGCTCTAGACACAGAAAAGGCCTTCGATAGAGTCCACTGGGGATACCCGTCCAGTACCTTACACAAGTTTGGAATTTCAGGCCTAATCCAGTCGGCAATTATGTCCCTGTACTCTAACCCTACAGCTAGAGGTTATTCCTCTAGCTTACTCTCTGACTCCTTTACACAATCCAATGGTACCCGTCAAGGATGCCCGCTATCCCCAATTATTTTTTCATTGGTCATTGAACCACTAGCGGAATATATTAGATCCAGCGACAATATAGAAGGCATCAAAGTTGGCTCAGATAGCCATAAAATAGGACAATTCGCTGACGATATCATTCTCTCCTTATCAAATCCAACAACATCCTTACCCACCGTCAAATCATTATTACATAAATTTGAACAGGTCTCCCTTTACAAGGTCAACACATCCAAATGTTACGCACTCACCCTCAACGTAACTAAAGAAAACAAAACCAAATTAAAAAATATATTTCCTTCTAACTGGGACCCCCCCTCAATCACGTACCTTGGTGTGCAGCTGACCTCCGCTTCCTCCAAAATCTACTAACACAACTATCCACCTATGTTAGCTAAAATAGAAGAAGAACTAAACCAAATCAATACGCTACACCTCACTTATTTGGAGAGGATAGCTGCATACCAAATGCAAGTGATGCCGAAACTCCTATACTACTTCAGGACACTACCCATCCTAATTCCCCAGAAATGTTTTACCCAACTAGAGAGCTATCTGAAAAAATTCAAATGGGGAGGGAAAAAACCCCGAATTGCCTTAGCGCAGCTTTACAAACCTAAACATCTAGGCCTGTCTAATGCACACATATACTATAGAGCTGCAGTACTAGACCAAATGCCTTACTGGTTCTCCTGTCAAACAGACAATCGATGGTCACATATTGAACGCACTGTTACACCGGGTCATGACCTCCCTGCACTGGCAATCGCTGCCTGTATTCATCATAAACCAAAAGCCCCACCTTACCCAACCATCCAAGCCACTATTGATGCCCGGTCCTCTTTGGTACATAATCATTTTACTGACACCCCAACTAGGAAAATCAAAATCCCACTAGCAACCTGCGAATATCTGATCCAAAATTTTTCGGTCCAGGCCTGGAGAAAACTGGGGGAAAACATCTCCACGCCTGTACTAAGTCAACAGAGTACAGTAGACAGATATAGACAGATATAGAATATACCAAATACACCACTACACCAGCAAAAACCCAGCCCGACCTATAGAAATACCACAGATTTTATGGGACTTCCTCATAAGTAAACCTTCTAACAAACATAAAGGGATAGCGTTATTCTACAAGTTTACCACCCCCCTTTATTTACAATCCAAACTACCCAGTATGCTGAAATGAGAACATGAATTGCAAAAAGAATTTTCTATGTCTCAATGGCACGAAGCTATTAAATATAATCAAAGATCCTCAGCTTGTATAGATCACTGGGACAATGCTCAAAAGCTCTTACATAGATGGTACATTACACCGTTACGATTAAATAAAATGAATCCTAATATCCCATCTCACTGTTGGAGAAACTGTCACTCTCCTGGTAGCCTTCATCACATATTTTGGAATTGTATAGCTATACAGCCTTTCTGGATGAAAATCCAGTCATTGTTTCTAAATATTACCAAAATAAAATATGCCCTCAGCCCTGCCTTTGATTTATTAAGCTTAAGTATAGAGAATTTCCCTCCATTAATGAGGAAAGTAATTATCCACATTTTGTTTGCTGTGCGTGTATCCATTGCAAAAGAATGGCGCTCTGTCTCACCTCCCAAAATTGAGGAAGTTATATCTAGGGTAAATGCCCAATATACTATGGAAAAGATGCTTGCATATTCAGAAAGAAGAGCCCCGAATTTCCACAAGCATTGGGAGATGTGGAGGACCTCTAAATATGCCTCCTCACATTTATGAAATGCCATTAACATTTCCTTTTTTTTTTTTAATGACTTATAGACTCTTTAACATCTAGTGGTACAAACCAAAAATAGGTATGGCCCTGTATGTATGTATGTATGAGCCACACAATCTTCAGCCATCAACCGTTTCAACCCAGTAGGTTAGTTAGGTATTGTCTACCTTGCAATTAAAATAACAAGCTACATTAGTTATTGGTTAAGGTTAAAACTTAAGGAGAGCTTACGTTACAGTCTATCTTGGACCCTCATTAAGGTCCAAAGTGGGCTACCTCTTATTAGTCCAGGAGAAAGCCTGAACACAGTGTGAACCCAAACGGGGTGTCAGGCATGGCCTTTTCATAGGGATAGATTCCATATCTGTGTATGTAGCTCATATATTATACTCTAATTTTGTTATTCTGCGATTGTAGTAAGGTCTATAAATATCGATCACTCTGTACAACTGTGAATGATTCATAATGCATATTACTTTGTAAACAATGTGAAAACCAATAAAAAACTATTGTTTAAAAAAAAAAAAAAAATTCTACAGGTTGCATGTTTTGAGTTACAGGGGAGGTCTAGGGCTATAATTATTGCTCTCGCTCTAATGATCACGGTAATACCTCACATGTGTGATTTGAACACTGTTTTCATATGCGGGCGCTACTCACATATGCGTTCGCTATGCGCAAGCTCAGCAGGATGGGCGCATTTAAAATTTTTAATTTTTTTTTCTTATTTATTTTACCTTTTATTTTTAATTTTTACAGTGTTCTTTTAAAAAAAAATGTGTCACTGTAAACATCCCTTGTAAAAGAAAAAAGCATGACAGGACCTCTTAAATATGAGATCTGAGGTCAAAAAGACCTCAGATCTCATATTTACACTAAAATGCAATAAAAAAATAAAATAAAAATGAAATATCATTTAAAAAAAAAAAGTCCCTTTAAGAGCTATGGGCGGAAGTGACGTTTTGACGTTGCTTCCGCCCTGCAATGATATGGAGAGGGGTGGGGGCCATCTTCCCCTCACTCGTCTCCATGCCTAACAGGGAGAAGAACGGTCGCCTCCGCCGCTACCGACGGCACCGGTAAGCGGCACGGGGCACCGTAGTGTGGCGGGAGGGGGCCCTCAATAAAAGTGATCTTGCAGCGATCTGAAAGTGGACCGCCCGCTGAAGCTAGCTGCTGCCATAACAACGATTTTCCTCTTCAAAATAGCGACGTATAACAACGGAGGGTGGTTTGTAAGTGGTTAATGTCTAAACTGCTGGCAACAAAAGTGAGTACACCTCTAAGTGAAAATGTCCAAACTGGGCCCAAAGTGTCGATATTTTGTGTGGCCACCATTATTTTCCAGCACTACCTTAACCCTCTTGGGCATGGAGCTCACCAGAGCTTCACAGATTGCCACTGGAGTCCTCTTCTACTTCTCCATGATGACATCACGGAGCTGGCGGATGTTAGAGACTTTGCGCTCCTCCACCTTTCATTTGAGGATTCACAGGTTGAACTTGATGGACATGTGTCATTTTTTAAACCTTACCAACTATGTAACTATATGTAAGGATGCCCCACAGATTCTCAATAGGGTTTAGGTCTGGAGACATGCTTGGCCAGTCTATCACCTTTAACCTCAGCTTCTTTAGCAAGGCAGTGGTAGTCTTGGAGGTGTGTTTGGGGTCGTTATGTTGGTATACTGCCCTGCAGCCCAGTCTCTGAAGGGTGGGGATCATGCTCTGCTTCAGTATGTCACAGTACATGTTGGCATTCATGGTTCCTGCAATGAACTGTAGCTCCCTAGTGCCGGCAGCACTCTTGCAGCCCCAGACCATGACACTCCCACCACCATGCTTGACTGTAGGCAAGACACACTTGTCTTTGTTCTCTTCACCTGGTTGCCGCCACACACGCTTGACACCATCTGAACCAAATAAGTTTATCTTGGTCTCATCAGACCACAGGACATGGTTCCAGTTATCCATGTCGTCTGCTTGTCTTCAGCACACTGTTTGTGGGCTTTCTTGTGCATCACCATTAGAAGAGGCTTCTTTCTGGGACGTCAGTCATGCAGACCAATTTGATGCAGTGTGAGGCATATGGTCTGAGCACTGACAGGCTGACCCCCCACCCCTTCAACCTCTACAGCAATGCTGGCAGCACTCATACGTCTATTTCCCAAAGACAACCTCTGGATTTGACGCTGAGCATGTGCACTCAACTTCTTTGGTTGACCATGGCGAGGCCTGTTCTGAGTGGAACCTGTCCCGGTAAACTGCTGTATGGTCTTGGCCACCGTGCTGCAGCTCAGTTTCAGTGTCTTGGCAATCTTCTTATAGCCTAGGCCATCTTTATGTAGAGCAACAATTCTTTTTTTCAGATCCACAGAGGGTTCTTTGCCATAAGGGGCCATGTTGAACTTACAGTGACCAGTATGAGAGAGTGAGAGCGATAACACCAAATGTAACACACCTGCTCCCCATTCACACCTGAGACCTTGTAACACTAATAAATCACATGATACTGGGGAGGGAAAATGGATAATTGGCTCAATTTGGACATTTTGACTTAAGGGTGTACTCACTTTTGTTGCCAGCGGTATAGACATTAATGGCTGTGTGTTATTTTGAGGGGACAGCAAATTGACACTGTTCTACAAGCTGTACACTCACTACTTTACATTGTAGCAAAGTGTCATTTCTTCAGTGTTGTCACATGAAAAGATAGATTAAATTTACAAAAATGTGAGGGGTGTATTCACTTTTGTGAGATACTGTAAGTATTCACAGCCTTTGCTTAATACTTTTGGCACATTTGGCACCAATTACAGCCTCAAATATTTTTGAGTATAATGCTACAAGCTTGGCACACCTATTTTTGGGAAGCTTCCCCCATTCTTCTTTGCAAGACCTCTCAAGCTCCATCAGGTTGGATGGGGAAGCATCATTGCACAACCATTTTCAGATCTCTCCAGAGATGTTCAATCAGATTCAAGTCTGGGCTCTGGCTGGGCCACTCAAGGACACTTTACAGAATTTTACCCTAGCAACTTTTTTTATCTTGGCTGTGTGTTAGGTTTATTGTCCTGTTGGAAGATCGCCCCAGTCTGAGGTCCAGAGCGCTCTGGAGCAAGTTTTTACCAAGGATGTATCTGTACATTGCTGCATTCATCTTTCCCTCAATCCTGACTAGTCTCCCAGTTTCTGCCACTGAGAAACATCCCCACAGCATGATGCTTCCACTACCATGCTTCACTGTAGGGATGGTATTGGCTAGGCGATGAGGGGTGCCTTATTTCTTCCAGACATGATGCTTGCCATTCAGGCCAAATGCTATGTACACACGATAGAACTTTCCGACAAAAGAACCGTGGATTTATTTCCGATGGATGTTGGCTGAAACTTGTTTTGCATACACACGGTCACACAAATGTTGTCAGAAATTCCGAACGTCAAGAACGCGGTGACGTCCAACACGTACGACGAGCCGAGAAAAATGAAGTTCAATAGCCAGCATGGCTCTTCGGCTTGATTCCGAGCATGCGTGGACTTTTGTGCGTCGGAATTGTGTACACACGGATTTTGTTGACGGAAAATTTGAGAACCAGCTCTCAAAGTTTTGATGTAGGAAATTCTGACAACAATGTCCGATGGAGCCTACACACAGTCGGAATTTCCGACAACAAGCTCACAACGAACATTTGTTGTTGGAAATTCTGATCGTCTGTACGCGGCATAAGAGTTCAATCTTTGTTCCATCAGACCAGAGAATTTTGTTTCTTACGGTCTGAGTCCTTCAGGTGCCTTTTGGCAAACCCCAGAGGCTTGCGTTTGGCCATTCTACCATACAGGTCTGATTGGTGAAGTGCTGCAGGGATGGTTCTTCTGGAAGGTTCTCCTCTCTCCACAGAGAAACGATGGAGCTCTGTCGGAGTGACTATCGGGTTCTTGGTCACCTCCCTGACTAAGGCCCCCGATCGCTCAGTTCACCTGCTCTAGGAAGAGAAAAATGGGTGGAAATACAGCGCCAACTGTGGTGGTGAGCAGCAAAGACAACAATTAGACAGATTGTGAAGTTACAAATGAAACGAAAAAGTGTGGCGCTAGGTGTTGTCTGTTATTGCACAAAAACCTAAACCAGAATGGAAATCTGGGGGTAAGCTATACTATAAAAATTTTTATCAAACACTCAGACTAAAGAGTGTAAAGTAGCTGCGAGGGACAGAAACTACGGGATACATAAATACAGTAAGTGTGTACACTTATATGGCATAAATCATCAAATGTGTTCTGAACCCACGTGTGCAGATATGAATAAGTGTGTTCAACACATCTAGTAGTGTGTGTCACTAGATACAAAAATAAATAGATTACTGATACCCAATCAACCAAAATGTAAGTAGGATATGAGTACAGTAATGTACGCAGGGGCAGGCTGGGCCGGGGGGCAGGAATGCAATTGCCCCCTGGGCCGCTCTGATGTGCTGTACAATTTGGCCGCTGTATCACCAGGTCACAACTGCGCATGTGCAGTTTCTGAGCTGGCCGAGTGCAGCAGCTCCATCCAGCAATGCATTCTGTCACTGGGCTGAAAGTCTGTGTTACAAAGCGCAGCCCAGTCCAGCCCCTCCCTCCTCCTCATGAATGGCTGGTAGATCTGCTCTTTCTTGCCCCGCCCACACTCCGGGCAGCCGTGTGCTCAGCTGTCTATGAAGAGGATGTGTGGTCGGGAAAGTTAAAAGCAAGCTGTCGGCTCTAGTGAATGTCCATGTTATGAGCTTCTCATCCCTCCCTGCTCTCTCTCTCCCAAATCCCTCTCCCTCTCTGCAGCTAAAGAGTTTTCTTTCTGGCAGCCTGTGAGAGTACCTTGCCCTCCTAGGTGGTATGAAGAGGGTCACACTGACACTGGTATGCTGCAGAGCTGGTAGTCTTCCTGCATGTTACCCCTGGCCCCATAGATCTCTATTAAAGCGGGAGTCCACCTACAAAAAAAATATTAAAAGCCAGCAGCTACAAAATCTGCAGCTGCTGACTTTTAATAAATGGACACTTACCTGTCCTGAAGTCCAGCGATGTCGGCAGTCAAAGCCGATCAATCGCTCGGCTGCTGCCGCCGCCTTTCTCGGTGAGGGAATTAGGAAGTGAAGCGTTGCGGCTTCACATCCTGGTTCCCTATTGCGCATGCGCGAGTCACGCTTTGCGTCTTAAGTGGTCCCTGCTATCTCCTGGGACCTGTGTGTTTCCCAGGAGACGGGGGGGGGGTGTGACTCCTGCGGGAGTCTATTCCCAGAAGTGGGTGCAAATACCTGTATTATACAGGTATCTGCACCCCCTTCCCCCCTGAAAGGTGAAAAATGTGACACCGGAGGGGGGGAGGGTTCCGAAAAGCGGAGGTTCATTTTTGTGTGAACCTCCGCTTTAAATTGCACATTTTTAATGCATGTTCTGAAAGTGCACAAAAAAAGTCCTGTATGCTGCATCTTTGGTAAACTTTTAGAAAATGCAGCAAAAAATGTGCAACTTATAAGATATCTGGGGGACTGCGGCTAAAGAAAACCACCAGCACTGCAGCCAAACAGCACACCAGTGTGAGCCAAAAGGCTATTCACTTGTCACAGGCACTGCCACTCCACTGAAAAGTGATTCATGCTCGGGTCACTTTTTTGAGGCATTTGACAGGCAGCGAGGAGGTATTATCACATTTCCTCCCTGCCTATTTTAACCTTCTAAATGCCAATCTCTACAGCTAATGGCACGGTTCACTTTGAACGTACCTTATTTCCATTACTCAATCTGCAGGCAGTGTGAAGCGGTCTCTTTCTCTCTCTCTCTCTCTCTGTGCAGACAGTGTGAAGCGGTCTCCCTCTCTCTCTCTGTGCAGGCAGTGTGAAGCGATCTCTTTCTCTCTCTCTGCAGGCAGTGTGAAGCGGTCTCTCTCTCTCTCTGTGCAGGCAGTGTGAAGCGGTCTCTTTCTCTGTGCAGGCAGTGTGAAGCGATCTCTCTCTCTGTGCAGGCAGTGTGAAGCGGTCTCTTTCTCTCTCTCTGCAGGCAGTGTGAAGCGGTCTCTCTCTCTCTGTGCAGGCAGTGTGAAGCGGTCTCTCTCTCTGTGCAGGCAGTGTGAAGCGGTCTCTCTCTGTGCAGGCAGTGTGAAGCGGTCTCTCTCTCTCTCTGTGCAGGCAGTGTGAAGCGGTCTCTCTCTCTGCGTGCAGGCAGTGTGAAGCGGTCTCTCTCTCTGTGTGCAGGCAGTGTGAAGCAGTCTCTCTCTTTCTGTGCAGGCAGTGTGAAGCGGTCTCTCTCTTTCTGACTGTGCAGGCAGTGTGAAGCGGTCTCTCTCTTTCTGTCTAGGCAGTGTGAAGCGGTCTCTCTCTTTCTGTGCAGGCAGTGTGAAGCGGTCTCTCTCTCTCTGTGCAGGCAGTGTGAAGCGGTCTCTCTCTCTCTGTGTAGGCAGTGTGAAGCGGTCTCTCTCTCTCTGTGCAGGCAGTGTGAAGCGGTCTCTCTCTCTCTGTGCAGGCAGTGTGAAGCTGTCAGGGATCTACCAGCACCAGACCGGGGCGCTTGCATGCGCCTATGCGCCGGCGCGCCCCTGTTCAGACACGGCAGCAAGCTGCTGCTGTTGCTGTGCATCAGCTCGGCGCGGGTGCGTGCGCGCGCACGGGCGCGCGTTCGCGTTAGCGCCGGTTTGGCGCCATTTAGCACATAAAAGTTCTCCTGTTCCATGGGAACATCGCTGCTTCGTCTCAGCTCTGTGATTCTGCATCTGATTGAACCTGCATCTGATTGTCTGCTACCTGATTTGACCCGGCTTGTTTGACCATCCGACCTGCTCCAATCCCGACCCGGCTTGCCTGACCATCCTGCTGTCTGTATCTGCTACCGTTGCCGACCTCTGCCTACTCACCGACTCTGCCTTTGCCTGCTGTGATTACCTGTGGCAGTTACCTGCCGACCCGGACTGTCTGACTCTGCTTGTGCCTGCCGCTCTACTTGCTGTTGCACCTTCAGCTTCAGCTCCTGTGATCCTTCACCTCCAGTGTGTCAAGTCTGCTGCTGTTCCAGTCTCCACTCACCTGCAGTCCTGCCATCCCAGGAGGGATCTCTGCCTCTTCATCAAGAGCCTATACTCCAACAGGCACTCCTACCCCACTGCGCTCAGGAGACCACTGTCCCCACTCCAGTGGCTCCTGAACCAGCGTTGTATGAGAGGTCTTCTCCTACAGTCAGGCTCTCCTACCAGGTACCTAACAGTACGAAGCAGCCATGACTGAGCCTGCAGGAGATACCTCTCCCTTGAAAGAAATATGCACCCACCTTGCAGCCCTCACTCAAGCCGTGCAATCCCTCCAGGATAACTACAACAGATTGGAGGGACAGGTCCAGAACCTTGCAGGGCCTAACCCCCTGGCCTCCTCCTCAGCCGCAACCCCGGCACAGACTACTCCTGGTCCTTCCGTTGTAATGCTTCCACCTGAACCAAAGGTTCCCACTCCTGATAGATTCTCTGGAGATCGGACCAAGTTCCGGGCCTTTCGCAACGCTTGTAAGCTTTTCTTCGCATTACAGCCCCGGACTTTCTCACTGGAAGCCACTAAGGTGGGGTTTGTGATCTCCCTCCTACAAGGAGAGCCTCAGACCTGGGCCCATCGTCTACTTGAGGGGGACTCAGCACTAACCCAGTCCTTATCTTCCTTCTTCGAAGCCATGGCGCAAATATACGAAGACCCTCAACAGACTGCTACAGCTGAATCAGCTCTGTTCATGCTTCAACAAGGCCGCAGACCTGCGGAGGACTATATCATGGACTTTAGACGTTGGAGTGCAGACACTCAGTGGAATGATGCGGCCCTGCGTCACCAGTTCTGCTTGGGTCTATCTGAAGGATTAAAGGACGAATTTGCCCGAGTGGGTGTACCAGATACTCTTGAGGCTTTGATTAACTTGACTTTTCAAATCGACCGACGTATCCGGGAACTTCGATTTGAACGATCTACTTTACAATCCCGCCCGATTTGGATGGCAGCCAGAGCACCACTTCCAGCAACACGCTACGTATCCCAATCCAGTTCAAATCCAGCTAATGCCACGCCTGACTCTGCAGAACCTATGCAATTAGGACTGATGCGACCTGCCTTGTCCCCTGAAGAACGGGCCCGACGCCGGCAACTCAATCTGTGCCTCTACTGCGGTGGGACTGGGCACTATGTCCTGAACTGTCCAGTCAAAATAAGTAAGTGCCCGTCTTCTGTGTATACCAGTCTCTCTGCTCTGTCTGCGAATTCTACCCACATTGCCATTCCTCTGTCTTTGCAGCTGCAAGAAGGGACAATAACGATCAACGCCATCATTGATTCCGGAGCATGCAGTTGCTTTATCGATTCAAACTTTGCCAGCCAGCATAACATCCCATTACGAACCAAGACCCATGGACTCGCTGTATTTATAGCTGATGGATCCCGCATCAGATCAGGACAAGTAACCCAGGAAACCCTGCCTCTGCCTGCTTCTACTCCCTCCCAACACAAGGAACTGCTGGTTCTTGATGCCATCTCCTCTCCTATGTTTCCCATCATCCTGGGCATTCCTTGGCTGCAGGCCCACAATCCATACATTCATTGGACATCTGGAGAAGTGAAATTCTCATCTTCTTACTGTCATGAACACTGTTTTAAGAAAGATTCGGATTCCTCATCCACCCTACTTTGTTTGGACACCGACCAGAAACTTTGTCAGGTCATACCTAAACAGTATCATGAATTCCTTGATGTCTTCAGCAAGAAGGGGGCAGACTCTCTTCCACCGCATCACCCCTACGATTGCCCCATTGAATTGCTGCCAGGATCCGAAATACCGTTCGGATGCATTTTTCCATTGTCAGAGAAAGAACAGGAAGTACTAAAGACATATATAGATGAGAACCTGGCCAAGGGTTTTATACGCCACTCTACCTCTCCAGCTGGTGCCGGAATATTTTTTGTCACCAAGAAGGACAAGTCTCTCCGTCCGTGTATAGACTATCGTGAACTAAACAAAATCACGGTCAAAAATCGGTACCCTCTACCCTTGATACCTGAACTCTTCCAAAAATTAAGGACTGCCATCATTTTCACTAAACTTGACCTGAGAGGGGCGTATAATTTGATCCGTATCTGGGCTGGGCATGAGTGGAAGACAGCATTCCGAACCCGATTCGGGCATTATGAATACCTGGTCATGCCCTTTGGACTCTGCAATGCCCCTGCAACCTTTCAACACCTGATTAACGATGTCCTCAGGGACTTCTTAGATGTGTTTGTAATCGCATACTTGGACGATATTTTGATTTTTTCAGAATCCCGTGAATTGCATCAAGAACATGTCCGCAGGGTGTTGGGTCGTCTCCGCTTACACAGTCTGTACGCAAAAGCGGAGAAATGTGAGTTCGAACAACAGAGCATTCAATTTCTGGGGTTAATTATCTCTGCAACGGGCATCAAGATGGACCCACAAAAAGTTTCCGCTGTTCTGGACTGGCCGGTACCCTTGGACAAGAAGGGAATTCAGCGGTTTGTGGGGTTTGCGAACTTCTACAGAAAGTTCATCAGGGGGTTCTCAGCCATAATTGCACCCATCACGCAGTTAACCAAACAAAATACCCGTTTTTCTTGGAACCAATCTGCCCAAGACGCCTTCGAAAATCTCAAAAGATTATTTACTTCAGCACCTATCCTCAGTCACCCTGAACCATCTCTACCGTTTATCTTAGAGGTTGATGCCTCCGAGATTGCGGTAGGTGCGATTCTTTCACAACGTAAAGGTAGCAAAGAGATAATGCATCCTGTAGGGTTCTTCTCCCATAAACTCTCCCCTGCAGAGAAGAATTATGACGTTGGTGACCGAGAGCTTCTCGCCATTAAGACTGCACTGGAAGAGTGGAGGTACCTATTGGAGGGGGCTATGCATCCAGTGCTAGTTTATACTGACCATAAAAACCTGGAATACTTGCGATCTGCCAAGCGGTTGAAGCCTCGTCAAGCCCGCTGGGCTCTGTTTTTCTCACGTTTCTCTTTCCATATCACGTACCGCCCAGGATCAAAAAATATTAAACCGGATGCATTATCACGTATGCATGACAATCCTAAGGACTTATCCACTCCTGACACCATCTTACCCGCAAACAGTTTTTTACTGCTACAAACAGATTTACTTTCCCTGATTAAGGAAGCATCCTCTGAGTCAGCCAGGCCTACTGGGATTTCTTTAGTAAGAAGAGATGGTCTGTTCTGAAAAGGAAGCCAAATTTTCGTTCCTGAAGATATTCGGGTCAGGGTTTTGACACTTCTCCACGATCATCCATTGGCAGGCCACTTTGGAGTTCGTAAGACCCTGGACCTAGTACAGCGTACATTCTGGTGGCCCAATCTGAAAGACTTTTGTGAAAGGTATGTCAGTTCCTGTTCCATCTGCATTCAGAATAAGTCATCCAGGAATCGAGCTTGGGGCCTATTGAAACCGTTACCTATACCCGACAGACCATGGAAAATGATTTCTATGGATTTTATTGTGGAGCTTCCATGTTCTGAAGGGTGCTCAGCCATCTTTGTAGTAGTGGACCGTCTAACCAAAATGGCTCATTTTCTACCGTTAAGGGGAACCCTGTCTGCCACCGAAACAGCTCCCGTATTTATCAAGGAGATCATCAGACTTCATGGAGTACCTGTAAACATAATTTCTGATAGAGGGGTTCAATTCACCTCTCGTTTCTGGAGATCCCTGTGTGAAACCCTAAAGATTGAATTGGCCTTGTCCTCGGCCTATCATCCTCAAACGAATGGTCAGACAGAAAGGACTAATCAGACCCTGGAACAATATATCAGATGTTTCACATCTTTCACACAAGATGATTGGGTATCTCTACTACCCTTAGCAGAATTTGCGTACAATAATGCCAAACATTCTGCTACCGGTCAATCTCCCTTTTTCGCCAATTACGGCTTTCACCTAACCTTTCTACCTGATTTCCTTTCAGAGTCTTCGGTTCCAGCAGTACAAAGTACAGTGGAGTTCCTCAGTCACAACAGCAGGTTGTTGCAGGAAACAGTGTCCAAGGCTCAGGCAGATGGTAAGAGAATCTTCGACCGGAAAAGAAGGGGGGAGCTGAACTTACAAATTGGAGACCAGGTATGGCTTTCTACCGTTAATATCAAATTAGCATGTCCTTCTAAGAAGTTGGCACCTAGATTCATGGGACCCTTTCCAGTTAGAAGGAAAATCAATGAAGTATCTTATGAACTGACTTTACCTGATTCATTTAAAATTCATCCAGTATTCCATGTGTCTCTGCTCAAACCTGTTGTACCTGATCCCTTTCCTGCTAGAGGGACAAGACCTCCTGAACCTGTTGTAATTAATGGCAGCGAGGAATTTGAAGTTGAGGCTATCCTTGATTGTAGAAGAAGGCAAGGGCAAAACCAATTCTTAATCAAGTGGAAAGGCTACGGCCCAGAAAGTAACTCGTGGGAACCGGACAGTAATGTGCATGCTAGGCATTTAGTACGCACCTATTTTTCCACTCACCCTGAGAAAAAGAGGTTGTTGGGCATCCGGAGGCTGCCCCTTGAGGGGGGGCAATGTCAGGGATCTACCAGCACCAGACCGGGGCGCTTGCATGCGCCTATGCGCCGGCGCGCCCCTGTTCAGACACGGCAGCAAGCTGCTGCTGTTGCTGTGCATCAGTGCGGCGCTCGGGCGCGCGCGGGTGCGTGGCGCGGGTGCGTGCACGCGTTCGCGTTATCGCCGGTTTGGCGCCATTTAGCACATAAAAGTTCTCCTGTTCCATGGGAACATCGCTGCTTCGTCTCAGCTCTGTGATTCTGCTTGAACCTGCATCTGATTGTCTGCTACCTGATTTGACCCGGCTTGTTTGACCATCCAACCTGCTCCAATCCCGACCCAGCTTGCCTGACCATCCTGCTGTCTGTATCTGCTACCGTTGCCGACCTCTGCCTACTCACCGACTCTGCCTTTGCCTGCTGTGATTACCTGTGCCAGTTACCTGCCGACCCGGACTGTCTGACTCTGCTTGTGCCTGCCGCTCTACTTGCTGTTGCACCTTCAGCTTCAGCTCCTGTGATCCCTCACCTCCAGTGTGTCAAGTCTGCTGCTGTTCCAGTCTCCACTCACCTGCAGTCCTGCCATCCCAGGAGGGATCTCTGCCTCTTCATCAAGAGCCTATACTCCAACAGGCACTCCTACCCCACTGCGCTCAGGAGACCACTGTCCCCACTCCAGTGGCGCCTGAACCAGCGTTGTATGAGAGGTCTTCTCCTACAGTCAGGCTCTCCTACCAGGTACCTAACAGAAGCGGTCTCTCTCTCTCTGTGCAGGCAGTGTGAAGCGGTCTCTCTCTCTCTGTGCAGGCAGTGTGAAGCGGTCTCTCGCTTTCTGTGAAGGCAGTGTGAAGCGGTCTCTCTCTCTGTGCAGGCAGTGTGAAGCGGTCTCTCTCTCTCTGTGTAGGCAGTGTGAAGCGGTATCTCTCTCTCTGTGCAGGCAGTGTGAAGCGGTCTCTCTCTCTCTCTGCAGGCAGTGTGAAGTGGTCTCTCTCTCTCTCTGCAGGTAGTGTGAAGCGGTCTCTCTCTCTCTCTGTGCAGGCAGTGTGAAGCGGTCTCTCTCTCTCTGTGCAGGCAGTGTGAAGCGGTCTCTCTCTCTCTGTGCAGGCAGTGTGAAGCGGTCTCTCGCTCTCTGTGAAGGCAGTGTGAAGCGGTCTCTCTCTCTGTGCAGGCAGTGTGAAGCGGTCTCTCTCTTTCTGTGCAGGCAGTGTGAAGCGGTCTCTCTCTCTCTCTATGCAGGCAATGTGAAGCGATCTCTCTCTCTGTGCAGGCAGTGTTAAGCGGTCTCTCTCTGTGCAGGCAGTGTGAAGCGGTCTCTCTCTCTGTGCAGGCAGTGTGAAGCGGTCTCTCTCTCTCTCTATGCAGGCAGTGTGAAGCGGTCTCTCTCTGTGCAGTGTGAAGCGATCTCTCTCTCTGTGCAGGCAGTGTTAAGCGGTCTCTCTCTGTGCAGGCAGTGTGAAGCGGTCTCTCTCTCTCTGTGCAGGCAGTGTGAAGCAGGCTCTCTCTCTCTGTGCAGGCAGTGTGAAGCAGTCTCTCTGTGCAGGCAGTGTGAAGCGATCTCTCTGTGCAGGCAGTGTGAAGCGGTCTCTCTCTCTGTGCAGGCAGTGTGAAGCGGCCTCTATCTGTGCAGGCAGTGTGAAGCAGTCTCTCTCTCTCTCTGTGCAGGCGGTCTCTCTCTCTCTCTCTCTCTGTGCAGGCAGTGTGAAGCGGTCTCTTTCTGTGCAGGCAGTGTTAAGAGGTCTCTCTCTGTGCAGGCAGTGTGAAGCGGTCTCTCTTTCTGTGCAGGAAGCGTTAAGCGGTCTCTCTCTCTCTCTGTGCAGGCAATGCCAACCGGTCTCTGCGGCTCTCTGTGCAGACAATGTGGAGTGGTCGCTCTCTCTCTCGGGCAATGTGGAGCAGTCTCCCTCCCTCTCTCTGTGCGAGCAATGTGGTGCAGATGGATGGTGAGCTGATTAGGTGGTTCAATGGGCCACTTGACTGGACTTGCCCCCCCAGGCCTAAGGCTGCCAGCCCTCCCTCAATGTACGTGAATAAAAGTGTGTACAAAAAAATTTTGGATATTGTATATAAAAGTCACAGGTATGACAATGACTGTATAACCAAACTATAGATGCAATACTGTGCATAAGCTGGAATACATATGAGATATTGGGATATCATATGAAAAAGGTTGCAGGCATGACTACAACTGCAAGACAAACAGATGAAGTCAGAAAAATAAAAAACAAAAAATAAGTGAGACTTTAAGGTCTAGTATCACAAGTTAAGTCGTAAGTATCTCCTATGAAGGTATACAAACTGGGTATGGTAGCTAGTATAAAATGAATTAAATACTATATAAAAAAATGTGAAATATATACATGGATATATGAGTTGATGGTGATAATATACACATGTGAATAAGTGTTAACAAAAATCCAGCATGATCTATACACAGTATCAATATAAGAGCTGATGTAGCTGTAAAGGATCAGTAAATACTACCCCTAGAAGGGGAAAGGATTGAGTCCGCATGAACGTGTGTCAAACGCTCATATGAATGGCTTCAATGCCTACTACATAAAGTTTATTTGATCAGTGTATTCAGTGTACTCATTGAAAATGTTCAATTAGTTGTTCACTTACCCTTTTTAACTCATTGAACATTTTAGTACTTACTATTAGTATTTTTGTCCATCTAATACATTTTTTAGGCTGACTTGACCCCAACTTTATCCACTTCTACCGCTCCTTGTTGAGCGGCTAGTTTGATATATATGGCGGGTCCCATACTCACATTGACAGTCTAGCCTTTATTCCCACACTATGTACACACACTCCATTTTGTATTAGTGTGGTAATATATCCGTTTATGTTGTATATTTTTGAATCTATCACTTTGTGGAATTTCAACTCCTTATGCTATGGTCAACATTTATTCATTATATTTCATTTTTTTAATTTTTTCCATCAATTTGCTTTCGGTCTTGGAATGTTGACGCATCCCTGAGATCTACAATGTGTGGCGTTTTTGTAGCTTGGTAGCCTTTTGCGTCTCCGGCGTGAGTGCCGTTCATTTCCGTTGTTTTGGCATTGGTTTGAGGCTTGCACCGCAACTGCGCTCCAAGGTTCATTACTTAGCTACTTCCGGTTTTCTTACGGCTGGCTGCGCGTCGTTGTGATTGGTCCTTGTTCCTATCATTACGAGATTGTCACATGATCTGTTTCTGGACCCACTAGATAGGCCCACTTGATAACCAATGGTTGTCTGCGTTGATTGCAGGTGACCGCCCACGTTTGTTGAACGGATAATAACCAATCCCATTGGATAATGATACTGAGCTCTGGTTTTGTTGGTTAACTAACCATTCCTCATTGGTCTATTCAAACCACAATGATGATGACACCGACGCTGTTCCTGTAAACCCTGGAGTCAGATTTCATATGGCGATAGCAGGTGTTTAATGTTTGTATTATATTTTTTATATAAATAGGCATATCAGTGGCAAGCAGGCATATACCCCAGTTGAAGTCTTTGCAGACGAAACGCGTCGGTTTTGATATGTTTGCTGAGCCACAAATTTATATAGCGCTTTTTATTCTGTCTGATCCATACTCTGCCCCAGTTTGTTTGGGAGTCAAAAATAATTTTTAAAATAAATTTCCCTTTGCGGGTTTATACTATGTGGAGGCACTTTTTTCTGTTTTTCTTTTGGGAATTTCCACCATCTATAAGAGGATTGGAGATCAGGGCTGGCAATCCCGTTACAGCTTTACAACTATGGAGGTTTCAAGCCAGTAACATCTATACCTGATGGTTGGTGAGTAATAGCCAAGGTCTTCCACGGATCTCTCCTTGAATACAGCTCCATATCTACATTTTTTGGGCTAACCTCTACACCTACCGAATTCTGGTACAAGCTCGTTTGACTCACCACCCTTGGCTTGTGAGTCCACCTGTTCCGGTAAGGGTACCCCATCTTCTCTTCCACTACTTTGAAGTTTTGAGCAGTATTGTTTGAGTGCCTACTTCCAACACTGAATACACTGATCAAATAAACTTTATGTAGTAGGCATTGAAGCCATTCATATGGGCGTTTGACACAAGTTCATGCCGACTCAATCCTTTCCCCTTCTAGGGGTAGTATTTACTGATCCTTTACAGCTACATCAGCTCTTATATTGATACTGTGTATAGATCATGCTGGATTTTTGTTAACACTTATTCACATGTGTATATTATCACCATTAACTCATATATCCATGTATATATTTCACATTTTTTTAATATAGTATTTAATTCATTTTATACTAGCTACCATACCCAGTCTGTATACCTTCATAGGAGATACTTACGACTTAACTTGTGATACTAGACCTTAAAGTCTCACTTATTTGTTTTTTATTTTTCTGACTTGATCTGTATGTCTTGCAGTTGTAGTCACGCCTGCAACCTTTTTCATATACGATATCCCAATATCTAATATGTATTCCAGCTTATGCACAGTATTGTATCTATAGTTTGGTTATAGTCATTCTCATACCTGTGACTTTTATATACGATAGCCAAACTTTTTTGTACACACTTTTATTTACGTACATTACTGTACTCATATCCTACTTACATTTTGGTTTATTGGGTATCAGTAATCTATTTATTTTTGTATCCAGTGACACACTCTACTAGATATGTGTTGAACACACTTATTCATATCTACACACGTGGGTTCAGAACACATTTGATGGTTTATGCCATATAAGTGTACACACTTATTTATATATCCCGTAGTTTCTGTCCCTCACAGCTACTTTACACTCTTTAGTCTGAGTGTTTGATTAAAACTTATTGCATAGCTTACGCCCAGATTTCTATTCTGGTTAGGTTTTTGTGCAATAACAGACAACACCTAGCATCACACTTTATCGTTTCATTTTCTCTAGGAAGAGTCCTGGTGGTTCCAAACTTCTTCCATTTATGGCTGATGGAGGCCACTGTGCTCACTGGGACCTTCAATGCAGCAGAAATTTCTCTGTACTCTTCCCTAGATCTGTGCTTTGATACAATCCTGTTTCTGAGGTTTACAGACAATTCCTTGGATTTCATGGCTTGGTTTGTGCTCTGACATGCACTGTTAAGTATGGGATGAACAAGATAGTTACCACCGCTCCAGGTGACCGGGTTCAAGCTTCCCGTCCTCCGCTGTGTGGATAATTGTGAGAGCCCCAGGTGCCGGCAATTGCTATTCCAATGGTGTGTGTGATGGAAAAATCTGGACAGCCGCACTCCGGATTGGAAAAGTGAAAAATAAAATCCTCTTTATTGAAAAAGTAATAACATGATTAAAATCCGTACATGGCTTTGTTGGGATAATGCAGCATAACCGCTAACGCGTTTCACGCTCCCATAGAGCGCTTACTCATAGCTGGTTTGTACAAAAGTGATCACAACTTATATACACATAATTTGTCTACCACATGACTACATATTGATTATCTGATTCTAAACAGCTGGTCGTTAGTCTGTGTGGGATTTTTTTGGCATTTTTTGTGCAGTGGAAGAGCCCAATGAGTCTGTAGACAGCTGTGACACAGGTGAGTCCCCTTCTTCACCCATACTATTTGTTGATAACTGTGCTCTACAGGATCTAACTGATTTGGCACATGAGTCAGATCCTTGTCCTCTAAATCCCATGGATGTTCACATTGAAATCTCCAGGGGTAGATCAGATTTTTATCCAGTGGCAGCCAGAGGTAAGAATCTTGACGCATTCCAAAAACTAGTAGAGGGGGACTTGGTACACCTGGCTCACAGCTGCAGCAGAAAGAAATTTACACAGGACAATCTGTCCATCAAGGAGAGACAAGCCTTTAAGAGGCTCTCCGCGGACGATCAGATTGTCATCAGAAACGCAGATAAGGGGGGTATGGTGGCGGTTTTAGATGTAGAAGTCTACAAAAAAGAAGCTCTGCGTCAACTATCTGACATACACACATACCAGAAATTATCCTCCAACCCTACTATTGCTTTCAAAAACACGCTCTCCACACTCATAAATAGGGCCATACATATGGGTATATTCACTCCTAGGGAGAAAGAATTTCTTATTCCAGAATGCCCTATAACACCAATATTCCATCACTTACCAAAGATACATAAGGGGTTAAATCCCCTCACAGGTCGACCTATAGTGGCGGGGATAGGCTCTTTGAATGAACGCTTAGGAGAGTGGGTAGACTCTCATTTACAGCCAATAGCCACTAGTCTCCCTGGTTACATAAAAGATACAAACGATTTATTGAACAAACTACAAGACATTAAATGGGAAGATAATTACAGATGGATCAGCTGTGATGTATCTAGTTTATACTCTAGTATCCCACATCATCTGGGGATCCAGGCAGTCACTTATTTTCTTAGAAAAACAGGCAAACTCTCTTTGATTTTACAAGAGTTCATTGTACAAGCCCTGGAGTATCTTTTAACACACAATTTTTTTATGTTTGACGGGGACTATTTTCTCCAGAAATGCGGGGCCTCTATGGGAGCCAAATTTTCCCCCTCACTGGCCAATATTTATATGGGCTGGTGGGAGAGGTCCCGCATCTTTGGACCAAATAGTCCCCGCCGTAAAGATACGGTCTTTTTCTGTCGCTTTATAGATGACCTGTTATTTATTACATCAGATAGAGAAGCTAATTTGGATATCTGGCTGGCATATTTCAATGACAATCCATTAAATTTAAAATTTACGGGAAATCTGCAATCCAGATCCATAGAATTCCTTGATGTGCAACTGGCGGGGTCCGGTAATGCGATTCAATCCAGTCTGTACAGAAAACCTCTCAGTGGCAACACTCTACTTAGAGCTGACTCTGCACACCCTAAACACACCATCAGAGGCATTCCATATAGCCAGTTTTTAAGGTTAAAGCGCATATGTAGCTCTCCTGATACTTTTGAGGCTGAAGCCAAAAGCATGGCAAACAGGTTTAAAGCTCGAGGCTATAAAGAAACATCAGTACAAAAAGCACTCAACACAGTAAGATCTATCCCAAGACCTTCACTTGTAAAGAAAAAACCAGCTAAAAACATTCAACAGAGAAGGGACATGTCCCCTAGAATCCCGGTATTTTCTACTCCATACAGCTCTGAATTTAATACAATCAAGAAAATTATCATGAAACACCTTCCTGTTTTGTATAATGACCCTATATATAACAACATCCTTTCTAAAGGGATCAAGGTTGTATCCCGCAGAGCACCCACATTGGGACGCTCATTGTCTCCCAGTTTGTTCTCAACCAACCGAATAAAATCCAATTGGCTCAACTTCACAGGCAATTTCAAGTGTGGAATAAAAACTTGTAATTACTGCAGGTACATTAAAACGGGTCAACTCATAAAATCATGCAGCAATCAGAAAGAATTCTCGATCCCCGTGTTTATTAATTGTAACACCAAATTTGTGGTATATGTTATTACATGCACCAGTTGCCAGGTACAATATGTTGGACGCACAACACGGCGTCTCAGAGACAGGTTACATGATCACCTGTACAATATTGAGAAGGAGATCTTAACCAATGTATCAAAGCACTGGGTTTACACACACCACAAAGACACTTCCAGTTTAACTATTCAGGGCATTGAGAAAATCATCACACCAGTGAGAGGAGGTGACAGATTCCAGTTACTGTGCAAACGAGAAGTCCTTTGGATATTCTCGTTGGACACCAGGATCCCACGGGGGTTAAACTTTGAGTGGGACGTTTCACATTTCTATGAATAAAACAACATTGAAGCTATATCCCCGAGTAATACATCTGTAACCCTTCCTCCCAACTCTTTCCTTGATCACACATCCACATTCCTTTTGGTGGATGATGGAGCAAAAAAACATATAGGGACACATATCAATATATGAGTTCCTCTTTTACACATATCCCCAGTAATCGATCCATTTTATTGGGCCACACATCCTCCCACTCATACGAGCAAATGACTAGTGATATGCATATATGCTTTCAGCAAAAAAGAAACAATTTACTATATCTTTCGCATTCACTGTCACTTGAATCTCGTTTCTAATTAGACATTATTGTTTGATGGTAGCTGTAGGTAGACCATAACACTAACTTTGCAAAAAAATTTTTTTCACCACATGTATACATGGTTCATTACTTTCTTTGCAAAGTTCTCATGTGTTTTGAGTTGATTTAAGAGCTGTGGTCTTTAAAGGGGTAGATCAGTTGTTTATTTTTACATAACAATTGGTTGAGTGAGATTGTAACTTATCCATTGATATAAACACATATATTGGATGAACCTGTCATATGATCACTGCCAATACTATACTATGCATAAATGAATAGTGACAGGTGCGCAAACATTGTATTTTGTCCCATTTTTATCCACCTCATATAGTTTTGCCCATACACTTGAAGACAATTCATCGAGAGATGTGATTGCTTCAAAGAAAGACGTTCAGCAACGTTAATGTTGTTGCTTGATTGAATTCTCATGTGTTTTGAGTTTACACATATCCCCAGTAATCGATCCATTTTATTGGGCCACACATCCCCCCACTCATACGAGCAAATGACTAGTGATATGCATATATGCTTTCATTAAAAAAGAAACAATTTACTATATCTTTCGCATTCACTGTCACTTGAATCTCGTCTCTAATTAGACATTATTGTTTGATGGTAGCTGTAGGTAGACCATAACACTAACTTTGCACAAATGTTTGTACAAATGTTTTTCACCACATGTGTACATGGTTTATTACTTTCTCTGCAAAGTTCTCATGTGTTTTGAGTTGATTTAAGAGCTGTGGTCTTCAAAGGGGTAGATCAGTTGTTTATTTCACATAATAATTGGTTGAGTGAGATTGTAACTTATCCATTGATATAAACACATATATTGGATGAACCTGTCATATGGTCACTGCCAATACTATACTATGCATAAAAGAATAGTGACAGGTGCGCAAACACTGTATTTTGTTCCATTTTTATCTACCTCATATAGTTCTGCCCATACACTTGAAGACAATTCATCGAGAGATGTGATTGCTTCAAAGAAAGACGTTCAGCAACGTTAATGTTGTTGCTTGATTGGGATGAATGCATCCCATACGGAATGATGCAAGGTTTTAAATGAGCACTTTTGTGAAACTGGAGTGGCGGGGTTATCAGTGAGTGATAAGTTTCATAATCTTTCATATGCTGCAAAGATTAAAATTCACACATGTAGGAATTGAAGCAAAAGCACTTATTTACACATATATTAAGAATGGTAGAAGGGTTTGGCGCTGTTCCTTTTAGTTGGATAATTCCCTACCTTCATATAGGTTACTAAATGCAAATCAAAATGATAAATTCCTAGGTGCACTGTGCATGTGTCAAATAAATATTCTACTACAGTATTGTGCAATCATAGGTAATACATAGACATTGGATATATACCTTAAATATATGTGGTATTACTAGTAAAGAGGTGGGGGGGGGGGGGGGAGAGAGAGAGAGAGGAGGGGGGGGGGGGGAGAAGGGGGATGGAGAGTGAAAGTGGGGGGAGGGAAAGGGAGGGGGAGGTGTAGGAGATCTGCTCCTGAAGAAAAAATTGGCAAAATCAGGATAAAGTGCAAACGTGCTTGTGAAATTCAAAAGATTCAAAAAATTCCTTATATGTGATACACTTGTTGTCAAATTCTTTAGTATGTCTCTTATGCAATTTCTTGTGCTGTTGCGGTGATAATCCTTCACTTATAATATATCCTTGCTCTGAAAGTGCAGCCACTCACCAGATCACTTCACCCCTACGGGGGTAGTAGGCAGTTACGGTTTTTGCGCCACTGTACAGCGATCGCTGGCGGGCTCAGGATCGTGGTATATCATATGTAAAGAGAGAGGGAGTGCCCATAGCGTAAAATTGCTTTAAAAGGTTTTATTACACAAAATAGAAGGGTACTCACACTTTTACAATGAAAATCAAGCGAAATGGTAAAAAACGTCAAAAGCATCACAGATGTCCTTCAGCGCTGGTACAGGAGGTGATATTTGGGAAGCACAGATTAGGCCACGCCCTACGCGTTTCGTTGTCAGGACGTCTACGGGAGCGCTCCCGTAGACGTCCTAACGACGAAACGCGTAGGGCGTGGCCTAATCTGTGCTTCCCAAATATCACCTCCTGTACCAGCGCTGAAGGACATCTGTGATGCTTTTGACGTTTTTTACCATTTCGCTTGATTTTCATTGTAAAAGTGTGAGTACCCTTCTATTTTGTGTAATAAAACCTTTTAAAGCAATTTTACGCTATGGGCACTCCCTCTCTCTTTACATATGATATACCACGATCCTGAGCCCGCCAGCGATCGCTGTACAGTGGCGCAAAAACTGTAACTGCCTACTACCCCCGTAGGGGTGAAGTGATCTGGTGAGTGGCTGCACTTTCAGAGCAAGGATATATTATAAGTGAAGGATTATCACCGCAACAGCACAAGAAATTGCATAAGAGACATACTAAAGAATTTGACAACAAGTGTATCACATATAAGGAATTTTTTGAATTTTTTGAATTTCACAAGCACGTTTGCACTTTATCCTGATTTTGCCAATTTTTTCTTCAGGAGCAGATCTCCTACACCTCCCCCTCCCTTTCCCTCCCCCCACTTTCACTCTCCATCCCCCTTCCCCTCCCCCCCCCTCCCCCTCCTCTCTCTCTCCCCCCCCCCCCCTACCTCTTTACTAGTAATACCACATATATTTAAGGTATATATCCAATGTCTATGTATTACCTATGATTGCACAATACTGTAGTAGAATATTTATTTAACACATGCACAGTGCACCTAGGAATTTATAATTTTGATTTGCATTTAGTAACCTATATGAAGGTAGGGAGTTATCCAACTAAAAGGAACAGCGCCAAACCCTTCTACCATTCTTAATATATCTCAGCTGTCCCCATTTAGGGTGACTGCTTGTTGGGAGGCAGCAGTTCCAAACCTCACCAAATAAGCTTTTACTTCCACTGTGCGGGTTCACCATCCCTTTACTTATTTACACATAGACTCCTGCAAATCAGGAGATTATTGGACGCATCATTGTGACAGGACGCTAGTTTTCTGTCCAGCTTCCAATTCACATACGTTATCACGTTTTTTGAAAGCTGAAATCATCGTACATATACACATATATAAAGAATTGCTTTTTTTATTATTTTTTATTATTATTATTTTTTTTTTTTTTACCTTTATGTGGTTTAATCTTTTATATATATTTTTTTATATATATTTATGCACCATACACACATATTCAGTTTTTTTTTTTTTTACCTTTATGTGGTTTAATCTTTTATATATATTTTTTATATATATTTATGCACCATACACACATATTCAGTTTTTTTTTTTTTACCTTTATGTGGTTTAATCTTTTATATATATTTTTTACATATATTTATGCACCATACACACATATTCAGTTTTTTTTTTTGACACCGCTAGTGGTGTTGGATGCACATATTTTTACCACATGCATATAGACCCAATTTTCACTCTATACACCATTTACATTATACTGCAGCCACCAGTTCACATAGTTTGCCCATACTTGCGCCTATCCATATGATAATTTATACGTTTGAACGTCAAATTCCAGCACTCATCTCATTCTTGTGATTTTGGAAAATAACAAATATGTTTTTTCGAAAACCTTGAAAAGAATTTTTTATCATTCATATATGTTGACATTTGTCAACATGAACACATTTCATTTATATATCCATGTCTTCATTAGTGATTTCACTATAGGATGCACATCCAATCACATCTATGCCAAAAAAATCCCACACAGACTAACGACCAGCTGTTTAGAATCAGATAATCAATATGTAGTCATGTGGTAGACAAATTATGTGTATATAAGTTGTGATCACTTTTGTACAAACCAGCTATGAGTAAGCGCTCTACGGGAGCGTGAAACGCGTTAGCGGTTATGCTGCATTATCCCAACAAAGCCATGTACGGATTTTAATCATGTTATTACTTTTTCAATAAAGAGGATTTTATTTTTCACTTTTCCAATCCGGAGTGCGGCTGTCCAGATTTTTCCATCACACACATACCATTGTTAAGTATGGGACCCTATATAGACAGGCATTTGCCTTTCCAAATCATGTCCAATCAACTTAAGTTACCACAGATGAACTCCAATCAAGTTAAAGAAACATCTCAAGGATGATCAGTGGAAACCGGATGCACCCGAGCTCAATTTTGAGTGCCATTGCAAAGGCTGTGAATAATTTTGTTTTATTTTTAATACATTTTTAACCACTTAAGGACCGCCTAACGCCGATTTACGTCGGCAAGGCGGCACGGGCAGGCAAAATCACGTACATGTACGTGATTTGCCTCTCGCAGGTGGGGGGTCCGATCGGACCCCCCCCCGGTGCCCGAAGCGGTCCCGTTCTGTTCCCCGGCGATCCGAGATGAGGGGGAGGCCATCCGTTCGTGGCCCCCCCCTCGCGATCGCCGCCGGCCAATGGGAACACTCCTTTGCTGCTGTATGCTAAACAGCAGCAAAGGAAATTATGTCATCTCCCCTCGGCTCGGTAGTTTCCGTTCCAGCGCCGAGGGGAGAAGACATCAATGTGAGTGCACAACACACACACACACAGTAGAACATGCCAGGCATACAAAACACCCCGATCCCCCCCCCGATCGCCCCCCGATCCCCCCCCAATCACCCCCCCCCCTGTCACAAACTGACACCAGCAGGTTTTTTTTTTTTTTTTTTTTTCTGATTACTGCATAGTGTCAGTTTGTGACAGTTACAGTGTTGGGACAGTTAGTATTAGCCCCCTTTAGGTCTAGGGTACCCCCCTAACCCCCCCTAATAAAGTTTTAACCCCTTGATCACCCCCTGTCACCAGTGTCGCTAAGCGATCATTTTTCTGATCGCTGTATTAGTGTCGCTGGTGACGCTAGTTAGTGAGGTAAATATTTAGGTTCGCCGTCAGCGTTTTATAGTGACAGGGACCCCCATATACTACCTAATAAATGTTTTAACCCCTTGATTGCCCCCTAGTTAACCCTTTCACCACTGATCACCGTATAACCGTTACGGGTGACGCAGGTTAGTTCGTTTATTTTTTATAGTGTCAGGGCACCCGCCGTTTATTACCTAATAAAGGTTTAGCCCCCTGATCGCCCGGCGGTGATATGCGTCGCCCCAGGCAGCGTCAGATTAGCGCCAGTACCGCTAACACCCACGCACGCAGCATGCGCCTCCCTTAGTGGTATAGTATCTGATCGGATCAATATCTGATCTGATCAGATCTATACTAGCGTCCCCAGCAGTTTAGGGTTCCCAAAAACACAGTGTTAGCGGGATCAGCCCAGATACCCGCTAGCACCTGCGTTTTGCCCCTCCGCCCAGCCCACCCAAGTGCAGTATCGATCGATCACTGTCACTTACAAAACACTAAACGCATAACTGCAGCGTTCGCAGAGTCAGGCCTGATCCCTGCGATCGCTAACAGTTTTTTTGGTAGCATTTTGGTGAACTGGCAAGCAAGCACCAGGCAGCGTCAGGTTAGCGCCAGTACCGCTAACACCCACGCACGCACCGTACACCTCCCTTAGTGGTATAGTATCTGTACGGATCAATATCTGATCCGATCAGATCTATACTAGCGTCCCCAGCAGTTTAGGGTTCCCAAAAACGCAGTGTTAGCGGGATCAGCCCAGATACCTGCTAGCACCTGCGTTGTGCCCCTCCGCCCGGCCCAGCCCAGCCCACCCAAGTGCAGTATCGATCGATCACTGACACTTACAAGGCACTAAACGCATAACTGCAGCGTTCGCAGAGTCAGGCCTGATCCCTGCGATCGCTAACAGTTTTTTTGGTAGCATTTTGGTGAACTAGCAAGCACCGGCCCCAGGCAGCGTCAGGTTAGCGCCAGTACCACTAACACCCACGCACGCAGCATACGCCTCCTTTAGTGGTATAGTATCTGAACGGATCAATATCTGATCCGATCAGATCAGATCTATACTAGCGTCCCCAGCAGTTTAGGGTTCCCAAAAACGCAGTGTTAGCGGGATCAACCCAGATACCTGCTAGCACCTGCGTTTTGCCCCTCCGCCCGGCCCAGTCCAGCCCACCCAAGTGCAGTATCGATCGATCACTGTCACTTACAAAACACTAAACGCATAACTGCAGCGTTCGCAGAGTCAGGCCTGATCCCTGCGATCGCTAACAGTTTTTTTGGAAGCTTTTTATTGAACTGGCAAGCACCAGCGGCCTAGTACACCCCGGTCGTAGTCAAACCAGCACTGCAGTAACACTTGGTGACGTGGCGAGTCCCATAAGTGCAGTTCAAGCTGGTGAGGTGACAAGCACAAGTAGTGTCCCGCTGCCACCAAAAAGACAAACACAGGCCCGTCGTGCCCATAGTGCCCTTCCTGCTGCATTCGCCAATCCTAATTGGGAACCCACCACTTCTGCAGCGCCCGTACTTCCCCCATTCACATCCCCCAACGAAATGCAGTCGGCTGCATGAGAGGCATTTTTATGTGCTCCCGAGTACCCCTACCCAACGAACCCCCCCCAAAAAGATGTTGTGTCTGCAGCAAACGCGGATATAGGCGTGACACCCGCTATTATTGTCCCTCCTGTCCTGACAATCCTGGTCTTTGCATTGGTGAATGTTTTGAACGCTACCATACACTAGTTGAGTATTAGCGTAGGGTACAGCATTGCACAGACTAGGCACACTTTCACAGGGTCTCCCAAGATGCCATCGCATTTTGAGAGACCCGAACCTGGAACCGGTTACAGTTATAAAAGTTAGTTACAAAAAAAGTGTAAAAAAAAAAAATATATATATAAAATAAAAAAAAATAGTTGTCGTTTTATTGTTCTCTCTCTCTATTCTCTCTCTCTATTGTTCTGCTCTTTTTTTACTGTATTCTATTCTGCAGTGTTTTATTGTTATTGTTATTGTTATTGTTATTATGTTTTATCATGTTTGTTTTTCAGGTATGTAATTATTTATACTTTATTGTTTACTGTGCTTTATTGTTAACCATTTTTTTGTCTTCAGGTACGCCATTCACAACTTTGAGTGGTTATACCAGAATGATGCCTGCAGGTTTAGGTATCATCTTGGTATCATTCTTTTCAGCCAGCGGTCGGCTTTCATGTAAAAGCAATCCTAGCGGCTAATTAGCCTCTAGACTGCCTTTACAAGCCGTGGGAGGGAATGCCCCCCCCCCCACCGTCTTCCGTGTTTTTCTCTGGCTCCCCTGTCTCAACAGGGAACCTGAGAATGCAGCCGGTGATTCAGCCAGCTGACCATAGAGCTGATCAGAGACAAGAGTGGCTCCAAACATCTCTATGGCCTAAGAAACCGGAAGCTACGAGCATTTTATGACTTAGATTTCGCCGGATGTAAATAGCGCCATTGGGAAATTGGGGAAGCATTTTATCACACCGATCTTGGTGTGGTCAGATGCTTTGAGGGCAGAGGAGAGATCTAGGGTCTAATAGACCCCAATTTTTTCAAAAAAGAGTACCTGTCACTACCTATTGCTATCATAGGGGATATTTACATTCCCCGAGATAACAATAAAAATGATTTAAAAAAAAAAAAAATGAAAGGAACAGTTTAAAAATAAGATAAAAAAGCAAAAAAATAATAAAGAAAAAAAAAAAAAAAAAAAAAAGCACCCCTGTCGCCCCCTGCTCTTGCGCTAAGGCGAACGCAAGCGGCGGTCTGTCGTCAAACGTAAACAGCAATTGCACCATGCATGTGAGGTATCGCCGCGAAGGTCAGATCGAGGGCAGTAATTTTTGCAGTAGACCTCCTCTGTAGATCTAAAGTGGTAACCTGTAAAGGCTTTTAAAGGCTTTTAAAAATGTATTTATTTTGTTGCCACTGCACGTTTGTGCGCAATTGTAAAGCATGTCATGTTTGGTATCCATGTACTCGGTCTAAGATCATCTTTTTTATTTCATCAAACATTTGGGCAATATAGTGTGTTTTAGTGCATTAAAATTTAAAAAAGTGTGTTTTTTCCCCAAAAAATGCGTTTGAAAAATTGCTGCGCAAATACTGTGTGAAAAAAAAAAATGAAACACCCACCATTTTAATCTGTAGGGCATTTGCTTTAAAAAAATATATAATGTTTGGGGGTTCAAAGTAATTTTCTTGCAAAAAAAAAAAAACTTTTTCATGTAAAAAATAAGTGTCAGAAAGGGCTTTGTCTTCAAGTGGTTAGAAGAGTGGGTGATGTGTGACATAAGCTTCTAAATGTTGTGCATAAAATGCCAGGACAGTTCAAAACCCCCCCAAATGACCCCATTTTGGAAAGTAGACACCCCAAGCTATTTGCTGAGAGGCATGTCGAGTCCATGGAATATTTTATATTGCGACACAAGTTGCGGGAAAGAGACAAATTTTTTTTTTTTTTTTTTTTTTTTTTGCACAAAGTTGTCACTAAACGATATATTGCTCAAACATGCCATGGGAATATGTGAAATTACACCCCAAAATACATTCTGCTGCTTCTCCTGAGTACGGGGATACCATATGTGTGAGACTTTTTGGGAGCCTAGCCGTGTACGGGACCCCGAAAACCAAGCACCGCCTTCAGGCTTTCTAAGGGGCGTGAATTTTTGATTTCACTCTTCACTGCCTATCACAGTTTCGGAGGCCATGGAATGCCCAGGTGGCACAAAACCCCCCCAAATGACCCCATTTTGGAAAGTAGACACCCCAAGCTATTTGCTGAGAGGTATAGTGAGTATTTTGCAGACCTCACTTTTTGTCACAAAGTTTTGAAATTTGAAAAAAGAAAAAAAAAAAAAGTTTTTTCTTGTCTTTCTTCATTTTCAAAAACAAATGAGAGCTGCAAAATACTCACCATGCCTCTCAGCAAATAGCTTGGGGTGTCTACTTTCCAAAATGGGGTCATTTGGGGGGGTTTTGTGCCACCTGGGCATTCCATGGCCTCCGAAACGGTGTTAGGCAGTGAAGAGTAAAATCAAAAATTCACGCCCTTAAAAACGCTGAAGGCGGTGATTGGTTTTCGGGGCCCCGTACGCGGCTAGGCTCCCAAAAAGTCCCACACATGTGGTATCCCTATACTCAGGAGAAGCAGCTAAATGTATTTTGGGGTGCAATTCCACATAGGCCCATGGCCTGTGTGAGCAATATATCATTTAGTGACAACTTTGTGCAAAAAAAAAAAAAAAAAAAGTGTCACTTTCCCGCAACTTGTGTCAAAATATAAAATATTCCATGGACTCAATATGCCTCTCAGCAAATAGCTTAGGGTGTCTACTTTCCAAAATGGGGTCATTTGGGGGGGGGTTGTGCCACCTGGGCATTCCATGGCCTCCGAAACTGTGATAGGCAGTGAAGAGTGAAATCAAAAAGTTACACCCTTAGAAATCCTGAAGGCGGTGATTGGTTTTCGGGGTCCCATACGCGGCTAGGCTCCCAAAAAGTCCCACACATGTGGTATCCCCGTACTCAGGAGAAGTAGCTGAATATATTTTGGGGTGCAATTCCACATAGGCCCATGGCCTGTGTGAGCAATATATCATTTAGTGACAACTTTTTGTAAATATTTTTTTTTTTTTTTTTGTCATTATTCAATCACTTGGGACAAAAAAAATAAATATTCAATGGGTTCAACATGCCTATCAGCAATTTCCTTGGGGTGTCTACTTTCCAAAATGGGGTCATTTGGGGGGGTTTTGTACTGCCCTGCCATTTTAGCACCTCAAGAAATGACATAGGCAGTCATAAACTAAAAGCTGTGTAAATTCCAGAAAATGTACCCTAGTTTGTAGACGCTATAACTTTTGCGCAAACCAATAAATATACGCTTATTGACATTTTTTTTACCAAAGACATGTGGCCGAATACATTTTGGCCTAAATGTATGACTAAAATTGAGTTTATTGGATTTTTTTTATAACAAAAAGTAGAAAATATCATTTTTTTTCAAAATTTTCGGTCTTTTTCCGTTTATAGCGCAAAAAATAAAAACTGCAGAAGTGATCAAATACCATCAAAAGAAAGCTCTATTTGTGGGAAGAAAAGGACGCAAATTTCGTTTGGGTACAGCATTGCATAACCGCGCAATTAGCAGTTAAAGCGGCGCAGTGCCAAATTGGAAAAAGACCTCTGGTCCTTAGGCAGCATAATGGTCCGGGGCTCAAGTGGTTAATAAACCCGCGGACAGCTGAATATAAACAAAAATGCAGACAATTAAAACTTATGAAAAAAATAAAAATAAACAGCATGGGGTCCCCTCCCCCCAGTCTAAGGGCTCTAGTGGTCATTTGCCTACTAGTGTGTTCACTGACATCACTCATGCAAGACAAATAGGAGCACCGCCGGTGGCCATGTGACCACAGTCTTGCCTCTATTATATAACTTCTATACCAGTGTGCTGAAACACAGCAAGGACAGCTGCCACAGCCCTAAGCAAAGAGCTGTGAGTGCATACTTTTCCCCAGGCACACCTGAAAGGGTGAAGGATGCACAGTCATGGCTCTCCCTGCTATATGTAGCTATAGTCCTCATCTGAGTGATTGAACAAATCCGTCAATTCCAGTCACCTTCAGGTGATTGGACACTGGGAAATAAACAAGACGGGATGTTCCCTCCCAGGCATAAGCCCTTCCAGTTAGGCAAGGCTTAATTTTTTTATAGCATCTTAGGTGATGTTTAGGTCTGTGTAGTCTCTGCACATACGAATAGCTAACTTCTCAATGATGCCATCTGGGATTAATAGACTGGTTTATCCATCATCTACTGCTTTTCAACATTCAGAACAATGTTAGCTGGACCCCGCACTGGACCTGCAGGGATGACCCGTAATGGTGCCAGTCAGCACTGGACCCTGCAAAACTGAACTCCATGTAATGTTATACAGGTCCATGTCAGTGATCCCCAGCTGGGTAGTCCACCATGATAAGTTAGAAATGGACCCCCTTAGCGTCCTGTGACAGGAATGGTAAGGGCCCTGATGTGGTCCCTTTTGATAACCCCCTACCCTTATTTTGTGACCCCCCCTCATCCCTGGGAGAGACAAGGATCATTTAATATGGCTCAGCAGTGCTTTTACTATTGTACTGTGTGCTGTTTTGTGTTAACTGTAATGGACTCCTGGCCTGAGCGCTACATAGCAGTAGCAGAGTTTGAGGCTTAAGTGTCCAAATGCAGGAGGTGGAGAGTCTCTCTACCCCCTGCATTCCCTCTAGACTATGGAGCCACATGCACAGTGTGGCCAGTGAAGTCATAAGGGAGTTGTAGCATGGCCATCTTGGTCCCATACGTGAGCTTTACAAGGCTCTCAGGAGACTACAGGCCACAGTAGGTCAGTGCTTTTTCCTTTTTGAAGCAACAGTAGTGGAGCTTTCCGGCAGAGCAGCCGCTGGTGGGACTATAGATCACAGTGAAGGCTTACTTGCGAGACTGCAGGGCACATCTGAACCTTCCTTGTGGGACTACTAGTCATAGCAGACCAACTGCTGGTCAGACTACTGGTCCCAGCAGAGTTGATTGTGGGACTACTGGTTACGGCTAATATTAAAGGACCACATAACCTTTCTTTGTGGGAGGTGGGGGCACTGGCAGAATTTTTATAGGAAATCTCCTGGGGTGACCAGCACATTGATGCTTACTGATGCAATACCCTGTGTGGGACCACTGTTATCAGTAATGATCTCTATTTATGCCCCAGCAGGCCATGCCACACCAATGGCAGAGGGGAGTGGATGTAGCAGGAGAGAGGTCCCAAATTCCTCCATCAGGAACAGTAGAAGGGGATGCATAAAAATCCTCAGAGGATTTTACTCCTGAAGAACCACAGTGTCTAACTTAGACTGGTAGACTGGTCTCACCCTGGCAAGCTGTTCATTCCACCAAAAAGATTCACTCAGCAATACCCCATGGACAGTGAGCTCACTAAGAAATGAAGTATGCCTTCAGTGGAGGTCCCAATATTTAAGGATGTCCCAGACAAACATTTGGAGAATTTATTCTAGGCCTCATTTGCACTGGTAGGAACAGCTTTATAACTAGCAACTGCGGCAGCGTTTATGTGTGAAAGCCTTAAAGTGATTGTAAAGTCCCGCTTTTTTTTCCCTATAAAAATAACAAACACATTATACTTACCTGCTCTGTGAAGTGGTTTTGCACAGAGAAGCCCAAACCCTCCTTTTCTTGGGTCCCTCTTCTGTACTCCTGGCCCCTCCCTCCAGTTCAGTGCCCCCACAGCAAGCAGCTTGCTGTGGGGACACCCAAGCTGAGTCACAGGTCTCTTCCCTGATTGGCTAGCTGACTTTGATTGACAGCAGTGGGAGCCAGTGTCTCAGCCAATCAGGAAGGAGAATATCGGACGGCTGAGACACTCGTGGACATCGCTGGACAGAGAGGGACCTCAGGTAAGTGTTAGGGGGGTTGATACACACAAAAGGCTTTTTATCTTATTGCATAGAATGCATTAAAACAAAAAACCTTCTGTCTTTACAACCCCTTTAAGTTCTGGCCTTGTCACATGATGAGAGAGAGGGATTCTACTAGTGGAGATACCGAATCAAGCAGAAAACTGGAGGATTTTCTATCTGCTCTTAGCTTTTCAGTGGATGCATTAAAGGACTACATACAGCCAGTGGCAGCTCTTTGGGGGGGGTGCAGGCCACACCTGGGTGACACCCGCCAGAGGGGTGACACCTGTGAGCAGTGACACCGCCACACCCCCACTGATCTGCATGTCGCCGGCCGGCTATCTCCTTGTCTCACGGAGCTGACAGAAGCCGCCCCCCCTCCTCTCTGTTTACATCTACACAGGAAGAGGAGGGAGTCTGAGGGACACACACCTTGCTGTTCCGAGGTCTGTACAGATTATTGTAATGTATGTGGAGGACAGAGGAGAGAAACAGTGACCAGGAATGGGGGGGGGGCACAAAACAATGGAGGAGTTAAGAGGACATGTGCTGGGGGGGTACGCTCTGGGAGGGGAGAGGATGGTCCACTAGCACAAGTGAAGAGGGGGGTCTATACTGATGGAGGGGGTTTGCACTGAGGGGGGTCTATACTGATACAGGGGGTCTGCACTGAGGGGGGTCTATACTGATACAGGGGGTCTGCACTGAGGAAGGGTCTATATAGATAGAGGGGGTCTGCACTAGGGGGGTCTATACAGATAGAGGGGGTCTGCACTGAGGGGGTCTATACAGATAGAAGGGGTCTGCACTGAGGGGGGTCTATACTGATAGAAGGGGTCTGCACTAGGAGGGTCTATTCAGATAGAGGGGGTGTCTATACAGATAGAGGGGGTCTGCACTGAGGGGGGTCTATAATGATAGAGGGGGGTCTGTACTTAGTGGAGGGGGGTCTGTACTGAGGAGGGACTATAGTTGATGGAGGGGGTGACACCCCTCCAGAACGCAGCAATGTTTGCGTTCTGGGGTCTTACATGTATACATGGCTGAAAAGCTGATCAATGGAATTGCCCTGCAAGGGGCAACATTTGTTTGGTCCTGCTTGGATTATTACATCCAAAAGGCAACTCTGGGTAAGACTATAAGGTCACCACTTAAAATACAGATAGAGGGGGTCTGCACTGTGGGGGTCTATACAGATAGAGGGGGTCTGCCCTGAGGGGGTCTATACAGATAGAGGGGGTCTGCACTGAGGGAGGTCTATACTGATAGAAGGGGTCTGCACTGGGAGGGTCTATTCAGATAGAGGGGGTGTCTATACATATAGAGGGGGTCTGCACTGAGGGGGGTCTATAATGATAGAGGGGGGTCTGTACTTAGTGGAGGGGGGTCTGTACTGAGGAGGGACTATAGTTGATGGAGGGGGTGACACCCCTCCAGAACGCAGCAATGTTTGCGTTCTGGGGTCTTACATGTATACATGGCTGAAAAGCTGATCAATGGAATTGCCCTGCAAGGGGCAACAATTGTTTCATCCTGCTTGGATTATTACATCCAGAAGGCAACTCTGGGTAAGACTAAGGTCACCACTTAAAATGAAAGCCAAGCACGCGGTTCAACAACCTGTGGCTCCTTCTACTTCAAAAAAACATTTATTTCACCAATCTCAGGCTCCAGGATTCCAGCCAAAACCCCAGTCTCAGTCCTTAAGAAACAATGTATAAAATATAAATGCAGTCCATAAAGGAGATATATGTCTTCATGTGGGGGCTTTCTTATATATAAATTGGGGGCGGTCCGGTAAAACGGGACCTAAGATTCTATCCTGTTTTAAGATGGGCCAGTGTTTATATATTTATTTATATATATATACAATTTATATATAAGAAAGCCCCATCATTGAGGGACCGTTTGGCTCCCAGTGTTCTCAACCCTCCCGTTTCTCGCTCTGATAGGCTTTTTTCCTTCTTGGGAGGTTTCTATGCGTGTGGCAAATGCGTCCCTTGTAAACATGCTAAGGGAAACCTGAAGAAAAGAAAGAAGTTTTTGGCATCTGCCACAAATAAGGAATACGAGATAAAACAGCTGATAACTTGTAATACGGTAGGGGTCGTGTATATGCTGGAGTGCGGGTGCGGGCTCCAGTATATCGGGAGGACATCGAGACCCCTACACGTGAGGCTTGCTGAGCATATTAATAATATTAAAAAAGGCCTCAAAACCCACAATGTATCTCGTCATTTCAAATTACATCACCATCAGAACCCAAAAAGCCTAAAATTTTGGGGCATAGAAAGGGTCACTAAGCATTGGAGGGGTGGCAATTTTCTAAGACAATTGAGTAAAAGAGAATCTCATTGGATCTTTGAAACCAGGGTTCTCTGCCCTGAAGGGTTAAACGTGGATTTTGATACCAACTGCTTTATATCAGATCGTTGATTTTTTAATATTAGAATGTATTGTTTGAATATTGTTCATGTTTGATTGTATTTGTCATTTTTAGGCATATTGCAATAGTATTGATCAGTGTGGATAAGGGTAGCCGCGGCTGACTGTCATATATGTCACATTTATTATGCACTCTAAAATGACCATTGGCATTTTGATTCCATATATTTTAGTTTCGTGCACTTTTCCTTTTAGATTCATGCATCTTATTGCATTCTTAGAAACCCCCCTCCCTCCCCCTCTTTAGCAGTAATATGTGTGGGATTATTGTATTCCGTTTTTTGCAAATTACTAAGAGGGGTCACCTCCGGATTGACTTCCGGGTATAGCGATCAGCTGATTTCACCATGTTTTTTCGTTGTCATGGTTACTTACCTTCCATATAGCGCGGGTGCCCCCGACGTGTCCTCATCTGCTGATGAAGTCCCCGCCCACTGGGACGCAACGCGTCCAGAACGAGGATACGCCGTGACGTCACCCGCGGCCGCCGCTCGTCCACACAGCTACACGGAGGTTTCTCCCATCTGACTGTTTACATGCACACATTGAGTGCTACCTATGTGAGTGCACATTTTTAATATTTTAAATAAATTGTTTGCAAACAGAGAGCACTATTTGTTGCCATTTTTTGTTTCATGTCCCGACCCCATTGGAGTGTTTATTACGGAGCCCTATGGTCATATTGGTGTGTGTGTCACCTGTACCCTGACGGATGCTGCATCCTGTATGATTACAACCATAAGGCGTTATCTGACCCTCTGTAATTAAAGGGTCCATTCCCCCAGGTGAGAGGCCATCTTATCCTTTGGTGGAGGGCTGCCTGAACCACTTCTCTTCCTACGGGTGTCCGTTTGCACATGAAGACATTATATCTCCTTTATGGACTGCATTTATATTTTATACATTGTATTTTAATTTTAGCGCTGCACTATTTGATATTATACTGTTTTGAGGGATTTGTTTTTTGACCCTAGTGTTCAGCAGCTTTAGTATATATTCTCTCACCATTTCGCGCTGATTTATTTCTATTTTATTCAGTCCTTAAGAAACCATGGACTGCAAAGCGCACTAAAGTGGGGAACAAGTCCCCTTCACAATAAAGGGATGTCCCACTTTCTTGGGTGAGGAGATGTTTGTAGGCCTTCATGGAGGGTTGGCAGGGCAAAATTGCAGGTGAGTGGGTCTGCAACATAGTGGCTTGCAGCTACAAGCTGATACTTCAAAGCTTTCTCCCTCCACGCTTTCAGATTTTTTTCTTTGAATCCACAAAAAAAGAAGTAGGCCTTTGTTTCAACCCAGTGGTTGGAATATTTAGGCCTGACCCTGGATACCATCCAGGTGAGAGTGATCCTACAACTGGACAGATGTCTTGCTTTGGGGATGTGCTCAAGACTATGACAAATCCCTCAATTTACTTTTGTATGAGGCTTTTGGGAAAGATTGTAGGTTCTATTTGGGGCAGTGCCCCTTGTCCAGTTTCATTCCAGGCCCCTCCAATGGAATGTCTTAATGGCATGCAACAGAAGGACACCGTTTTTGGATCCCTCTATGTCATTAAACCCCAACAGGAGAGTCTGAACTGGTGGCTGTCTGCATGGATGCTGGAGATGGGAAAATGGTTCCTCCCTCTATCTTGGATAGTCCTGACAATCTCTAGATCCAGTTAATCATCCTGCTTGGGCAGAACTGTACAGTACTGTCTACCATTCATATTCCAGGCCTGGAAACTTGGCAGGCATATTTTTTCTAAGCCGTCAATAGCTGTCTCTGGAGGAGTGGGCTCTTCACCCAGAGGCGTTTAACCACTTCAATACAGGGCACTTAGGCTCGATTCACACCTATGCATGTTGCTTTTGGGCGTTTTTGGAGGTTTTTTTTTCATGCTTGCCACGTTTTTGAGCAGCGTTTTTGCGGCGTTTTTGCCGCGATTTTGCCGCGATATGAGTTTTGCGTTTTTTTTTTTTTTTTACAGTCTAAAAAAAATTTAAAAAAAGTTAAAAAAAAAACAAAAAAAAAACGCATCAAAAACGCATCAAAAACGCTGTAAAAACGCTGCAAAAACGGTGCACATGCGTTTTTGATGCTTGTCCATTGAATTGTATTACATGCAAAACGCTGCATTTTGCATGAAAAAAAGTCCCTGACCCTTTCCAAAAATGCAGAGATACAAAAAGGCATTGATGTGAACATGTTCCATAGGAACCCATGTTAAAAAATTCCCATGAATTTCTGCAAAATGCAAAATGCATCAAAAAATGCGCTAGTGTGAATGGAGCCTTAGACACCTTCCTGCCCAGACCAATTTTCAGCTTTCAGCGCTGTCGCAGTTTGAATGACAATTGCGTGGTCATGCTACACTGTGCCCAAACTAAATTTTTATCATTTTGTTCCCACAAATAGAGCTTTCTTTTGGTGGTATTTAAACACCTCTGCGGTTTTTATTTTTTGCTAAACAAATAAAAGAAGACCGAAAATTTTGAAAAAAATAAAAGTTTTGCTTTTGTTTCTGTTAAAAAAAATTGTAAATAAGTAAGTTTTCTCTTTCACTGATGGGCACTGATAAGGCGGCACTGACAGGCACTGATACGGTGGCACCGATTAGGTGGCACCAATGAGCGGGCACTGACGGGCACTGACGATGGGCACTGATATTTGGCACTGATGGTCCTCTACTCGCCTCTGTCAGACGCGAATGAGGAAAAGCCGATCACCGGCTCTTTCTATTTACATCGTGATCAGCCATGATTGGACACGGCTGATCACATGGTAAAGAGTCACCGTCGGAGACTCTTTACCTATATCGGTGTTGCAGGGTGTCAGACTGACACCCCGCAACAACGATCGCCGCGATGCGCGCCCCCGGGGGCGCGCAGCGGCTCGATATTCCTGATCACGTCATATGACGTCCGATCAGGAATATCAAACCACTTTACCGCCGTCATTCTGTAATAGGGCGGGCAGCAAGTGGTTAAGAAACTCTGCCATCAGAGGGAAACCCAGAATGTGGATCTTCTGGCATCCAGGTTGAATGCAAAACTGGACAAAACTGGACATGGTCATCTTCAGCACCAGTGATCCTTACGCGTTGCAGTAGATGCTCTGGTGACACAGACCAGCTCTCCCTAATTTATGCTGTACTGATGTTACAGCTTCTACTGCTTGACAGGGCAATTACTGGTGAATCTAATTGCCCTGGTATGGTCCAGAAGAACTTGTTGGAAGAGGACTCTTGGATCCTTCCATATCAACCCAACCCTCTGTTGCAAGGTCCAATCTTACATCCATCTTTAGAGTCGCTGGCTGCTGTAGTGTCTTGCTGTGTGTCTTGAGAGACAGTGGTCATATTTACCACAGATCCAGGAAATCATGTTTTGCTTGGTGTGAGGCTAGATTAGTTAATACTTGTAAGCTTGTCTTGGGTCGCATCCTGGCTTTTCTGTAACCTTGAGTTGACCCAGAACTGGCCTTGAGTACAATCAAGAGTCAGATTTTGGCCTTTGCGCCCCATTTTCAGAGACTGTTTGTTTCACATTCCTCAGTGCATACTACTGTAAGGATTCGGTTGACTCCATGGGACCTCAACTTGGTGCTTTCTGTATTACAGAACTCCCCATTTGAACCCATCCGGGATATTCTTTTAGCTTTTTTGACTTGAAAGAGTTGTTCTTATGCTTCTCTATGGTTTTTCACCCTCAACTGCCATGTTTACCTTTCTGTCCTACAGATGCCAAGGAACAAGGCTCTTAACACTTTCAATGTGGTTTGTGCTATCAGGTTTTAAAATTTGTCAGTCAGATTCCATTTTTGTACTTTCTGAAGGCCCAAAGAAGGGTCATGCATTTTGATAGTGTGGGGATGTCTCCTGGGCTATTTGACATCAGGCTTTGGTAGCTCAAATTTTTAAAGCTGCTACCTAGTTTTTGGTTCATAATTTTGCATAGTTTTATCAAGCGGTTAGAGTTGCTGAGCATGTTTTGCAGGCTGCCACATGAGGTTCTAAGGTGTTTGGGGCCAGAAAATGAGATTTTTTGTCTTGTTTTTTTGTCAGTGTCCAATCATCTGAAGGTAACACCATAACCCTGTTGTAATGGATATGAAGATGCTTTGTGTCCTGTGATGTTCTCCAAGAATAGGATTTTACAGGTAAAACTAAAGATCCCATTTTTTCTGGGATTAAAAATAATGTAAGTATTTTAAGGCTTCCACTTTTACTTTTGCCAGTGAAAGCAGGTCTTGCATGAAGAAATGCACATGCCACTGCTTAAATTACTTGAAAAAGCTTTTTAAACTGATCTAAACCAAATAATAGTAAATACTGCTCTCTTTAAGCAAAGGAATTTTTTTTTACAATGTAATTCCTCTGCCTAAATTTACACTGCCAAAGTGTGCTGTAACAGACTGTCTCTAGAAACTGTGCAGGTTCTGGAAAACTATGTACAGCTTAGCCGCTTGCCGACCACCTCGTGCTGATATACGTTGGCAGAATGGCACTCCTGCACAAACTGATGTACCCATACGTTAGTCAGCAAAAGCAGTATAGCGGGCGCACGTGTGCGCTGCGGGAGTGTGCCCGCGTGTCCTGTGGACTGGATGTTCGTCGGCGATCTGCGATTGCGACGAGGAGAGTCAGAACGGGGAAGTGCCTATGTAAACAGGGCATTTCCCTGTTCTGCCTAGTGATATGACAGGGATCTACTGCTCCCTGTCATCGGGAGCAGTGATCTCTGTCATGTCTGTGGTAGTCCCCCTACAGTTAGAACACACTGAGGGAACACACTTAACCCCTTCATCGCCCCCTGTTTGACCCCTTCCCTGCCAGTGACATTTCCACAGTAATCAGTGGCTATTTTTAGCTCTGATCACTGTATAAGTGTCAATGGTCCCAAAATAGTGTCTAAAGTGTCCGATCTGTCCTCCACAATGTTGCAGTCCTAATAAAAATCGCAGATCAACGCCATTACTAATAAAAAAAAATAAAAATGCCATAAATCTATCCCCTATTTTGTAGACGCTATAAATTTTGCGCAAACCAATCAATATACGCTTTTTCCAAAAATATGTAGAAGAATACACATCGGCCTAAACTGGGGAAAAAAATGTGTTTTTTTTATATATTTTGGGGGGATATTTATTATAGCAAAAAGTAAAAAATGCTTTTTTTCAAAATTGTCAGTCTTTTTGTTTATAGCACAAAAAATAAAAACCGCAGAGGTGATAAAATACCACCAAAAGAAAGCTCTATTTGTGGGGAAAAAAGGATTTCAATTTTGTTTGGGTACAGCGTCGCACATCTGCGCAATTGTCAGTTAAAGTGACACAGTGCCGTATCGCAAAAAATGCACTGGTCATTAACCACTTGCCGACCGCCTCACACATATATACGTGAACAGAGTGGCACGGGCAGGCAAAATCACGTACCTGGTACGTGATTGCCTTCCCGCGGGCGGGGGGTCCAATCGGACCCCCCCCCCCGGTGCCAGCGGCGGTCGGCATTTGTCTAGGAGCGATCAGAGATGAGGGGGAGGCCATCCGATCGTGGCCCCCCCCTCGCGATCGCTCCCAGCCAATGAGAAACATCCCCTGCCTGTGTATAGTACACACAGGCAGAGGATGTGATGTCATCTCTCCTCGGCTTCGCAGTTTCCGTTCCGACGCCGAGGAGAGAAGACATTTGAGTAAGTGTAAAACACTACACAACACAGTAGAACATGCCAGGCACACTAAACACCCCCGATCCCCCCCCCGATCGCCCCCTGATCCCCCCCCCCAATCACCCCCCCCTGTCACAAGCTGTTTTTTTTTTTTTCCTGATTACTGCATGGTGTCAGTTTGTGACAGTTAGAAGTGGTAGGGCAGTGAGTATTAGCCCCCTGTAGGTCTAGGGTACCCCCCTAACCCCCCCTAATAAAGTTTTAACCCCTTGATCACCCCCCGTCACCAGTGTCATTAAGCGATCATTTTTCTGATCGCTGTATTAGTGTCGCTGGTGACGCTAGTTAGGGAGGTAAATATTTAGGTTCGCCGTCAGCGTTTTATAGCGACAGGGATCCCCATATACTACCTAATAAATGTTTTAACCCCTTGATTGCCCCCTAGTTAACCCTTTCACCACTGATCACTGTATAACCTCTACGGGTGACGCTGGTTAGTTTGTTTATTTTTTATAGTATCAGGGCACCCGCTGCTTATTACCGAATAAAGGTTTAGCCCCCTGATCGCCCGGCGGTGATATGCGTCGCCCCAGGCAGCGTCAGATTAGCGCCAATACCTCTAACACCCACGCACGCACCGTACACCTCCCTTAGTGGTACAGTATCTGAACGGATCAATATCTGATCCGATCAGATCTATACTACTATACTGCAGCGTTCGCAGAGTCAGGCCTGATCCCTGCGATCGCTAACAGTTTTTTTGGTAGCGTTTTGGTGAAATGGCAAGCACCAGCCCCAGGCAGCGTCAGGTTAGTGCCAGTAGCGCTAACACCCACGCACGGTACACCTCCCTTAGTGGTATAGTATCTGAACGCATCAATATCTGATCCGATCAGATCTATACTAGCGTCCCCAGCAGTTTAGGATTCCCAAAAACACAGTGTTAGCGGGATCAGCCCTGATACCTGCTAGCACCTGCATTTTGCCCCTCCGCCCGGCCCAGCCCAGCCCACCCAAGTGCAGTATCGATCGATCACTGTCACTTACAAAACACTAAACGCATAACTGCAGCGTTCGCAGAGTCAGGCCTGATCCCTGCGATCGCTAACAGTTTTTTTTTGTAGCGTTTTGATGAACTGGCAAGCATCAGCGGCCTAGTACACCCCGGTCGTAGTCAAACCAGCACTGCAGTAACACTTGGTGACGTGGCGAGTCCCATAAGTGCAGTTCAAGCTGGTGAGGTGGCAAGCACAAGTAGTGTCCCGCTGCTACCAAGAAGACAAACACAGGCCCGTCGTGCCCATAGTGCCCTTCCTGCTGCATTCGCCAATCCTAATAATTGGGAACCCACCACTTCTGCAGCGCCCGTACTTCCCCCATTCACATCCCCAACCAAATGCAGTCGGCTGCATGAGAGGCATTTTCTTTATGTCCTCCCGAGTACCCCTACCCAACGAACCCCCCAAAAAAGATGTCATGTCTACAGAAAGCGCGGATATAGGCGTGACACCCGCTATTATTGTCCCTCCTGTCCTGACAATCCTGGTCTTTGCATTGGTGAATGTTTTGAACGCTACCATTCACTAGTTGAGTATTAGCGTAGGGTACAGCATTGCACAGACTAGGCGCACTTTCACAGGGTCTCCCAAGATGCCATCGCATTTTGAGAGACCCGAACCTGGAACCGGTTACAGTTATAAAAGTTACAGTTACAAAAGAAAGTGTAAAAAAAAAAAAAAAACACAAACAAAAATAAAAAAAAATAGTTGTCGTTTTATTGTTCTCTCTCTCTCTATTCGCTCTCTATTGTTCTGCTCTTTTTTACTGTATTCTATTCTGCAATGTTTTATTGTTGTTATGTTTTATCATGTTTGCTTTTCAGGTATGCAATTTTTTATACTTTACTGTTCACTGTGCTTTATTGTTAACCATTTTTTTGTCTTCAGGTACGCCATTCACGACTTTGAGTGGTTATACCAGAATGATGCCTGCAGGTTTAGGTATCATCTTGGTATCATTCTTTTCAGCCAGCGGTCGGCTTTCATGTAAAAGCAATCCTAGCAGCTAATTAGCCTCTAGACTGCTTTTACAAGCAGTGGGAGGGAATGCCCCCCCCCCCCCACCGTCTTCCGTGTTTTTCTCTGGCTCTCCTGTCTCAACAGGGAACCTGAGAATGCAGCCGGTGATTCATCCAGCTGACCATAGAGCTGATCAGAGACCAGAGTGGCTCCAAACATCTCTATGGCCTAAGAAACCGGAAGCTACGAGCATTTTATGACTTAGATTTCGCCGGATGTAAACAGCGCCATTGGGAAATTGGGGAAGCATTTTTTCACACCGATCTTGGTGTGGTCAGATGCTTTGAGGGCAGCGGAGAGATCTAGGGTCTAATAGACCCCAATTTTTTCAAAAAAGAGTACCTGTCACTACCTATTGCTATCATAGGGGATATTTACATTCCCTGAGATAACAATAAAAATGATTAAAAAAAAAAAAATGAAAGGAACAGTTTAAAAATAAGATAAAAAAGCAAAAAAAAATAAAGAAAAAAAAAAAGCACCCCTGTCCCCCCTGCTCTCGCGCTAAGGTGAACGCAAGCGTCGGTCTGGCGTCAATTGTAAACAGCAATTGCACCATGCATGTGAGGTGTCACCGCGAACGTCAGATCGAGGGCAGTAATTTTAGCAGTAGACCTCCTCTGTAAATCTAAAGTGGTAACCTGTAAAGGCTTTTAAAGTTTTTTAAAAATGTATTAATTTTGTTGCCACTGCACGTTTGTGCGCAATTTTAAAGCATGTCATGTTTGGTATCCATGTAGTCGGCCTAAGATCATCTTTTTTATTTAATCAAACATTTGGGCAATATAGTGTGTTTTAGTGCATTAAAATTTAAAAAAGTGTGTTTTTTCCACAAAAAATGCGTTTGAAAAATCGCTGCGCAAATACTGTGTGAAAAAAGAAAAATGAAACACCGACCATTTTAATCTGTAGGGCATTTGCTTTAAAAAAATATATAATGTTTGGGGGTTCAAAGTAATTTTCTTGCAAAAAAAAAAAAATTTTTTCATGTAATCAAAAAGTGTCAGAAAGGGCTTTGTCTTCAAGTGGTTAGAAGAGTGGGTGATGTGTGACATAAGCTTCTAAATGTTGTGCATAAAATGCCAGGACCGTTCAAAACCCCCACAAATGACCCCATTTTGGAAAGTAGGCACCCCAAGCTATTTGCTGCGAGGCATGTCTAGTCCATGGAATATTTTATATTGTGACACAAGTTGCAGGAAAGAGACAAATTTTTTTTTTTTTTTTTTTACACAAAGTTGTCACTAAATGATATATTGCTCAAACATGCCATGGGGATATGTGAAATTACACCCCAAAATAAATTCTGTTGCTTCTCCTGAGTATGGGGATACCACATGTGTGGGACTTTTTGGGAGCCTAGCCGCGCACGGGACCCCGAAAACCAAGCACCGCCTTCAGGCTTTCTAAGGGCGTAAATTTTTGATTTCACTCTTCACTGCCTATCACAGTTTCGGAGGCCATGGAATGCCCAGGTGGCACAAAACCCCTCCAAATGACCCCATTTTGGAAAGTAGACACCCCAAGCTATTTGCTGAGAGGTATAGTGAGTATTTTGCAGACCTCACTTTTTGTCACAAAGTTTTGAAAATTGAAAAAAGAAAAGAAAAAAATTTTTCTTTCTTCATTTTCAAAAACAAATGAGAGCTGCAAAATACTCACCATGCCTCTTAGCAAATAGCTTGGGGTGTCTACTTTCCAAAATGGGGTCATTTGGGGGGGGTTTGTGCCATCATGGCATTTTATGGCCTTCAAAACTGTGATAGGCAGCGAGGAGTGAAATCAAAAATTTATGCCCTTAGAAATCCTGAAGGCGGTGCTTGGTTTTTGGGGCCCCGTACGCGGCTAGGCTCCCAAAAAGTCCCACACATGTGGTATCCCCGTACTCAGGAGAAGCAGCTGAATGTATTTTGGGGTGCAATTCCACATATGCCCATGTCCTGTGTGAGCAATATATCATTTAGTGACAACTTTTTGTAAATTTTTTTTTTTTTTATGTCATTATTCAATCACTTGGGACAAAAAAAATAAATATTCAATGGGCTCAACATGCCTCTCAGCAATTTCCTTGGGGTGTCTACTTTCCAAAATGGGGTCATTTGGGGGGGTTTTGTACTGCCCTGCCATTTTAGCACCTCAAGAAATGACATAGGCAGTCATAAACTAAAAGCTGTGCAAATTCCAGAAAATGTACCCTAGTTTGTAGACGCTATAACTTTTGCGCAAACCAATAAATATACGCTTATTGACATTTTTTTTACCAAAGACATGTGGCCGAATACATTTTGGCCTAAATGTATGACTAAAATTGAGTTTATTGGATTTTTTTTATAACAAAAAGTAGAAAATATCATTTTTTTCAAAATTTTCGGTCTTTTTCCGTTTATAGCACAAAAAATAAAAACGGCAGAGGTGATCAAATACCATCAAAAGAAAGCTCTATTTGTGGGAAGAAAAGGACGCAAATTTAGTTTGGGTACAGCATTGCATGACCGCGCAATTAGCAGTTAAAGCGACGCAGTGCCGAATTGTAAAAAGTGCTGTGGTCAGGAAGGGGGTAAAACCTTCCAAGGCTGAAGTGGTTAAGGGGGTAAAATCTTCTGCGGCTGAAGTGGTTAAAGGCATCTCCCAAATTTGTCATTTTAAAGATTTGTGTTATTTCCCTTTAAGCTATATTAAAAGGCTCCTTCTCTGCTGTACTTTTATTAATTTTTTGCATTGGCAGAATTGCATTACCAAAACACTGGCGATCTGTCATTTAGTGAAAGGTGTGCAGTGGGGATATGTTGGTGGGTCGTTGCAATTGATGAGGTTTTACATGATTGATGATAGATTTGCAAAGCTGGACATCATGAATGATGATGGGTTTACATCGAGAACATCATTTTTTTTTACTGCATAGTTTTTTGGATTAAGTAATAAGGGGTACTAATGTACGATGAAGTAAATATATTGTGATAATCCTCTGCGCTACTATGTGATATGAGTGACAGTAATCAGTCCTAATTGGGTACAAAGAATTGCAGCAAAACCTGGGTGAATTCACAATTACACGTGTACAAATAAATGATTTTGCGCTATTCCTTCCTTTGTAAATAAACAATGTCACATGAATACAAAATGAATAATAAATTAGTGAAATCAATAACAACTGAAACCAATGATCCTAAATATTCAGTGCCCAATCTAATTAGCAAATATGAGATGACAGTAAAAATAGTTCAATAGTAACTGAAATCCAAACAATTGCAATGTGATCAATGTGTAATCCTTCAATAAACAGATCCAATAAATTCCTTAGTGTATTTTACAAAGAGTCTATGCACCGCCACCAACATCTCAGTGCTCACAGAACTCTAACCTCATGTCCACAGAATATTAGCCTTGGATTCCAATGAGGCAAGCTGTTCCCTTCTGCTGGAGACTCCTCCACAAATCCTCACTTGGAAGGTCCAGGCTCATTTGTGGGGGTGAAGTAAACAGACAAGCCTCCAATAGTGCATTAAAGTTTCCAAACCAATTTGATAAAATATTAAAATCTGCTTACATCTAAGCACAGTAAAAAAGCATTTCAAAGGATAAAAATAATTTTAAAATGGCCACTGCATTGTAGTTTGAATTTCAATAAAATGGCCATCGCTTGCTTTGTATTCCTTCAGCATAGATAATCATTACATGAGACATAGGGAAAATGGCTGCCGAGCCATTATCTATACGAGTTTCAACAAAATAATGTCAGACACTTCCTGTTCCCAGCATATAAATAGACCGAGCCAATCCAGTACACCTGAAGAAGTCACGTGATGTGACGTAACGCGTAGGGCATGGCCTTAAGACGTAGCGGACCGGAAGTGAAGTGAGAGGCTGGAACGCCGCTATTTATCCTTTTTGAAGCGTTTTTTTACTGTGCCCAGATGTAAGCAGATTTTAATATCTTTTTTAATTGTTTTGGAAACTTTAATGCACTATTGGAGGCTTGTTTGTTTACCCCCACAAATGAGCCTGGACCTTCCAAGTGAGGATTTGTGGAGGAGTCTCCGGCAGGAGGGAACAGTTTGCCCCTATTGGAATCCAAGGCTAATATTCTGCGGATGTGAGGGGAGAGTTCTGTGAGCAATGAGGTGTTGGTGGCGGCGCATAGACTCTCTGGAAAATACACTAAGGAATTTATTGGATCTGTTCATTGAAAGATTACACATTGATCACATTGCAATTATTTGGATTTTGATTACTATTGGACTATTTTTACTGTCATCTCATATTTGCTAATTAGATTGGGCACTTAATATTTGGGATCACTGGTTCCCGGTAATATTAATTTCACTAATTTATTATTCATTTTGCATTCACATCACATTGTTAATTTACAAAGGAAGGAATAGCGCAAAATCATTTATGTACCCCTACACTAATTTCTCTGGGAAAGGGTGGATATCTGTGGGCCCCTTATTATAAAGTCCCCCCCCCCCTCCACATGCCCAAATTTTTGGGGGGACCAAATGTGGATAGGAAGCCCTTGTCTCCAATCATTCAGACCAAGTACCTTGTGGGGGGACACTTTGACAAGGTACCCTCCCAATATTGAAAGACATCTGTCCTTGCCTGGTACAGGAAAAGAGAGGGGGAAGCACTCACAGCCTTCTGAACATTCTGTTTCCTAGCCACACTGTTGACATGACTGGATAGGGGGTCTGTGTGCAAGGGGGGCCCAAAGTGTTTTATTCACATTTTCATGTAAAAGATCAAACTGTTCTGTAATACCATGTGCAGTTAAGTGCTCAGCTGAGCTTAGCTCTGAGCAAGGGGGTTTGCCCCTGAAAGGCATCAGCTGTATACCCTATGATGTGAATATGGCACATGTGTGTCTCAGCATTGTGTGTTTTTATTGACTATTTTTTGCAACCCTGCGAGTATCCATTTTTTATTGATCTTATCACTGAACAAATGTCTTTTGGTAATGCACTAGGTGCATGCGCCTTCCATACTATTTTGTTTTTTTAGTATTAATCAGATAACCCCATCTAAGGCAGGGGCGGATCCAGGGGGGGAGGGGGGCAACAGGGCAATTGCCCCCCCCCCCCGAAATAATAGCACTGATATTGTAATAACAGTCACTCATTTGCTTGCCGCTGCCTCTGCCCAACTCCGAGTCTCTCTCTCACATCAGGCAATCAGCGGCGCTGAGAGAGACTCGCGTCTAATGTTATGTTACGGTCACTCACTGCCAGACAAGGAGGAGGTGGGTTGAGCCTCTTCCCTGCACTCGTTGCTAGACGCCAGGCGGCCCAGGCGTTAGCAACGAGTGCCGTCAGTGAGTCACGTCGGACTCGAGTCTCAGAGCCGACGTGACATTGACAGTGAGAGGAGCTGCTGGAGCCTCAAATATGGCCCAGTTGCACTGCACTTTAGTCTGTTGAAAGTTTATTCCGTTCCCCACAGTAACTGCACTAACATGTCCAGTCCAGGCCAGCCAGCGTCCACAGTCAGTGGTGGCAGAGCGCCAGCATTCTTCTTTCTCTGCCCCTGACTGTGTTGGCCCCACCCACCGGCACCTTCCTCCCTCCATGTTGTCCACACTACAGGCCTCGGCTCCGCCGCCCCTGAGTTAGTGTTGGCTCCACCCACCTCCTCCATCTTCTCCACCTTGGGCAGTCTGCAGAGCGGAGTGAATCGAAAATAAGTCAAGAAGACTTATTGAGAAGATTACTGGATCCATCCGATCCATCTCCACAGACTTCACTCCACAATTGCTTCTGCATGGGAATTGGGAACCCCTACCCTCACCAGAGCACCAATTGACTAAACATGAGTAAAAGAATGAATTAATGTCATGAGTCAAATTTCGCAAAATACATGTGTGCCATTATGTATGAAACAAAAAATGCCATTTTAGTCTTGATCTTAACCACTTCAGCTCCAAAAAGTTTTACCCCTTCTTATGACTAGGCCATTTTTTGTGATACTGCGCTGTGTTACTTTGACTGGCTGACAATTGCGCGGTCATGCGTCGTTGTACCCAAATAAAATTGATGTCCTTTTTTTCCCCACAAATAGAGCTTTCCTTTGATGGTATTTGATCACCTCTGTGGTTTTTGCGATATAAACCAAAAAAGAGCAACAATTTCTTCCACAGTTTAGGCCGATACGTATTCTTCTACATTTTTTTGCTAAAAAAAAATCCCAATAAGCGTATATTGATTGGTTTGCATGAAATGTATAGCGTCTACAAACTATGGGATAGAATTATGGCATTTATATTTAATTTTTTTTACTAGTAATGGCAGCGATCAGTGATTTTTAGCAGTACTGCAACATTGCAGCGGACAGATCGGACACCTAACTGACACTTTTGACATTTTGGGAACCAGTGGCACTAAGTGATCAATGTGGCATGGGACGTGGCAAGTGACAATCTGCAAAGTGTGGCAAGGGACATGGCAAGTGACAATCTGCAACGTGTGACAGGTGACGTGGCAAGTGACAATCTGCATCTGGTGACAGGTGACGTGGCACGTGACAATCTGCATCTGGTGACAGGCGATGTGGCAAGTGACGATCCGCAACGTGTGACAGGTGACGTGGCAAGTGACAATCTGCATCAGGTGACAGGTGACGTGGCAAGTGACAATCTGCATCTGGTGACAGGTGACGTGGCAAGTGACAATTCGCAAAGTGTGGCAGGTGACAGTGGCAAGTGATGCGCTCGGGGCTCCCACTGATTAAGCATTATGGTGAGTTCAACCATTTCATTTTTTATAACAATGTAATTATAGTAATAATGCGCTTCAATCATCCTGACACCATAAAAACCATGGTGCCATGATGATTGAAGCGCTAACACCAGCCATTTCCCCGATAAATTTAACCCCAAAAAAATATTTTCTGGCAGCGCCCCTCCCTGGACTAGGCTCTGGATCCGCCCCTGATCTAAGGAGGGTAGCATCCACTCAGTTTTTTGAATTACCGCTGTTCTCGCTTTTCTACACAGAAGACGTCTAAGCGCTGGAAGTGACTGCTTGCCTTTGTCAGTGCTTACTTCTAACACATTCAGTAGGGTCAAGATGTTCCATATCCCTACCCACCTTTTCCCAATTGCCAGCTGTCATAATTCATGTCCAGTGTGCACAGTCCCATCCCCCTGCTTGTAACATGCTTGTTTCCTGCCTAATCCTGCTCTGCACAGTGACCCAATGCCCAATGACACTCCCCCGCTTGCCACAATTAATAGTAAGAATTAGTTTCCCCAATTTATTTTCAAAGCTTCTAGAATTAGGAAAGTGCTGTATAACCCAACACACGTCACACTTTATATTCAGGCAGTGCCAGCACTGGACAGGAATCTATTTTTACAAAAATGATTAATGTGAGGAAGATTTTGAAGATCATATGAATTGTTAAGGATGAATGGTCATATGCTGCACTCAATATTATACTTACAGACGTATAGTCATTATTTGTACTTTTAGATACATTAACACAAATCAGATCAGTTTTAAAGGAATGCAGCAGTATCATAATCTCTTAATTATCCCAGCAAAAACATGTCAAAAACAGTCTGTTGAAGGGATGTACTAAACTGCATATTGGGATGATGGGATGATTGGGTTATTGGCTGCAATACTGAGAACTTTCACTAGATGTCAGTGTACTTTATACACATACATATGGTAATGGTTGTTTCTTAAAATGTTATTCTTTCCTACATTGCTTGATACAATGTTGCAAGAAGCAGTTGCTAATGTTTAACTGTTCACTTGCTGATATATATGCAGCTGTACAACAGGATCATAGTAAATTATACAGAAGTAATGTAAAAATTACATTTGACCTGTTTTTGATGGGAATGTGGGTAGAATTATTATTTCTCATGGGATTTAAGGGAGGAATATCATGTTAACTCCTTACAATGAACATATTTAACCCCTTACTGATAATAATATGCATATAATTATTTTTCTACATTGGGGATTATGGGTGGAATATTGTTTATAAATATACATAGGAACCTATTTAACCAATTTCTGATAAGAATATGCATATAATACATTTTCTACATGGGAATTATGGGTGGAATATTGCAGTTAAACATACATAGGAATATATTAAACCCATTTCTGATATGAATATGCATATAATTATTTTTCTACATAGGGATTATGGGTGGAATATTGTTTATAAATATACATAGGAACCTATTTAACCCATTTCTGATAAGAATATGCATATAATTATTTTTCTACATTCTACTACAATATTCCACCCATAATCCCCATGTAGAAAAATAAATATATGCATATTATCAGTAATGGGTTAAATATGTTCTTTATGTTCGGGTCGAACATGAGTTCGTCTCGAACATTGGCTATTCGCCCGTTCGCCAAACAGCGAACAATTTGGGGTGTTCGCGGCAAATTCGAAAGCCACGGAACACCCTTTAAAAGTCTATGGGAGAAATCAAAAGTGCTAATTTTAAAGGCTTATATGCATGGAATTGTCATAAAAAGTGTTTGGGGACCTGGGTCCTGCCCCAGGGGACATGTATCAATGCAAAAAAAGTTTTAAAAAGACCGTTTTTTCGAGACCAGTGATTTTAATAATGCTTAAAGTGAAACAATAAAAGTGTAATATTCCTTTAAATTTCGTACCTGGGGGGTGTCTATAGTATACCTGTAAAGGGGCGCATGTTTCCCGTGTTTAGAACAGTCTGACAGCAAAATGGCATTTCTAAAGGAAAAAAAGTCATGTAAAACTACTATCGCTAGTGCCGGCTATGATGAATTGTCGGTCCGGCAATACACATAAAAGTTCAACAACGGCATGGAATTTCCCCACAGGGGAACCCTGAACCAAAATTAAAAAAAAAAAAAAATGTGTGGGGGTCCCCCTAAATTCCATACCAGGCCCTTCAGGTCTGGTATGGATATTAAGGGGAACCCCGCACCAAAATAAAAAAATGGTGTGGGGGTCCCCCTCAAAATCCATAACAGACTCTTCAGGTCTGGTATGGACACTAAGGGGAACCCTGTGCCAAAATTAAAAAAACTATGGCATGGGGTCCCCCCAAAAATCCATACCAGACCCTTATCCGAGCACGCAACCTGGCAGGCCACAGGAAAAGAGGGGGGACAAGACAGCGCTCCCCCCTCCTGAACCGAACCAGGCCACATGCCCTCAACATTGGGAGGGTGCTTTGGGGTAGCCCCCCAAAGCACCTTGCCCCCATGTTGATGGAGAGAAGGGCCTCATGCCCACAACCCTTGCCCGGTGGTTGTGGGGGTTTGCGAGCGGGGGGCTTATCAGAATCTGGAAGCCCCCTTTATCCACCCCCCGTGCGAACTGGTAATTTCTCCGCTCTTCTCATCCCGCATCTTCCTCCAGCTTCTTCTCCACTCCGTCCACACGATCCGCCTCAGTGGGAGTCTTCCGCTGTGTGACACTTCGGTCCTTCTGACACTTCTTATATAATGGAGGGCGGGGTCACCTGTTTACGTAACCCGGTAACCCCACCCCCTCTGACAACACGGGGAAAGCCAGAGGGCAGTCCCCATGTGTCAGAGGAGGGCGGGGTCACCGGGTGGCCCTGCCCTCTGTTATATATTAAGTGTCAGAAGAACCGAAGCGTCACACGGTGGAAGACTCCCACTGGGGCAGATCGTGCGGACGAGAAGAAGCCGGAGATAGATGCGGGACGAGAAGAGCAGAGGAAGAAGAAGAAGAGAATGGAGGAAGAACACCAAAGAAAGACCAGAAGAAAGAAGATGGAAGAAGAAGCAGAAAGGAGAAGAAATTAATAAAAGGACTTGTCAAAAACCATCTCTTGTGTTTAACCTTTTTGACACTTTGTGAAATGGTAGGGGTACATTTGTATCCCATTACCAATTCACACAGGGGGGCAGGATCTGGGGGTCCCCTTGTTAAAGGGGGCTTCCAGATTCCGATAAGCCCCCGCCCGCTGACCCCCTCAACCACCGGGCAAGGGTTGTGGGGTTGAGGCCCTTCTCCCCATCAACATGGGGACAAGGTGCTTTGAGGGGCTACCCCATAGCACCCTTCCAATGTTGAGGGCATGTTGCCTGGTACGGTTCAGGAGGGGAGGGGGGCGCTCTCTCGTCCCCCCTCTTTTCCTGCAGCCTGCCAGGTTGCGTGCTCGGATAAGGGTCTGATATGGATATTTAGGGGGACCCCACGCCATTTTTTAAATTTTGGTGCGGGGTTCCCCTTAAAATCTGGTCTGGTATGGATTTTGAGGGGGGCCCCCCACGCCATTTTTTTTTTATTTTGGCACAGCGTTCCCCTTTATATCCATACCAGACCTGAAGGGCCTGGTATGGAATTTAGGGGGACCCCCACGCATTTTTTTTTAGTTTTGGTTCAGGGTTCCCCTGTGGAGAAATTCCATGCCGTTTTTATCAATGAACTTGTATGTGTATTGCCGGACCGACAATTCATTATAGCCGGCGCTAGCGATAGTAGTTTTACATGACTTCTTTTCCTTTAGAAATGTCATTTTGCTATCAGACTGTTCTAAACACGGGAAACATGCGCCCCTTTACAGGCATACTATAGACACCCCCCAGGTACGAAATTTAAAGGAATATTACACTTTAATTGTTTCACTTTAAGCATTACTAAAATCACTGTTCCCGAAAAAACATAGGTTTTTAAAACTTCTTTTAGCATTGAGACATGTCCCCTGGGGCAGGACCCAGGTCCCCAAACACTTTTTATGACAATAACTTGCATAAAAGCCTTTAAAATGAGCACTTTTGATTTTTTGTGTTCGTGTCCCATAGACTTTAACAGTGTTCGCATGTTCGAACTAATTTTTTTGCCTGTTCGCATGTTCTGGATGCGAACTGAACTGGGGGGTGTTCAGCTCATTCCCAATTGTCAGGAGTTAACATGATCTTCCTCCCATAAACCCCATGAGAAATAATAATTCTACCCATATTCCCATCAAAAACAGGTCAAATGTAATTTTTACATTACTTCTGTATAATTTACTATGATCCTGTTGTACAGCTGCATATATATCAGCAAGTGAACAGTTAAACATTAGCAACTGCTTCTTGCAACATTGTATCAAGCACTGTAGGAAAGAATAACATATTTTGAGAAACAGAGTCATTACCATATATACTGTATGTGTATAAAGTACACTGACATCTAGTGAGAGTTCTCAGTATTGCAGCCAATAAACCAATCATTCCATCATCTCAATATGCAGTTTAGTACGTCCCTCTGTTGAATAACTTTATCAAATATACACTCTAAAACTGAATTTGTTGATCTACCAAAATCTATACATAATCTGTAATTCCTGCCATTCCAAGTCAGATTCAGAACATTTGGTTACACGAATGTATAAAAAAATTAGAACCAGTTATGCCCCATACACACGAGCGGACTTTTATACATCTAATTCTGATGGGCCTAGAAAGAGAACAATAAATATTTCCAACTGAACCAATTCCTATTGGGAAAACCGCTCGTCTGTATGCTGTTCCGATGTACCAAAAACGACGCATGCTCTGAAGCAAGTGTGAGACGAAACCTATTGGCTACTGGCTTTTGAACTTCCTTTTTCTAGTCCCGTCGTACGTGTTGTACGTCACCCAGCGCTGTATTTTGGCCTAGGCCAACAAAGCCCAGGCCTAGGGCGGCAATATATGGGGGGGCGGCAGAAAGCCGCCCCCACCGCACAAAAAAGGTCCCCCGAACCCCTACTGCGCTGCCGAATTATAGTGAGCGGGGTCCTGCACCAATCCAGAGGCGACATAAAGACACTTGCAGCACCGGAGGAGGGGTCTGTATGAGCAAGAAGTCCGGGCACGGCAAGCAGATGAGGATGCTGTCCGAGTTAGTGGGCGGCGGGAGGCGGAGTTTTTGGCTGTGCTGTGGCTGGGGGAAATCTACTGAACGAGAGGAAGATGCTGAGAGGAGTGGTCGGGAAGATGTCAGCACAAAAACATATGGCACCAGGTGAGGCTGACAAGACTGCACAGAGAGGTGACAGGCAGGGACAGCTTGCTCTGTATCCTTTTACATACAGGCTACCATTGCTTGATAATGAAGATGTATCTGGGTCTAACAGGTGACATACTGGTGCTCAGGTGTTGCTGGGGATATGGTGGTGCCGGGTATTGCTGGCGATATGGTGGTGCCAGGCATTGCTGGCGATATGGTGGTGCCGGGCATTGCTGGCGATATGGTGGTGCCGGGCATTGCTGGCGATATGGTGGTGCCGGGCATTGCTGGCGATATGGTGGTGCCGGGCATTGCTGGCGATATGGTGGTGCCGGGCATTGCTGGCGATATGGTGGTGCCGGGTATTGCTGGCGACATGGAAGTGCCCAGGTGTTACTGACAGCATGGCGGTGCCTGGATGTTGCTGGCGACATAGCGGAGCCCGAATGTTGCTGGAAAGATAGCGGAGCCCGGGTATTGCTAGCAGCATGGCGGTGCCTGGGTGTTGCTGGCGACATGTGTGTGTATGTACATTACTCTTGCCCCTAATCCTGTACAATCACAACTGCTTTTTTTTATGCTCGTTCATAATGTCGGTAAGGACTGGCACGCCTCTGAAAAGCAATCCATGCTCAGATCACTTTTCAGAGGAATTTGACATGCAGTGAAGAGGCAATAAGTTGGCTCCGCAATGCCTCTTTTAACCCCTTAAATGCAGTATCACAGTGCTGCAACTGCGTGCAATGCACATGGTTGCAGGTTGGTTGGCCCCATTTACACTTCATTCCATGCCATGTATGCAGTTTCTGACCGTCCCTTGTGTCATGCTCGCAGTCTCTGACCGTCCCTTGTGCCATACCCTCAGTCTCTGATTGTCCCTTTGTCATGCCCGCAGTCTCTGACCATCCCTTGTGCCATGCCCTCAGTCTCTGATTGTCCCTTGTATCATGCCCGCAGTCTCTGACCGTCCCTTGTGCCATGCTCGCAGTCTCTGACCGTCCCTTGTGCCATGCTCGCAGTCTCTGACCGTCCCTTGTGCCATGCTCGCAGTCTCTGACCGTCCCTTGTGCCATGCTCGCAGTCTCTGACCGTCCCTTGTGCCATGCTCGCAGTCTCTGACCGTCCCTTGTGCCATGCCCGCAGTCTCTGATTGTCCCTTGTGCAATGCCCGCAGTCTCTGATTGTCCCTTGTGCCATGCCCGCAGTCTCTGATTGTCCCTTGTGCAATGCTTGCAGTCTCTGACCATCCCTTGTGCCTTGCCCCAGTCTCTAACCATCCCTTGTGCCATGCTCGCAGTCTCTGACCGTCCCTTGTGCCATGCCCGCAGTCTCTGAGCGTCCCTTGTGCCATTCCTGCAGTCTCTGAGCGTTCCTTGTGCCATTCCAGCAGTCTCTGACTGTCCCTTGTGCCATGCTCGCAGTCTCTGTGGGACGCAATGTAAGGGGGAGCTCTGTGGGCTCTTTTGTAAAGAAAGGGCTGTGGTTACCAGAGACCCCTTACATCACAATTCCCTATTATACCAGAGTCCGCAGCAGTCCCTATTACATCAGAGTTCTCCTTTACATTGGGGTGTGGCCTTGACAGGAAGGGGTGGGTCATATTTAAATTAGGGGGTGCACGAGTTTAGTCAGGCCTAGGGCAGCACAAAACCTAAATACACCACTGACGTCACCATTAGGGTTGAGCCGAACACCCCCGGTTCGGTTTGCACCAGAACCTGCGAACGGACCGAAAGTTCACGCAAACTTTAGAGCCCCATTAAAGTCTATGGGACTCGAACGAACGCTCAAAATCGAAAGTGCTAATTTTAAAGGCTAATATGCAAGTTATTGTCCTAAAAAGGGTTTGGGGACCCGGGTCCTGCCCCAGGGCACATGTCTCCTTCCGTTTGCAAGTAGGAGTCGTTTGTAAGTTGGATGTTTGAAAGTAGGGGCCTGCCCTATATACTGTGCAGAAATTGGGGCCTTAGGTGTTGGTGAGGGCATTAGCCCTCACAGTTACTCTTGGTGGGCGCAGGAATGGGCCCTGCTGTGAAATATTAGATCAAGAATTGTAATTACATGTGCCTGTTGAACAGGGGCAGAAAAATTGGGCCTTAGGCACTGGTTTCACAACACTGCAACCCCTCACAGATACTCTAGTTAGAGCACAGGAATGAGCCCTGCTGCAAAGTATTGCATCAAAAATTGTAATTACACACCGCTGTTAAACAGGGGCAGAAAAATTGGGCCTTGGGCACTGGTGCTAGTGCCACAACACTGCAACCCCTCACAGATACTCTAGTTGGAGCGCAGGAATGACCCCTGCTGCAAAGTATTGCATCACAAATTGTAATTACACGCCCCTGTTAAATAGGGGCAGAAAAATTGGGCCTTGGCCACTGGTGGCGGTGCCCAGAACCAAAAATGTTCTTACAAGCTATGAAAATCAAAGAGGAAGAGGATTGTCACTCAGCATAACAGGATAGTCACTCAGCATCAGCATAGGCAGTCTTGAAGGGATCTCACATTAAAAAAAAAAAAAAAAAAAATCAAATCGGTTACATCAGCATCAGGTGCTTGGTAGCTGGTGATCCAAGACTGATTCATTTTTATGAAGGTCAGCCGATCGACCTATTCGGTGGACAGGCGAACCCTGTGATCGGTTACAAAGCCTTCAGCAGCACTGAATGTGCCTTCCGAAAGACTGCTGGATGCAGGACAGGCCAGTAGCTCAATTGCATACTGTGCAAGCTCTGGCCAGTGACCCATCCTCAAGACCCAGTAACCCAGAGGATTTTCGGTGGGAAAGGTGTCCAAGTCTGATCTTGCCCCTAGGTAACCCTGCACCATGTGAATCAGACGCTGGCGATGGTTGCTGGAACCGCTCAGACCTTGGGGCTGCGGACTAAAAAATTGTCTGAACGCATCGGTCAGATGGCCACCTTCTCCACCGCTCCTTCTGTGACTGACCGAAGCCTCAGCAACACGCTGTCCAGGAGGACCAGGAAATTGTAACCTCCCAGGCTCTGGAAACGCGTTGCACAAACCTTTCTGCAAGGCCTCCCGAAGATGTTTCATCCTCTGCCCCGTCTACGACGGCAAGATAAGGTCCGCAACCTTACCCTTGTAACGTGGATCAAGGAAGGTTGCCAGCCAGTAATGATCCCTCCCCTTTATATCACGAATAAGAGGATCCTTCCACAGGCTTTGTAGGATCAGGGAGGCCATGCAGCGTAGCTTTGCTGAGGCATTCAGTCCACAGTCCTCTGGGTCACTAAGGACAACATGATCCGCAGCCACCTCCTCCCAGCCACGTACAAGTCCATGGGATTCTTCGGACTGTAAATGATCCCTTGAAGACTGCTGCTGAGTGCCAGGCTTCACCTCCATGCTGACAAAATCCTCCTCCTCGTCCTCTTCCTCTGTGATCGGCGGGCACACAGGAACACTGTCTGGATAAAGGGGGCCTTGATAGGTAAGGAAGTTCTCCTCTTCCTCCCTCTGTTCTGCCTCAAGTGCTCTGTCCATTATTTCACGCAGCGTGTGCTCCAACAGGTGGACAAGAGGGACAGTGTCACTGATGCATGCACTGTCACTGCTCACCATCCTCGTGGCCGCTTCAAATGGTGACAGGACAGTGCATGCATCCCTGATCATAGCCCACTGGCATGGGGAAAAAAAAACAAGCTCCACTGACCCTGTCCTGGTGGCATAGTCGCATAGGTACTCATTGATGGCCCTCTGCTGCGTGTGCAGCCACTGCAGCATGGCCAACGTTGAGTTCCACCTGGTGGGCATATCACAGATTAGGCGGTTCTTGGGCAGGTTAAATTCCTTTTGGAGGTCAGCCAGACGAGCACTGGCATTATATGACCTGCGGAAATGCATACAGACTTTCCTGGCCTGCCTCGGGACATCCTGTAAGCCCGGTTACCTGCCCAAGAACCGCTGCACCACCAAGTTAAGGACGTGAGCCAAACAGGGCACATTGGTCAGTTGTCCCTGTCGGAGGGCGGAGAGGAGGTTGGTGCCATTGTCACAAACCACCATACCTGGCTTAAGCTGGTGTGGCGTCAACCACCTCTGAACCTGCCCCTGCAGAGCTGACAGAATCTAGGCCCCAGTGTGGCTCCTGTCCCCCAAGCACACCAGCTCAAGCACCGCATGGCATCTTTTTGCCTGCGTGCTTGCGTAGCCCCTTGAACGCCTACGGAGTACCGCTGGTTCCGAGGACAAATCAGCACAGGAAGTGGCCATTGAGGAAGAAGAAGAGGAGGGGGTGGAGGAGAGAGGTGTGGCAGAATCCCCACTAGTAGAATTTTGGAGGCGTGGTGGCGGAACAACCTCCAACACTACTGCACCCTATCCTGCATCCTTCCCAGCTGCCAGAAGAGTCACCCAGTGCACGGTGAAAGATGGGCAACATCCCTGTCCATGCCTGCTGGACCATGAGTCAGCGGTAATATGCACCTTACCGTTGACCGCCCTGTTCAGCTGGGCCAAGACATTGCCTTCGACATGCCGGTAGAGAGCAGGATTCGCCTTCCGTGAGAAAAAGTGGCGTTTGGGAATCTGCCACTGAGGAACCGCACATTCCACAAACTCACGGAAGGGGTCAGAGTCTACCAACTGAAAAGGCAGCAGTTGAAGTGCTAGCAATTTAGCCAAGCTAGCATTCAACCTTTGGGCATGTGGATGGCTGGGAGCGAACGACTTTTGGCGGTGCAGCAGCTGGGGCAGGGAAATTTCCCTGGTACAATCTGACGTCGGTGTACCGATAGCAGATTGCCCGCAAGTACTTGGCTGTGACACACCCAATTCTACACCTTCATTCCTCTCAATGAAGGTATAGTGGGGTTGGAGATCCCAGCTGATGAGGAGCAAGGAGAGGTCCGCTTTGTTCTTTGGTGTTGTTCTTTTAGGTACGCTTGCCAACGAAATGCATGGCAGGCCGACATATGTCTGGTCAAGCATGTGGTGCCCAAGCAGGTGATGTTTTGGTCATGCGAGATACGCTTGAGACAAATTTAGCAAATAGCAGCAGTGGGATCTGATGCACTCGTCTCAAAAAAGGCCCACACCAAAGAACTTTTGGAATAACGTGCAGAGACAGCAGCGCCCTGCACATGCGGAGCTCTGCGGTGTGATGCAGTCGGTGTGCTGCCCTTAAGCTGGCACCTGGAGGGCATGCTGCCTCATTGGAGATGTGCCTCCTCCTCCTCTCAGGCACCCACATAGTGTCAGTGACCTCATCCCCTCCCTCCTCATCACTGGAGCAAACCTGGCAGTATACTGCAGCTGGGGGAACATGACTGCCAGATTGCAATAACTTCTCCGCAGGATGTGGAAACCTTGCAAAAAGACCTGAACAAATTAATGGGGTGGGCGACTACATGGCAAATGAGGTTCAATGTAGAAAAATGTAAAATAATGCATTTGGGTGGCAAAAATATGAATGCAATCTATACACTTTAGGGAGAACCTCTGGGGAAATTTAGGATGGAAAAGGACCTGGTGGTCCTAGTAGATGATAGGCTCAGCAATGGCATGCAATGCCAAGCTTCTGCCAACAAAGCAAACAGAATATTGGCAGAATATTGGCATGCATTAAAAGGGGGATCAACTCCAGAGATAAAACGATAATTCTCCCACTCTACAAGACTCTGGTCCGGCCGCACCTGGAGTATGCTGTCCAGTTCTGGGCACCAGTCCTCAGGAAGGATGTACTGGAAATGGAGAGAGTACAAAGAAGGGCAACAAAGCTAATAAAGGGTCTGGAGGATCTTAGTTATGAGGAAAGGTTGCGAGCACTGAACTTATTCTCTCTGGAGAAGAGACGCTTGAGAGGGGATATGATTTCAATTTACAAATACCGTACTGGTGACCCCACAATAGGGATAAAACTTTTTCGCAGAAGAGAGTTTAACAAGACTCGTGGCCACTCATTAAAATTAGAAGAAAAGAGGTTTAACCTTAAACTACGTAGAGGGTTCTTCACTGTAAGAGCGGCAAGGATGTGGAATTCCCTTCCTCAGGCGGCGGTCTCAGCAGGAAGCATTGATAGCTTCAAGAAACTATTAGATAAGCACCTGAATGACCGCAACATACAGGGATATATAATGTAATACTGACACATAATCACACACATAGGTTGGACTTGATGGACTTGCGTCTTTTTTCAACCTCACCTACTATGTAACTATGACTCAGTACACTAACTGTAAATAATGTAAAAACACCTGTCTGTAGGAAGAGAATAACGGATTTAGCTAAACTGAATACAGGGGGTCCCCTAGTTACAAACATCCGACTTACAAACGACTCCTACTTACAAACGGAAGAAGACAACAGGAAGTGAGAGGAAATCTACCCCTAGGAAGGGAAATTCACTCCTGTAAGAGCTATTATGGGGAAAATGTACCTCCACTGATGCTTTATCACCAATCCTTGTTTCTACAACAGCCCAAAATTTTCAAAATCCAATTGTCATTGGGACAGAAAGTGAGGTGAAATCTTCTGAACAGGGGCACAGACAGCAAAACAAATGTTACAGAGGTGATAACCCTTCCCTATGCTATCCAAAAAGCTTAAAAATTGTTTTTTTGGCTGGAGCTACACTTAAAAAATGTACCTGTTCCGACTTACAAACAGATTCAACTTAAGAACAAACCTACAGTCCCTATCTTGTTTGTAACCCGGGGACCCCCTGTACAGTATATAGATATATATCTATATCTATATAGATATAGATATAGATATATATCTATATCTATATAGATATAGATATATATATCTATAGATAGATAGATAGATAGATAGATAGATAGATAGATAGATAGATAGATAGATAGATAGATAGATAGATAGATAGATAGATAGATAGATAGATAGATATACACACACACAATACACTAAGTGCAGCTAACTGACTCGCCTGCCTACTCTAACTTAAATCAAATGACACTGTCTATCTCTCTCTGCCGCAACACACTACACAAGGCCACCACGCAGGCGGCCTTATATAGTGTGGGGCGTGTACTAAACCCCCTGAACCATAATTGTCCAAAGCCACCCTGGCTTTGGCCAATTACGGCTCTCTGTACAGACGGCGCTGTGCATTGCTGGCTGATGATTGGCCAAGCATGCACTATGACCCGCATGCTTGGCCAATCATCAGCCAGCAATGCACTGCGATACCGCTGTGAATTATGGGCCATGACGCGCCACTCGAATTTGGCGCGAGCGCCCCATAACGTTCGCAATTCGACGAACGGTCGAACAGGTGCTGTTCAAGTCGAACATAGGCTCGACTCTAACTCGAAGCTCATCCCTAGTCACCGTATCTATCCCTTATTTTGTAGGTGCTATAACTTTTGCGCAAACCAATCAATATATGCTTATTGCAAATTTTTTTTTCAAGTCCTGTCGTATGTGTTGTACATCACTGCGTTCTTGACGGTCGGACTTGGTGTGATCGTGTGTACGCAAGACAGTTTCAGCAGAATTCCGTCGGAAAAACCTTCAGAGTTTATTCCGACTGGAAAACCGGTCATGTGTACAGGGCATTAGACACCAAACATGTCTATATTGCAAGACTCAGAAAGCTAAAACACATTAGAACCCTAAGAAGAATATGCCTAAAATCAATAGTTTTCAGTTCAAGTCCGTTGGTCCAGTTTCCTGGCACCTGCACCCTTCCACTGCCCTAGCTGTCCCTGTCTCCACTACCAGGGGTGCTTGGACAGGAATTGTGCAAAAGGCCACATTCATCACCTAAAGCTCCTCAAATAGTGTAACACCACCAGTCAGTAAATGTTTTGGCTTGTGGTAATATAATACTTGTCCTAGTACCGGAGGTCAGAAGCTTTAGCTGGTGAATGTAGTTTCATCTAGAACAACCCTTGTTCCCTTAAGGCACTCAAGTCTTTCAATACTTGGTTGCCCCCAGGGCTTATTACACAATGCTATAGTCTCTGGCCAAGTGGCACCAGGGACTGGGACAGGCAGTGGTCAGGCCAGGCAACAGACAATAGGCATTAACCAGGGACAGACAGAGATCAGAACAGGCAGAAGATGATATGGATAAGCCAAGAACAGATAGAGGTCAGGGCAGGCAGCAGACCAGAGAATAATCCAGGAACAAATGTCAAGGCAGGTTAATTAGGGTTAACATCAAGGTTCAGAGTAGGGCTGCAACTAACGATCATTTTCATAATCGATTAGTTGGCCGATTATTGTTTCGATTAATCGGATAATAACCTTAAAAAAAGTGTGGTGTATAATTTTAATATGTAAAGTTAAAAAATAACCAGTTACACTTACCGGTAACGGTGTTTCTGGGAAGTCTTCCAGGACGGCACCCTGAGAGATGACTGGTCCACCTGACAGGAAACACAATCAATCAAGAGGTTAAAGGCCTCCGCCCCTCCCGATGCTCCTCAGTTGTGACAAAGTATTGACCCACACCAGTGCACGAGAGTGAAAAACATAACCACCACCACACTCTAGACATCGCATCATACCTAAATAGATAGGGTGGGAAGTAGGCCTGCCATCCTGGAAGACTTCCCAGAAACACCGTTACCGGTAAGTGTAACTGGTTATTTTCTCAAGTCGTCTTCCAGGACGGCACCCTGAGAGAAGAGCAAGTAGCTCAGGCCTACCTCTAGGGCAGGACCACCGCTTGCAGGACCTTCCTGCCTAATGCCAGGTCCTGAGGGGATAGTAACTCCACTCTGTAATGTCTCAGGAATGTGTTCTGGCTTGGCCATGTACCGGCTCTACATATCAAGCTCCGGCCCTTTCCGCCCAGGAGGTTGCCAGAGATCGCGTGGAATGCGCTCTAAGATTACTAGGAGCTGCCCTACCAGACTGCTCATAGGCTAAAGAAATGGTATGTTTAATCCATCTAGCTATAGAAGCCTTAGATGCCTGTTGGCCCTTCTTTTAGCCAGAAAAATTAACTAAAAGATGGCTGGACCTTCTGAATTCCTTAACCCGTTCTAGGTAGGATAATAAACAGCGTCTGACGTCCAGACAATGAAAAGAAACTTCCCCTTCACTCTTGGGGTTACTACAAAAGGAAGGCAGCACTACTTCTTGATTCCTATGGAACTTTGATGCTACCTTAGGGAGGTACAGGGGGTCCTGCCTAAGTAAAACCCTGTCCTCGAATAAAGTAAAAAATGGTTCTTTAATAGAGAAAGCCTGAATGTCACCTACTCTCCTAGCTGAGGTGATTGCTAGTAAAAAGGCCAACTTAAAGGTCAGGATCCTAAGGGGGATCTGATCTATCGGTTCAAAAGGGGCCCTTGTTAACCCATCTAGTACTAAGGTAAGGTCCCAAGGAGGACACCTAGACATTTGCACAGAGGACAACCTCTCTCTGACCAAGAGAAATCTCTTGATCAGGGGGTGTAAAGCCAAACGTTTCCCAAGGAAACATGACAGGGCTGAGACCTGCGCCTTAAGGGTCTTGGTTGCCAAGCCTAGATCTGCTCCATCCTGGAGAAATTCTAAAATAGCAGGGACCTCTCTTTGAGAAGTCCCTCTCTCCTGACACCAGCGAGAGAAAATCGCCCAGGTCTTGGCGTAAATACGCCTTGTGACTGGCTTTCTACTAAGGAGCAGTGTATCCACTACTCTGTCCGACAGTCCCTTCTCCCGCAGGTTCTGCCTTTCAAGAGCCAGGCCCTCAGCTTGAAGAAGCTGGGGTCTGGGTGACGGACTGGACCCTTAAGAAGAAGGTCGCCCCGGACAGAGAGGTGAAGCGGTGGGGCTATGGACCAACCCTGCAGGGTTGGAAACCAGGCTCTCTTGGGCCACCAAGGAGCTATCAGAATCAACTTGCTTTCTGAGAGGAACAGTTTTTGAAGAACCCTCGGAATTAACCCCAGAGGGGGGAAGGCATAACCTAGTCTGAAGTCCCAGACCTTTGCCAACGCATCTATCCCCTCTGAGCCTCTCTCTCGAGCAAGGGAAAAGAATCTCTTTACCCTTCTGCTTTTCCTGCGGGCAAAGAGATTTCTGGAAGGCCGAACTGCCGACTTATCAGGGAAAAGACCTCTGGGTTTAGTTCCCATTCCCCCTGCAGAATGAGGTAGTCTGCCTCTACATTCAACGTCCCCTTTATGTGGATTGCGGAGATGGAAGGAATCCGACTCTCCGCCCAGGACAGGATCTCCGCTGATAGGGATAGGAGTGTTATGGATCTGGTACCCCCCTGATGATTCAGAAATGCTACTGCCGTGGCATTGTCTGACAAGACCTGCACCTCCTGGCCCCTGATCCTTCCCTCGAAAGCCTTTAGTGCTTCTCCTATGGCCAACAGCTCTCGGAAGTTGGAGGAGGCCCTTCTTTGTTCTGAATCCCAGGACCCCTGGGCTATTAGATCCTCCAGGTGGGCCCCCCACCCCTAGGAACTTGCATCTGTAGTTATCCTGAGAGGCTGAAGTTGGCTCCAAAGGAGGACTCCTTGAAGCCTCTGAGGAAGAAGCCACCAGTGAAGAGAGTTCTTTACTTCGTCCGGAATGGTAATCTCTATGTCCAGAGAGTCTCTTCTTTTGTCCCAAGAGGATAGAAGAAAATGATGGAGGGGCCTGGAGTGTAACTGTGTCCAAGGAACTGCTGGGATAGATGCCGTCATCAGACCCAGTACTCTCATGATACCTCTGTAGGAGATGGTCCTTGCCTGTAACAGCGGCGTGACTGCTGATATAAGGCCCTCTACCTTGCTCTGAGGAAGAACTAACTTTTGTTCTGAGGAGTCCACCAGGGAACCTAGATACAGTTTTGTCTGGGCAGGAGTCAGCGAGGACTTTTCCCTGCTGACGATCCGTCCCAGGGCTTCTAAGGTCTCCATTACTCTGGATGGATCCAGAAGCAGTTGATCCCGACTTAGACTGTAAATCAAAATGTCGTTCCAAGTAGGGAATCAATGCCACTCCCTGGAGGTGCAGGCAAGCCACCACCTCTGCCATGACCTTTGTGAAGACTCTCGGACTGGATGCCAGTCCAAAGGGGAGGGCCGCGAACTGCCAGTGCTGCACTCCCTCTGGAGAGGCGATCGCGAATCTCAGGAAGATTTGATGGCCCTGAAGTATGGGGACATAAAGGTAGGCGTCTTTTAAATCTAAGGTCACCATAAACACTTCTTTGAGGAGATGTCTCCTGAGAGAATAGACACTCTCCATGCGGAACTTCTTGTAACGAAGAAAAACATTGAGGTTCCTTAGATTTATAATAAGACGATACCTTCCTGAGGGTTTTGGTACCACAAAAATGTGGGGATAAAACCCCTGACCCTGCTGGTCCACTGGAACAGGTATTATAACCTCCTGACTGGCCAGCTCTCGTATGTTCTGAAGGATTCCTGCCGCTTTGCAGGGATCCCTGGGAAGGCAGGTCAAGAGAAACTTGGGGGGTGGAGGGGAGAGAAACTCCAATCTGTAACCCTCTCTTATGATTTGAAGAACATGGGGGCTCTGAGTGACCCTTTCCCACTGAGAGGCAAAGTGGGAAAGTTTTCCCCCTACTGGAAAGCCATTTAGGGGTCTTGTCACCTGACTTCTGGCTGGAAAAGAGAACGCCAGCTTTTTGCTTGTCTTTTCCCGCGCCCCAACGTCTGTTAGGGGAGACCTTTTTCTCCGGGAAGCGGTTCTTTGCCTGGGGGCCACGAAAAAAACGCTTCCTCTCTCTCCTAGGTTTGGTAGGACATTTTTTCCCTTTTTCGGTAGATCTGGCCAGAGCCTGATCTAGGCCAGCACCAAAAAGGAGCGTCCCTTCAAAGGGGGGGCTCACCTGGCTGAGTTTAGTAAAGCACCTAATTTGGCGGTTGTACGTACTGTCTCAACCGCAGCATCTGCTAAGTATGCGACAGCATTTCCTATGACCTCCAGAGAATCCAAGACTTCCTTGGATTTGGAGGTTCGGGATACGTGGTCCATCAATTTACAGACCCACATGTCGGCATTCCTTGCAATGCAAGCTGAGGCCAACGCATAGTTGCTCATAGTCGCAGCGTTAGCTTCCCAGGCTCTGCGTAAAATGGTTTCAGCCCTCCGATCCATTTGATCTTTTAAATTACCAGTATCTTAGAAGGAAAGATCAGACTGCTCAGAGACCTGTGCTAAGGAGGCGTCTAGTCTAGGAGTTTTGAAGAATTTTTCCTCATTCTCCTCAGAGAAGGGGCATCTACGCTTCCAGGTTTTATATTTCAGGAGCCTTCTTTCTGGTTCTTTCCATTCCCTTAAGATAACTTCTTTGAGGGTGGAATGCACCGGAAGAACCCTGGCCTGAGGTTTAATTAAGCCTCTATACATCTTATCCTGAGCAGACACCTGCACAGCAGGCTCCTGAATCTCTTCTGAGGCATAAATAGCTTTCAGAAGATCCTCCATGTCGTCAGCAGAAAATATATGTCTGCTAGACCTGGAGTCCTCCCTCCCGTCCTCCTCTTGGCTGTCCACTACCCCTTCATCAGAAAACCCCTGATTAGGGACTTCTGACTCACACTCTTCCTCTGAATCCTGAGGGAGTGGATACTTCAGCGCATCCGCCCGGTACCTCCTAGAGGAGGCGGAGCCCTCCTGGGAGGAGGCATCCTTACTAGAATGAGCCTCTGAATCCCTAGGCTTAAGGGTGGCCTGAAAAGACTTTAAGGTGGACAGCATCTCAGTTTGCACAGTGAGGAACTCCATCATCTGAGATGTCTCCTTCCCTGTCAACTTCTGTATGCACTTAAAACAGAAGGGCTTTGGATGATCTGGGGGTAATCTGTCATTACAGTTCCCACATCTCTTAGAGCGGGTGGAGGATTTCATAGGACGGCTGCCAACCTCACGGGCAATAGCATCATCCCCTGAAAGAAACATACAGGCATGCACTGTGAGACTCGGAGAAGAAGAATTGGGGTACCCTCCCCATCTAAACCTCCGGAGGCCGGTCAGACTCACCCCCTGTGGTCTCTTCCATGGCCGCAGACCCTGCAGGTCTCTCCTTCTCATGTTCCATGCTATTTCCGAATCTTGCATAAAGGAACGCAGAGGAGACATGGGCCCCTGTTCCCAGTGGCTTTTATATCCTTCTGTGTTTGGCTGCATCATGCTACTGCCGCCGCCATCTTGCCGAAGACTGGAAACGGCACGGCACACCTGATCTGCTGAGGTCACTTCCTGCTGCAGTCTTTCCACTCCCTCCTCTAGAGGAGGAAGTGATGTCATTCCCTGATCTTCAGGAAAATGGCGCCGAGCGCTCCCAGGACGCTGAGCTACACTCAGCAAAGGAGATACCGCGCCACCCATCGACGGGCGGAAGCCCTGGCCAGACTCACTGAACGGGCGGTCGCTCCAGTCGGATGCCAGTCCCTTTGCGATCCCAGCGAACGGTCGGAAGGAAAACATCCTGTAGCTGCCAAAGTCTAGAGGGTAAACCACCAACTCCTTCAACTGCACGGCCACCGCACAGGTAAGGAAGGGCGACACGAAGATTGGCCCCTGAAGTTCTGGGTACCCCACTGTACCCAGGATCCTTCAGCACTCAGGGGGGCTCTTCTATGGACAAAAATGCACGGTCACCACACCAGGGTCCAGCTTCTGCTGCCCCCCCGAGAAAGAATTGGGGAGACCCCCCCAGGGAGGACGGAAACCATCCGGCCAGACCCAGCGGCTTCCCAGGCATTTGGTCCAGCTCCCAGGGGGAGACCACCAGCCCCAGGCTTTAGGTCAGCAGAAAAATAACAAACGGTTTCGCTGTGGGGAAACACAACCAAAAACTGAGGAGCATCGGGAGGGGTGGGGGCCTTTAACCTCTTGATTGGACCAGGTGGACCAGTCATCTCTTAGGGTTCCGTCCTGGAAGACGACTTGAGAAAAAGGCATTTTATTCTTAAAAATCTATATGCAGTGGTAAATATAAATAACCAAATATATGGTTAGGGAGCAAAACCTCAAATCCACTCTGGGACAAACAGACAGAAGAGATATACTGTATATACTATTGAAGGTTGAATCTGGTAAATATCATCAGACTGAGAGATCAAATTTTTTTATTTAGCACCCTTCTACACTCCCACATAATGTGCCCTGCCCCCTGTAATGTGCCTTGCCTCCTTGTAATGTGCCCTGTTCCCATGTGCCCTGCCCTCATGTAATATGCCCTGCCTCCTTGAAATGTGCCCTGCTCCCACATAATGTACCCTGCCCTCATGTAAAGTTTACTTTAAATGTAATTGTAATGCCTTCTATTACCTTCAGTCTATCAGCCTCGACCTTCTCTGGTTTGGATGCTGATCCCTGCACAGTCTTTAAAGTATTTTTTTTTAAAACAAACTTGTTATGCTTACCTGCTCTGTGTAATGGTTTTGCACAGAGCAGCCCTGATTCTTCTCTTCTGGGTTCCCCCTCCGATACTTCTGGCTCCTCCTGCCTTCAGAGTGCCCCAATAGCAAGCTGCAAATGATAGTATAGCGTGCTCCTATAGCAAGGTAAAAAAACTTCTGCCTTTAGACCCACTCACTTCCTGCCTAGGACTACATGTTCCATGAGGCATTGCTGTTCACACATTCACAAGTTCTCAGGCACTTACTGACATGTATGGATGGTGTACTGAGCTGTATGTGTTCTGCACTGTATTTCCTGATATGTAAACAAATAATGCATTCTGTATGCAGGCCAACTAATCGGCTGGCTGATTAATTGATTATGAAAATATTGGCAGACAAATAAAAACAATAGGCTACTCAATTAACAATGGGGAATCACACCCAGGAGGCAAACAATAGAGAAATATACAATGAGAAAAAGACACCTTAATAAAAAGATTATACATAACAGCAGGATACACCAGCATCAGGTTGTTTGAAGCCGATATAAATATTCTGCTTAGAGTCTCTGAGTCTAGCTGTAATGAGTTCTACCTTTCTGAATTTTTTGCATTCTTTGCAATTACTCCTCTGCTGGTTGTTTTCAGTTTGGAAGGACTACATATCCCTTGGTACCCCGCTGCCTGCAAGCTGTGATTTCTGTACTGACTCCCCCTCCTGAAACTCCACCTCTCATTGCCTCTGTAGTTCAGAAGGCAGGTCCTGTGAATTCTGTGACACAGCAGTACCTATCAATAGGGCACAGTGAAAACTTGTCACAGAATTCAAGCAAAGTAAATGTACAAAGTACGTTTACAAGCGTCAAGATCATCCAGATTAAAAGAAGTGTGCTAGAAATAATTTAAGTAAAATATGATTTGACATTTTGACCATAGATACTCTTTGGGAAATCTGTCTTATTTAAACAGGAACAATCCTAAACTTAGAGTGACACGTTAACTAGGACCTTACATCCATGAACTGTCTGAATATCGCATATGGAATGTCAATTGTCTTGCACCTGTTAGGCAGAACTTTTCAGAAGTTTTATTAGACAAGGGCATTTTCCTACTGATAACAACCAAACTGGAGACCAGGAGTCTGAACAGCTTAGACAAGTTCAAAGAATCAAAAAGGCCTCTTGTGTGGACCAAGGTTTACTATTATTACATAGTACTGTTTTGTGATATAATTATTTTTCATTGTTGTTGTCTGCATTTTTTAGGATTGAGGAAAAATAGTACATTTATTATTATTTACTACAGGTATTTATATAGGTGTCCTTTTATGAAAGTGCGGTAAAATACCGCTTTTCAGTTCTCAGGCATTCTCAGAGGAGATCTCTCTCCTCTGAGTGCCTGTTTATGAAAATGTGTAGATCGCTTCTCATGTTGAGTTGAGGAGCGATCTACAAACGCCAGGAACTCCTGAGAATGGCTCCTCTCACTGTAATCTCGCGTGATATAGCGGGATTACAGTATGAGGAACCATAAAATACAAAGTGTAACACAAATCAGCACACATTATTCCCCAACATATTAATAAAATAATAAAGATAAATTCCCCCTACACAATATACATTAACCTAATTATAAAAAAAACATTGTTTTTATCAATATTTAAAGATCATACATGTTCCTATTTAAATGTGAATGGTGTATAGTAAATGAATGTAATGCACATATGTAATGCAGCTATACACCAGTCATATAAATGCAAAATACATTTATAATCATTAAAAAAATAATTTTAATAAAGTATACAAGTATAAATATTTAATAATAAATTAAAATAAAATATATTTCATTATAGATAAACATAAAAATTGATAAACTGGTGCGATGCGAGAACACTGCGAATCCACTGCGGGTTCCCGCATCACACCGACTCGCATGTCAGTTCACACTGCCATATGCGAATCGCTGGGGAGTGTCAATACATTGTTAAGGACACCCCCAGATCAGCTTGCATATCGCACTGCGAACTGACAGTTCGGACATGAATCGGATCGCATATGTGTGAACACACATGCGATCCGATTCTGGTCCGAACAGAAAAAAGGGTCCTGTGCGTGTTTGCACCGAATGCGGTGCGATATCAGCCATACTATCTGTACAGCTGATATCGCACCGCACAGACATCGCATGTAATGTGAATGGCAGTGTGCTGCAAATAACATGCGATGCCTGTGCGATGTCCGGCATCGCACAAGTGTGAACTGGGCCTAAAAGTTAACACCCCCAAATCAGTTCGCATATCGCAGTGCGATCTGCAAACTCGGACAGTAATCGAATCGCATGGGTGTGAACACCCATGCAATCCGATTCTGCTGTGGACCAAAAAAAGGGTCCTGTAAGAGTTTGGTCCGAGGGCAATGCAAATTTAGCAATACTATCTGTATGGCTGAAATCGCATCGCACAGAGATCGGATGTGATTTTGCACTGCGGTGCGAATCACATCCGATCTCGGACACCGCAGCAGTGGGAACTGGCCCTAAATCATATTGCATTTGCACCAAAATGGTACAGGACCCTTTATTTGGTCCACACTGGAATCGGATCGCATGGGTGTTCACACCCATGCGATCCGATTCCTGCACCATTACATAGTTCGCACTGCGATCTGTGAAATGATCTGGGGGTGTCATTAACTTTACATTGACACCCGCAGTGGTGCGCAGATGTCAATGTAGGTGCGATGTGAAAACCCGCACAGGAATCACGCTGGTTCACGCATCGCACAAGTGTGAACCCAGCCAGAGTGGTGAACATCTAAAAAAAAATATATCTATATATATATATATATATAGATATATATATATCTATATATATATCTATATATAGATACATATATATCTATATATATATCTATATATATATATATATATAGATATATATATATATATATATAGATATATATATATATATATAGCTATATATATATATATATATATATATAGATGTATATATATATATATATACACTATAAATTCCTATCCTGCTGGTTTTGGGGTGTGTAATGGTGGGGAAGGTGTGCTCTGACTGTTTGGTGAAAGAAAGAAGTCAAAAGACTTCTTTCTTTCTCCAGAATATCAGCCAGTTTCAGGCTTCTCACTCTGATTCTCCACTTCTGAAATGGTGAATCAGAAAGTGAGAATTCTGTCACAGATCGCCAGTGAGGTGTGGAGATCGCACCTTCATAAACTGGCCGTTTCTGTGAATTCTCACTGTGCTGAGATAATCAGCGGAGAACATGTTCTCCGCTGATTATCTCAGTTTCATAAACTGGTAAAGCGCTGAGATCAGCGGTGAGACTCGGGATCGCCGCTGATCTCAGTTTCATAAAAGGACACCATAGTGCCAGCAATTTACATCGCACTTTACATATATTTTCTACATTCACATTAGCCCTGCCTTTAATGAGATTAAAATCTAAGGTCCCTATCTCATATCCATACATACTAGGGACAATTTAGACAGCCAATTAACCTATTAGCATGTCTTTGGAATGTGGGAGAAAACCAGAGTACCTAGAGAAAACCCACACAGGTAAAAGGGAGAACATGCAAACTCCAGGCAGGTAGTGCCACAAATGGTATTCAAAGCAATGACCCTGATGCTGCCAGGTGGAAGTGATAACCACTTAAGCTGACCATACATGGATCAAAATTTGCCCGGTTCAGCGGGGACTGGCAGAATTATGTTCCATATATGGGCTGGCCAGTTGTACAGAAGTCAATTTACTAATCGACTTCTGTACAACAAACCTGATGGATTTTTTCTGCCTGATCAGTGCTGCTGGCTAGTGTATTCTGAGGGCAGGGAAATCTCCCTGCTGTCAGAATACAATAGCTCAGTGGGAGGATTTCCCCATCCTCATCGAATGTGTGGATGAAGGAACCAAACTGCTGGTTGAATGAAGAAAAAAAAAAGGCTGCTTAAGCCATTGTGCTGCCCTATGAAGGGGATATGCAGTGTTAATACCTCTGACCTGTAATACTTTCTATAATCTATTTGGGTTCTTTCTAATTTCTATTCCTGTCATGATATATTCAGATATTTTTATGTATGCTTGAGCTTGTAAATGAAGTATTCTATAACTTTTCTGTGTTCCAGACTACAGGACTCACATCAGGTGTAATAGTAATAGTTGTCCTGAACTTTGAAAGGTCACATTTTCAATTCACAAGATGATAAATTATTACGTAGTGCACACATACACTCATTACTTACTAGAACATTTTTCTCCAGAAAATTTGCCATCTGGAAGACATTCAATTTCTCCTCTTGTCTGTTCATTTGCAGTCTTATGGTCTTTATAACACTGAAATCTTAATTTATCTCCTTCAATATATATCTTTGACCGATCTCTTTGAGAAATATGTGCCTTTATTGAGTCTGAAGAAGGAACATCACATTTTTCTATATAAAAAAAGAAAAACATCACATCAGTAAGATATTTTTACATAATACAACACTTCAAGAGCACCTAAATAAAGCACACACTATACATACACCTTCTGTTCTAGGGTAATGACGCTTACCCACTGTTCTACATCCATGAAAAAGCAATGCTGTCCCCCTCTAATAGAAAGTGTGTTAGGACTACAAAATACTTCTCCCTTATCTCCATAACATAGGGTAGAGATGTTCATCCTGTTCACTAAACAGAATTGGGCAGGGCCGAGCACAATGCTAATAGCAGTGGCAAGCCCCCCCCAAAAAAACAAAAAACAGCCTGTATTCTGGACTTAAACTACCTTTTAATATTTATATACGGTGAATCACAATATTGATCATAATTTTTTTTTTTTTCACCAAAAGAATAGAAAATCTTTTGTTATAAACCATGCTGAGGCTGCTGTCATGTCATGCTTCCGAGTGAATGAATATGCCAAATTTTGTCCAAAAACGAATTTGTAACAAAACGAATTGCACATGTCTAGTATCGATTTTAAACTCATAAGAGGAGGGGCAGGAAGGTAAAGTTATAGTTGTTTCACAGAGTTTGCAGTGTACTGCCTGCCCTGCCATTATGGTCTTCTCTATGTGGGGTGCATAATGAGGGCCCTGTGCAGCAGGTTTGGCGAACACTGCCGACTCATTGAACAAGGTGACTTGGAACATAGTGTACCTAGGAATTTTGTAGAAAACCATTATAGTTCAACATATGGATTGGTTGTACGAGTCATCAAGGCCATACCAAAAAGTTTTTCTCCTGCAGAATGTTTAAAAAGATACCTGAACGGGAGACTGTTTGGCTATTTACCTTAAACACTCTCTCTCTAAATTGACACCATGTACAATACTTCAGGGAACAGTTCCCTCACTGCAAGCTATTTACCTTTTTGGATATAAATGTTCCATTTGATAAACCATTGTCTTTTTTATCTTAGAGGTTTAATTTCAGATTTTTCTGGACTGATCATTTTGGATAATATAGTAGAGTGTCTCAAGGGGAGCCTGGAAAAGTCCTGTTCGAGGTTTACATATCTCCCAGGCTCCTTTTCTTACACTTTTACAGACCTCTGATTCTATGTCCAATTCGGGTTTTTGCACCTCTCCCTTATGCCAATTTAGACTCACCTGGGTTACACAGTGTCAGGTCTGTGAGAGGTGCAAGGTTGGTGAAAGCTGTAAAACTGCATATGTGGAGTTTGACAAGCATTACGCTTGCTCAGTCTGTTAGGATGTGAATTTGTGTGACCAATGCTGGAACAAAGCTAGGAACACTGTACAGCACCTGTAAATTGACTTGTAAATGGCACCAATAAACACTGCACTGTTTGTCACTACATCACTGGACTGGTATCTGTGCCTGAAAGTGTACTAGCCCCAGGGGGATTTATATCGGTCCCCAGCTCACAATATATTATTGATCTATGCCCTCAGGATATACAGTAGCTCACAAAAGTGAGTACACCCCTCACAATTTTGTAAATATTTTATTATATCTTTTCATGTGACAAGACTGAAGAAATGACACTTTGCTACAATGTAAAGTAGTGACTGTACAGCTTATATAACAGTGCATGAGTGCTGCCAACACTGGGGAGCTACAGCTCATTGAGGGAACACTGAATGCCAACATGTACTGTGACATACTGAAGCAGAGCATGATCCCCTCCCTTCAGAGACTGGGCCTCAGGACAGTATTCCAACATGATATTAACCCCAAACACACCTCCAAGACGATCACTGCCTTGCTAAAGAAGCTGAGGGTAAAGGTGATGGACTGGCCAAGCATGTCTCCAGACCTAAACCCTATTGAGCATCTGTGGGGCATCCTCAAATGGAAGGTTGAGGAGCGCAAGGTCTCTAACATCCACCAGCTTCGTGATGTCATCATTGAGGAGTGGAAGAGAACTCCAGTGGCAACCTGTGAAGCTCTGGTGAACTCCATGCCCAAAAGGGTTAAGGCAGTGCTGGAAAATAATGGCGGCCACACAAAATATTGACACTTTGAGCCCAATTTGGACATTTTCACTTAGGGGTGTACTCACTTTTGTTGGCAGCGGTTTAAACATTAATGGCTGTGTGTTGAGTTATTTTGAGGGGACAGCAAATTTACACTGCTATACAAGATGTGATTTTTATATTAATGTGAGTTTCATTCATGCTTTGTCTTACGCCCTCCTCTTCCCTTTGAAAAAAATAAAAATCACTGCTCCTGGCATCATGGAATTTTATTTTGCATTGGTACATGTTCCCCAGGGCTGTGCCCAACCCCATGCTGTTTTCTGACACCCCCTTGAATATTTGCCAAGAAAATTTGCATTTATAATTTGACCGTTTTTGCTTCCATTGATTTCAATAGGGTTTAAGTTCTGCATTCAGATTTCTTTGTAAATCCCTGCCAAACTAAATCCAAAGCTGTATGGCTCTTCACTAATTTGGAGCAGCACTTCAGACAGTTTTGCAAAAAAAAAAAGGCCTGCACTTCCCCCATAGGCTTTTACCACTAGTTTGGGGTTTACTGAATTTCAAACAGAATTCATCAAACCCTACGCATATCAAACATGGGCAGATTTGCTCCTTCCTCTCATATCCTTTTCACTTCTGCTCCAGACATGGGTCAGGTGTCACTCATCTTTGTCACATCTTCTCCCCCAGACACGGGTTAAGTTTCATTCATCCTTTTCAGATCAAATTTTTTTTCTACAGTATATCATTTCTATTGCCTCCCTCTCCTCCTTTCTGCTCTGTACCTATTTTCTCTGCCTCTATTGTCTCACACACAGCCATTAATGTCTAAACTGCTGGCAACAAAAGTGAGTACACCCCAAAGTGAAAATGTCCAATTTGGGCCCAATTAGCCATTTTCCCTCCACTGTGTCATGTGACTCATTAGTATTACAAGGTCTCAGGTGTTAATGGGGAGCAGGTGTGTTAAATTTGGGGTTATCAACTCTCACTCTCTCATACTGGTCACTGGAAATCCAACATGGCACCTCATGGCAAAGCGCTCTCTGAGGATCTAAAAAAAAAGAATTGTTGTTGTACACAAAAATGGTCTAGGCTATAAGAAGATTGCCAAGACCCTGAAACTGACCTGCAGCACTGTGGCCAAGACCATACAGTGGTTAAACAGGACAGGTTACAGGACAGGCCTCGCCATGGTCAAAGAGGTTGAGTGCACGTGCTCAGCGTCATATCCAGTGGTTGTCTTTGGGAAATAGATGAATGAGTGCTGCTAGCATTCTGCAGAGGTTGAAGGGGTGGTGGGTCAGCCTGTCAGTGCTCAGACCATACACCACACACTGCATCAAATTGGTCTGCATGGCTCTTGTCCCAGAAGAAAGCCTCTTCTAAAGATGATGCACAAGAGAGCCTGCAGTTTGCTGAAGACAAGCAGACTAAGGGCATGGATTACTGGAACCATGTCCTGTGGTCTGATCAGACCAAATAACCTATTTGGTTCAGATGGTGTCAAGCGTGTGTGGCGACAACCAGGTGAGGAGTACAAAGACAAGTGTATCTTGCCTACAGTCAAGCATGGCGGTAGGAGTGGAATGGTCTAGGGCTGCATGAGTGCTGCCGGCACTGGGGAGCTACAGTTCATTGAGGGAACCATGAATGCCAACATGTACTGTGACATACTGAAGCAGAGCATGATCCCCTCCCTTCGGAGACAGGGCCGCAGGGCAGTATTCCAACATGATAATGACCCCAAACACACATCCAAGATGACCCCTGCCTTGCTAAAGAAGCTGAGGGTAAAGGCGATGGACTGGCCAAGCATGTCTCTGGACCTAAACCCTATTGAGCATCTGTGGGGCATCCTCAAACAGGAGGTGGAGGAGCGCAAGGTCTCTAACATCCACCAGCTCCATAATGTCGTCATGGAGGAGTGGAAGAGGACTCCAGTGGCAACCTGTGAAGCTCTGGTGAACTCCATGCCCAAAAGGGTTAAGGCAGTGCTGGAAAATAATGGTGGCCACACAAAATATTGACACTTTGGGCCCAATTTGGACATTTTCAATTAGGGGTGTACTCACTTTTGTTGCCAGCAGTTTAGACATTAATTGCTGTGTGTTGAGTTATTTTGAGGGGACAGCAAATTTACACTGTTATACAAGCTGTACACTCACTACTTTACATTGTAGCAAAGTGTCATTTCTTCAGTGTCACATGAAAAGATATAATAAAATATTTACAAAAATGTGAGGGGTGTACTCACTTTTTTGAGATACTGTGTAAATATATATGAAGCGCCCTACTCCCGTAGGAGCAGCTAAAAGTTCTTCCCTGAAGTGTGTTCCATTACCCCCTTTCCCTCACACATATGACACGCAGACAATCCATGAACAGTTAAACTTTATACATCTTTATTCTTGCTTCTGGTGTTTAATGCTGCATTACATTGAAAAGCCACTCTGAATAACTTCCAATGTTTTAAGCGATGAAAATACAACATTCAATCCAGAATATATGAAGCCTTTGTGAATAAAACTTCCATCTTGCACCAGTTCCACATTGTGTAATGCATCTCTTCTCCTTCCAGTTAGTCACTATTTCCTGACTGCACGGCACTTCTAGTTTAACTTTGAACGATACTCTGAATAAAGTCCAAGAGATGACTTTTGGATTCCTCCAGGGTATTAGTTCTCTAAGGCCCAGCCCTGTTCTCCTGAACCCGCACACTAATCCCTATAAAGTCTTTAGAAGCACTGTTCCCCTGGGTTACACTCACGTGTGTTACCGAGCGACCATACATGAAGCACATAAAGAAGTCCACTCCCAGTCCTGGTGTATGTCTGTAGTAGCGACTGTCCCATTGGAGCATCTTCATCTAAAGTCTTCTCTACACATAACATGCTTTCCTCTCCACCGCTTGGGAGAGCACAAAAGCTGTACCGATATCTACATCCTCCTGGATCCTCAAACTCCCCTCCAGAGCAAGAAAGCCCCAGGAGCATGTCCCTCTCCCCTGAAGGGGAGAGCACCCACACGAATCCTCCTGGATCCTACATACTCCAACAAGCAAGAACCCCCAGAACCATGTGACCAAGCCTTTTAAAGAAGTCCCGCCTCTGTCCAAACAAATTAATGATTGGTCCAGAGGGGTCTCCAGAAGACTGCCTGTCACTCTTGTATTCCTCCCATCCTCCAAGTCAAACACAGAAAACAGAGGAAACTTGCACAAGCAGAGTGCAGGGGGTCACACCCTCCTTTACTCTAATTCAACATCCCATGCCACTCAAACCCACCAGCTTACACCGCAGGGTGAAATACTGGTAATTTGGCCTATTTCTACACCTAACTCTCTAATCTAGCACTCACCTAAGTAGGTGGGCGCTACATATACCCCCTCCTTAAATCACAACTGTCCTCAGTTTTGGGAAAACCTTTCCCCAAACCAGGAAACAATCGTTCTAACTTTCCCCACATAAAAATGTTGTGTGCAAAACATTTAAATTTAAACAAAGTGTATGTGCAATAATAACCACACTTTGGGGCCCTGCTGTACTCTGTACATGTTTTTTCGTGTCCATATGCCATGCGGCATTCAACTATTCTTGCAAACCAGGTTGAGCAGTTTGGTATTATAGTTCATCTTTTGTTATCATATTTTGTATTTTCTGACACCATAGACCTCCGTTTCCGTCCTATCCCGGAAGCTGCAATGCGCCCTGTATCCCCTCCCCTTCCTCCTCCGTTCCGCCCATTGAGGCGGACGGTTTGGGGGATCTGGAGTGGGATCCATAGCGCATCGACGCCACGCCACGTGCCTCACGCGTGACGTCACTACGTGCGTCGCCACGTGGAGCACGATCATTACCACTTTAGCCGCCACAATAGGGAGGTCGAGCCCCTGCCGGAGGCGGGAGGCGGAGTCTACCGCCCAGGCCGGAACCCCTCTCTGCACGTGCCGTGCTGCGTGACGTCGGTAGGAGCTAGCGTGCGGCCGTGCGGCATGTATATAACACGCCGCTCGTGCACAGCCATACTTCTCATGGTGGGTTCTACGCTATTGCGACGCAGGGTCCTTCAACCTCTCCATTTTTGCTACCAAGGTATTTCTAGTACCAGTTACCATGCCACTGTATTCCTTCAGCGGTATTACTATACCTAATGTGGATTCTTATCCATCTATTTAGATCATACGGGAGTTTTTTGCACCTTTTGTTTACTAAGGCACATGATGTAGAGTGTCTCACCCCTCTTTGGTAAGCTCTGCATGATACGCCTCAGCTACACGCAGCCCCACAATACCCCAGCTTCCGGGACGGACACCTTGCTGTTGGCCTTGGTCTCGTATTCAACAAACCCTCTTTGTTCACTAGTCTCCCTATGTAAGTACATAGGATGGGCTTAATTACCTTTGTTTTGTTATCATTAGTACCACACTAGATTGAACACTCTAATTTCTTTAGATACTTGGGAGCATCCGCCCCTGATGAGTGTGTAAACACGAAACGCGTCGGGCAATCTTTGGATGCCGACATACATCACCACCAACAGTCAACTAAGTTTGAACAACCATGTTCTCACCTATTGTCATCTTGCTATTTTATGCATTATGCCGCTTCCACCAATGTGCTATATATATGGACTCATGGGAATTGCTCATTGATCTCTATTATTGCCATGTATTTGTAAGTTGACACTATGTTGCATCCTTGATGTACCATGTTAGATATATGCACTGCCATATTGTCATGTATTTCCAAGTCGATATGATTATATGTCTCTTATACTCATGCTGTATTTTGTACCCATGCGCAATCCTATGACCCATATGTATATACTTTCCATGTTAATAAACATGTGATTTTTTCAAATACTTTTTCACCACGTCTGGAACCTCAATTAAAGTCTCAAAAATTCCCCTTTTTAATCATTGTCGTGTATTAGGGATGGAGGCGCACTTAATGCGCGCCTCATTTAAAGTCCCACCTGGGTTGCTACATAGCTCCCCCCCTTTTTTGCTAATAGGGATGTAGGTATCTTGACTGAGCTGCCAGTGTTCCCCTACCGCTCAGGTGGAAGTTGCTAGGCTCCATGTGGTTAAGTACCACACTTTGGGGCCCTGCTGTACTCGGTACATGTTTTTTCGTGTCCATATGCCATGCGGCATTAAACTATTCTTGCAAACCAGGTTGAGCAGTTTGGTTTAATTTTTCATCTTTTGTTATCATATTTTGTATTTTCTGACACCATAGACCTCCGTTTCCGTCCTATCCCGGAAGCTGCGATGCGCCCTGTATCCCCTCCCCTTCCTCCTCCATTCCGCCCATTGAGGCGGACGGTTTGGGGGATCTGGACGGGATCCATAGCGCATCGACGCCACGCCACGTGCCTCAAGCGTGACGTCACTACGTGCGTCGCCACGTGGAGCACAATCATTACCACTCTAGCCGCCACAATAGGGAGGTCGAGCCCCTGCCGGAGGCAGAGTCTACCGGCCAGACCGAAACCCCTCCCTGCACGTGCCGTGCTGAGTGACGTCGGTAGGAGCTAGCGTGCGGCATGTATATAACACGCCGCTCGTGCACAGCCATACTTCTCATGGTGGGTTCTACACCATTGCGACGCAGGGTCCTTCAACCTCTCCATTTTTGCTACCAAGGTATTTCTAGTACCAGTTACCATGCCACTGTATTCCTTCAGCGGTATTACTATACCTAATGTGGATTCTTATCCATCTATTTAGATCATACGGGAGTTTTTTGCACCTTTTGTTTACTATGGCACATGATGTAGAGTGTCTCACCCCTCTTTGGGAAGCTCTGCATGATACGCCTCAGCTACACGCAGCCCCACAATACCCCAGCTTCCGGGACAGACACCTTGCTGTTGGCCTTGGTCTCGTATTCAACAAACCCTCTTTGTTCACTAGTCTCCATATGTAAGTACATAGGGTGGGCTTAATTACCTTTGTTTTGCTATCATTAGTACCACACTAGACTGAACACTCTAATTTCTTTAGATACTTGGGAGCATCCACCCCTGATGAGTGTGTAAACACGAAACGCGTCGGCCAATCTTTGGATGCCGACATACATCACCACCAACAATCAACCAAGTTTGAACAACCATGTTCTCACCTATTGTCATCTTTCTTTTTTTTTGCATTATGCCGCTTCCACCAATGTGCTTTATATATGGATTCATGGGAATTGCTCATTGATCTCTATTATTGCCATGTATTTGTAAGTTGACACTATGTCGCATCCTTGATGTACCATGTTAGATATATGCACTGCCATATTGTCATGTGTTTCCAAGTCGATATGATTATATGTCTCTTATACTCATGCTGTATTTTGTACCCATGCGCAATCCTATGACCCATATGTATATACTTTCCATGTTAATAAACATGTGATTTTTTTTCAAATACTTTTTCACCACGTCTGGAACCTCAAATAAAGTCCCAAAAATTCCCCTTTTTAATCATTGTCATGTATTAGGGATGGAGGCGCACTTAATGCGCACCTCATTTAAAGTCCCACCCGGGTTGCTACATAGCTCCCCCCCCCCCTTTTTTGATGTGCAATAATAATAATCACAATTCCTATCTTATAAGTCCCTATCACTACAGGTGTTTACACACAGACAGCCGTCTTGAAGGTACCTGTAAAAGAAACATAGATATGCATCCTAATCTTCTTGGCATGGGTAATACCACCAGGACCGCTGTTCCCTCAAAAGAAGTCCAAAGACTCCTGCAGAACAGAGCCTGTATTGACAAGCCAGGTATACACTTTCAAGTCCAAAAGCACAAACACTTTCTGGATGACTCCAACTGGGAGTTCATAACATTTGAATAGAACAAAACTACAAAGAGACAAAACAGGGACAGCAGCAGCAGAAAAGTGTATTTACCGATCGGGTAGGCATGCTGACTGTTGTCCTGTACTGGCAGTTATTGGGAAATCCCACCCTAGCCCAGCTACTCACTTGTAGTCATTGGGTAGAACATTTAAAGTAATCTTTGGTGGCAGCTCTTATGCCAGAGTCCTGTTCACAAATAATATCAGAGATCAGGCAGTCTCTTCCGGGAATCCCCTATCCCCTTCACTGAAATTGAGAAACTGCGAATGTGTTGACCCGCTTTAAGGACCAAAACCCTGTCCTTATAAATAGCCCTCCCCAGTTTCCATTCTCTGAAGATGTCCTGAAAACGGATCCATACTTCACTGTCTGGGGTGCGTTGCAGCTTGGGCACGTGCAGATAGTCCCATACTAGTTCTCTTTTCCATTCCTCTCGGGAAGCCTCATTAATGTCCATTATTGACTCCGGGACGTAAGGATAATCATATCCCCACTCTTGCGCCACTCTCCTCTGAACATCTCTTTGAAACCTTGATAGGCAAGGTAATTCCTTTGGTTTTCCCCTCCCAGGCAGAACACATGCATCCAGGGCCTTGATAGCCCTCTGCTGAAATGAGGAAGAGCTATGAGAGTGAGTCTTTTGAAATTTGGAAGAAAGTCTGATGGGGGGGTATAGAAGGCTTAATGAAAATGGCTGTGTCCCTTGTAGCTCCTGTGGAAGCCTCCATGGATGTAGAGCTCCCCAGGAACACTTCATCTTCATCATTAGAACTGCCCTCTTCTGGGGATAACCACTCAAACAAGCGTTCGACAGACCCATACCTGTCCAACATCTCTGGCGACCCCCAGTCTATGGCCCGGCCCTTATCTCCCACGTCCAGCTCACCCAAGATATCTCCATCTCCTTCACCTGGCTCCTTCTGGACAGGTTCAAAAAGGGGCTTATTTACAATGGTTGGCATTTCAAGGGAACATCTTGGGGCCTGCTCAATTACTCTAGCAACCCCTGGAGCCCCGACCAAACCACAGGCCTCCCCATCAGGTCCTACCTGAACCTCCGGCACCTCCGATTCCTTGGAACCAGGCTGGAACTCCTCTGTTGCAGCAAGCGCAGGAGACCCTCGGCCCTCTCCGGCCCCTCTGGTCATCTGTGGTTGAGGCTGACAAAGTCCAGTTGCAGGACTGGCATGGTAGTACCTTACCTCTTGTTGCACAGGTCCCAGGCGTGTGAACTGTGATTTGCAGTGTCCACAGCGGGCCCAGGCACGGACTCCCACTGTAGGCTTTTGACATGCAGGGCACAGCATGCAGAGCTGCTCCACGCCCTCTACCACTCCAAGCGCCAGTCCTCCGGTGAGCTCCAGGCGGATGCCGGTGTCCACAAGGACTTGGTCCTGCTGATCAGTTGTTTGCTGCATGGCTGGCGTACTCTGAACACGCATCGCCATCTTCCTCCGCCTCGTGTATGGCGCGTGGCACGCTGAATCGCTGACACCCTCTCCTCTAGGGCGTGGATCCGCCCCTCAGCTTGTTGGCTCAGCGCGCGAGGAACTGTAACACTACATTTGTTGGTCGCACCATAGCGACACCTGGTGGCAGGCTTTGTAGAACTGCAGGTTACAGCAGCTAACTGACTTTAACACAGAGGAAATATTCCTTGCGATGCCCCACTGTAGAAGAAATAGTCTCTGTATTGTCTTCGGCACCACACCACCCCCTGTGTCCATGTTTCCTAGGGCAACAGCGGCACCCACAACACCATCACATTCCCGACTGTGCAGCAGGGTAAATTGTAGCAAACAGTGGCAATGCTGGCGCTGTACCCACTCCAGACATCTCTGCATAAGTTAAGAGCCGCCTGCAATAATCCCCTAGGGACTATCTGGGATACAGTCACTGTATTGCTGGGACTGTCCGCGAGGTTGCTGGGGGCAACGGACTTACAGGAAAGTAAAATCTTGGTGGGACCTCCATAAAGCACCCTACTCCCATAGGAGCGGCTAAAAGTTCGTTCTTCCCTGAAGTGTGTTCCATTACCCCCTTTCCCTCATAGATATGACACGCAGACAGTCCATGAACAGTTAAACTTTATACATCTTTATTCTTGCTTCTGGTGTTTAATGCTGCATTACATTGAAAAGCCACTCTGAATGACTTCCAATGTTTTAAGCAATGAAAATACAACATTCAATCCAGAATATATGAAGCCTTTGTGAATAAAACTTCCATCTTGCACCAGTTCCACATTGTGTAATGCATCTCTTCTCCTTCCGGTTAGTCACTATTTCCTGACTGCACAGCACTTCTAGTTTAACTCTGTGAACAATACTCTGAATAAAGTCCAAGAGATGACTTTTGGATTCCTCCAGGGTATTAGTTCTCTAAGGCCCAGCCCTGTTCTCCTGAACCCGCACACTAATCCCTATAAAGTCCCTATAAAGTCTTTAGAAGCACTGTTCCCCTGGGTTACACAAACGTGTGTTACCGAGCGACCATCCATGAAGTACATAGAGAAGTCCTCTCCCAGTCCTGGTGTATGTCAGTAGCAACTGTGCCATTGGAGCATCTTCATCTAAAGTCTCCTCTACACATAGCATGCTTTCCCCTCCACCGCAGGGGAGAGCACAAAAGCTGTACCGATGTCTACATCCTCCTCCTGGATCCTCGAATTCCCTTCCAGAGCAAGAAAGCTCCAGGAGCATGTCCCCCCCCCCCCCCAAGGGGAGAGCACCCACACGAATCCTCCTGGATCCTACATCCTCCAACAAGCACGAACCCCCAGAACCATGTGGCCAAGCCTTTTAAAGAAGTCCCGCCTCTGCCCAAACAAATTAATAAATGGTCCAGAGGAGTCTCCAGAAGACTACCTGTCACTCTTACTTGTATTCCTCCCATCCGCCAAGTCAAACACAGAAAACAGAGGAAACTTGCACAAGCAGAGTGCAGGGGGTCACACCCTCCTTTACTCTAATTCAACATCCCATGCCACTCAAACCCACCAGCTTACACCGCAGGGTGAAATACTGGTAATTTGGCCTATTTCTACACCTAACTCTCTAATCTAGCACTCACCTAAGTAGGTGGGCGCTATATATATATATATATATATATATATATATATATATATATATATATATATAGTGATGTGATAATTTTTTTGCCCATTTACCAAGTGCATGCTCTTGTTATGCAGGGTTTGTTTGTCCTTTTCCAATATGGTTGCTATGCTCTCTCTCTCACCAAGGATGAGGTCATCAAAAAGTGCAAAGGATGGCAAGGGGTTTTGGGGGTAAGTGGGTGGAGAGAGAGACATGTGGAGAGAGAAGAGTGAATTCCTGCTAAGAGAACACAGAATGTGTAAGTGCTGCAGATTCACCTCACTGAGACATACATAGAGACTGTTAATGATTTCATGTTCCTGTTTGGAAAATACTTTATGTTTGATGATTCACTGAATGTTATTTCTTCAATACATGAACTTTCAAATACAATGCTGTGTGGATTACTGTCTATGTGAAGATATATTTCTCAATTGGGATTTCACTTGTTATTCACAAGCCAATTAAGTGGAGGCACTGTGCTTGATAACCACTTCAATACCAGCCACTTAGGCGCCTTCCTGCCCAGGCCAATTTTCAGCTTTCAGCGCTGTCGCAATTTGAATGACAATTGTGCAGTCATGAAACACTGTACCCAAACAAATTTTTTATCATTTTGTTCCCACAAATAGAGCTTTCTTTTGGTGAGATTTGATCACCTCTGTGGTTTTTATTTTTTGCGCAACAAATAAAAAAAGACCGAAAATTTAGAAAAAAAACAAAAATGAGGTGGCACTGACGGGCACTGATGATGGGCACTGATAGGCGGCACTGATAGGTGGCACTGGTATGCGGCACTGATGGGCACTCATAGGTGGCACTGATGGGCACTCATAGGCAGCACTGATGGGCACTCATGGGTGGCACTGATGGGTGGCACTGATGGGCACTGATAGATGGGCACTGACAGGTGGCACCGATGGACATTGATGGGTGGCACTGATGACACTAATGTGTGGCATTGCTGGGCATCACTGAAATATAATGGTGCCAATCAGAGCCCATTTGTGGGCACTGATTGGCACAGATTGGGCACAGACTGGGCACATTGGGCATATGTGGATGGCCATGGGTACATACCTGGCCATCCACATGTTGCCCCCTTCCCTGGTGGTCCTGGCGGCTTCCCTGGTGGTCTAGTGCGGGCTCTGAGGGGGGGGGCTGCGCTGATAAAGAATCAGCGCAGACCCCCCCCTGTCAGGAGAGCTGCCGAACGGCTCTCCTCTACTCTGTCAGACGTGAGTGAGGAAAAGCCGATCAACGGCTTTTCCTATTGACATCGCGATCAGCCTTGATTGGACATGGCTGATCACGTGGTAAAAAGCCTCCGCCTTGGTGAGAGGTAAAGAAGAACCCAAAGATCACTGTGGCTGACTCCAGAGATGCAGTCGGGAGATGGGAGAAAGTTGTAGAAAGTCAACCATCACTGCAGCCCTGCACCAGTCGGGGCTTTATGGCAAAGTGGCCCGACAGAAGCCTCTCCTCAGTGCAGGACACATGAAAGCCCGCATGGAGTTTGCTAAAAAAACACCCGAAGGACTCCAAGATGGTGAGAAATAAGATTCTCTGGTCTGATGAGACCAAGATAGAACTTTTTGGCCTTAATTCTAAGGGGTATGTGTGGAGAAAATCAGGCACTGCTCATCACCTGTCCAATACAGTTCCAACAGTGAAGCATGGTGGTGGCAGCATCATGCTGTGGGGGTGTTTTTCAGCTGCAGGGACAGGACGACTGGTTGCAATCGAGGGAAAGATGAATGCGGCCAAGTACAGGGATATCCTGGAAGTTTTTAATGAGGAAAAAAATTAACTTAAATGATTTTAGCAAATGGCTGCAATATAACAAAGAGTGAAAAATTTAAGGGGGTCGGAATACTTTCTGTCCCCACTATATATATATACATACATACACACACAGACATATACATACATACATACATATATACACACACACACACACACACACACACTTGTGACTATCCCAGTCTCACACTAAAACATTTGCTGTGTTTGTTTAGACTTTTCTGGCAGTGGGACATTTGTTCAACAGATGTCCTGGAGTTCTTACACAAGATACCCTCTCTGTTTACCATTGTTTATACAGGTGTTCTAGTCAACTATAGCTCTAGCTTGAGTTTTTGCTATTTTTGACATGACTATCATATAACAGATGTTAAATGTTTACACTCTATTGCCAGACCAACCCCCAGCCAGTGGCGTAGCGTGGGTTGTCAGCACCCGGGGCAAGGCAAGTAATTTGTGCCCCCTAACCTGTGGACTTTTAGCTATCCCTGAGTCCCTTCAAATACAATAGAACTGACCTACCTGATTCCTATACTGACCACTACACAGAACTACACTGTCCACTACACTACATTGTCCACTACACTGACCACTATACTATACTGTCCACTATACTACACTGTCCACTACACTGACCACTATACTACACTACACTGTCCACTATACTACACTATACTGATCACCATACTACTGTCCACTATACTACACTACACTGACCACTATACTACACTAACCACTATACTACACTACACTGTCCACTATACTACACTGACCACTATACTACACTGTCCACTATACTACACTACACTGACCACTATACTACACTGTCCACTATACTACACTACACTGACCACTATACTACACTATACTGACCACCATACTACACTGTCCACTATACTACACTACACTGACCACTATACTACACTATACTGACCACCATACTACACTGTCCACTATACTACACTACACTGACCACTATACTACACTATACTGACCACTATACTACACTGTCCACTATACTGACCACTATACTATACTGTCCACTATACTGACCACTATACTACACTGACCACCATACTACACTGTCCACTATACTACACTACACTGACCACTATACTACACTATACTGACCACTATACTACACTGTCCACTATACTGACCACTATACTATACTGTCCACTATACTGACCACTACACTGACCACTATACTACACTACACTGACCACTATACTACACTACACTGACCACCATACTACACTGTCCACTATACTACACTGACCACTATACTACACTATACTGTCCACTATACTAGACTGTCCACTGTACTGACCACTATACTATCCACTATACTGACCACTATACTACACTGTCCACTATACTACACTACACTGACCACTATACTACACTACACTGACCACCATACTACACTGTCCACTATACTACACTATACTGACCACCATACTACACTGTCCACTATACTACACTATACTGACCACCATACTACACTGTCCACTACACTGTCCACTATACTACACTGTCCACCATACTACATTATACTGACCACCATACTACACTGTCCACTATACTACATTACACTGTCCACTATACTATACTGTCCACTACACTACACTGACCTCCATACTAAATTACACTATACTGACCACTATACTATACTAACCACTATACCGACTCTATACTACACTACACTGACCACTGCACTGTCCACTATACTATACTGACCACTATACTACACTACACTGACCACTATACTACACTACACTGACCACCATACTACACTACACTGACCACTACACTATACTGACCACTATACTGTCCACTACACTATACTGACCACTACACTATACTGACCACTATACTGTCCACTACACTATACTGACCACTACACTATACTGACCACTACACTATACTGACCACTATACTGTCCACTACACTAACCACCATACTGACCACTATACTACACTAAACTGACCTCCATACTAAACTACACTATACTGACCACTATACTAACCACTACACTATACTACACTAACCACTATACTGAACTATACTGACCACCATACTACACTGACCACTATACTACACTACACTGACCACTATACTACACTACACTGTCCACTATACTGACCACCATACTACACTACACTGTCCACTATACTACACTGTCCACTATACTACACTACACTGACCACTATACTATACTGTCCACTACACTGCCCCCCATACTGACCACTACACTACACTGACCTCCATACTAAACTACACTATAATGACCACTATACTACACTACACTGTCCTGCCTACAGTCTCTCTCTCTCACCCCCCCCCCCTCGGCCAGTAACAAGACTCTCACGAGGGAGTCTCACTCACCTTCTTATCCTGGCCTCTATCGATCCGGATGAGAAGGAGAAGACAGCGGCGGCTCACATTGTATCTTCTCTCCCCTGCGCTCTGCCTGCTGCCATGTTCAGTGTCCAGCGCCCTGTGATTGGGCGTATGGGGGGTCATGTGCGGAGGCGGGACTTCAGGAGCGATCGAGGACAGGCCAGCCCTATGCCTCACATGACCCTCATACGCCCAATCACAGGGCGCCGGACACTTAACATGGCGGCCGGAGTGCAGGGGACACAGGAATTTGAAATTAGGAGGAGGCAGCCAGTGACACATACTGGCACCCCTCTAAATGTCGCGCACCCCCCACGCTACGCCACTGCCCCCAGCTACTTCTTCCCCCATACCTTTTTACCCAAAAACTGAGACCACACCAAGCTGGAGTAAATCTTGGCCGTAGCAGCCATTTTATTAATCATTTAAATAAAAATAACATTAACTGTATAAAAATCTGTTATGACCACCCCCATCATTTAAATACTCACGTTGGTCTTTGCAGGAAAAAGCCTGGGGCAGGACCCGGGTCCCCAAACACTTTTTTATGGCAAAAACTTGCATATAAGCTTTTAAAATTAGCACTTTTGGTTTTTCATGTTAGTGTCCCATAGACTTTAACAGCGTTCCGCGGCTTTCAAATTTGGCGTGAATGCCGCATTATTGCTCGCTGTTCGGCAAATGGGCGAACACCCGATGTTCGAGTCAAACTTACTTTCGACTTGAACATCGGGCTAATCTCTAATAGCCGCAACAATTGGTCTTGCCTGGGGCAGATAGGGTCTTTATGCACCTTTGGCAGATGGTAAAAGTACAGATGTTTGTACAGCTCCCCATAGTAGAAGAGATTTCCCCTGTAATGATAACTTTATATTTTAGGGCCTGATCTACTAGGCTTTTGAGTTCAAGCTTATAGGATTCTAGGGGATCTTGTGTAAGTTTTTTATATGTTCCCTTATCTGACAACAATCTTTCTGCATCTTTAAGGTAGTCTGATCTACCAAAATAGAACGATTTTTGTCAGATAAGGGAACATATAGGGAATATCACCTTGGTGTTCTTAGACCTTGAGTTGTCTCATACGGAGGGCCGTGTTGTGTCTAAGACGCATTTTAAGCCCTCCACCAGTAACTCGTATCTCCACTTTGTGAGTTGCCACCATCCAAAGTGGAAACAAAATATTCCTAAGGGCCAGTTCTGTAGGCTTAGAAAAAACTGCTCCTTGGATCGTGATTGCATTGCGCAAGGAAAGATCTTGACCGAAAAATTCCTTGACAAGGGATATGATCCTCATTTGGTAAATAGAGCATTCCAGGAATGCAGAGTGGGAAAAATTGGTGACTCGCACTGAACAAATTAGTGTGTGTGTGGCTGAAGGGTGCCACAACCTAAAAAAACAAAATGCAATAAATATATATGAATATGTGTGGTGTAGCACACTATATAAACTTGGGGGAATACACACACCCCCTTAGTGAGTACATATACAATCTATGCAAAAATATATCACAATTAGTGCATAATATTTGAAAATAAGTCCGTGTATAATATAAACGGAATTGAAAATAAGAATGTGAAATATTAAAGGAATAGTTCGTGTGGAGAAACCCCAAAAGGTGATTGACAATCCTGGGTTATTCAATTGTATAGAATCCTAGTTGTATGGGTCCACCACCAAAAATAAAGAGCCTGGCCGCTTACCAGAACCCCATGACCCCCCTTTACAGAGGGTCTAAATGGGCTGTGAGATCCTGCTAGTCCGGAACTCCCAGGAGCAGAGGTGGAAGCTGGAAAGGGACGTCAGGGACTATGGTCAAGATGTGTGGGTCCACGGTAAAGGACTCAGCCCTCAGCAGAATGTTGTCATCATAAAAAGAAAAGAAGGAGGGCTCCCATAGTGTAAAATCAAACGGTATTTATTTGAAATAAAAATAGTAAACACTCACATGTAAATTCGGAAATAGCATCATCAGTAGAAGAACAGTCTGTGGCACCGGCCGGATGACCACAGATAGCCCGTCCTGCTGGATATACAGCGACAGTAGGCGATGATACCGCTCAGCCCTACGCTGCGTTTCGCAAAAAGATTGCATCTTCCAGGGGCACGAGCTGCTCATCGCATCACCTCCTTTAAATAACAATCAAAAGCCTCGCTCTAGGATCACTCACGCCCGACTTCCGCATTAGCTTAGAACGCGCATTCTGACAAAATGCAAGTGTGCAAGCGCACCACAGGTCCCGACTTCCTCATTAGCCTGGAACATACAACGTCGTAGCGCAAGTGCGCCTGCGCGTCTCGGGTCCCGATCAACGTCACATGATAGGACATCAGGTGACTGATCCCGGAACAAAAACTGCTACAATAGCTGTGCGCGGGCGCGTCCTAGATGCCGACCTCCTTCACGTTATGGTCAGTCAGGCAGCCAAATGGGTGGGCGCAAAGTATAGATCAATAAAATAGAGCTACAATTAAGAATTAAAAAGTACAAAATAAAAAATGCCAGCCAAATTAGTGTGCATCAGCACCTAAAACTACAAAATAAATATGTTATTAACAACGATCACCCATATAAATCTGTCATGTTGGCATATGATACATGATCAGATTGAGAGAATACATATCCTCAAGGTTCACATTGCCTCAAATACCATATATCTAAATTATGGCAGATATTCTAGATGTAAGCTGGTATCTAAAATAACCGTCGGACCTAAATGGTGACACATATAGACCAAACCTAAAAATTGGCCTGAGGGGACACAAAGAAAGAAACAAAGAGACCCCTGGTGGCCACCCTAAAATTTACATGTACCTATTAAATTAAGTACATATGTAAAACTATCTAGAAAAAGTAATTGAATTTAAAAATAAACTAATGAAACTACACTAGAGTTGTAAAAGCCTCAATCATGAACTGGACGCTAATCAAAGGCTTATCCGGTGCTCAGGGCGTGAGGATCCAGGGCGAAAATCTCACCATGGATTAGTATAATCAATGTATAAATCACCTAGAGCCAAAATCTCACAATATATTAGTATAATCAATGTATAATCACCCAGAGCAAAGATCTCACAATGAATTGGTATATTCAGTATATACAGAAGGAAAAAGAAGGAAGGGGAGGGGGGGAGGGGGGATTGGTTAGGAAAAAAGAAAAAAAAGAAGAGATGTAGGCCATATACTAGAATCAAAAGCAACCCCATCAATGTATTAGGCATTATTAATGAAGGCATTTATGTCTGTATCGACGTTCATGCCATATGGCACATAACTTTTAACCCTATATATCCAAGACATCTCTAGCTTGGAAATCTCCCTAATGAGTGAGCTACCTCGCCAGTGGGGTTTATATTTGTCTATACCCACAAATAATGTCTTAGAGGGGTCTCTTCTGTGGAACTGGTCGTAATGTCTGGAAACAGGGTGTTTGTCATATCCTCTTCTAATATTTTCTATGTGTTCGTTTAAACGAACACGTAGAGCCCTTTTGGTCCTCCCTATATATTGGAGCCCACAAGGGCATTGTAAGATATAAACCACTCCTTCGGAGGCACAAGTGATGAAAGGTTCAATATCATGTGAACCCCCAGTGCTAGTGGACAAAAATGTCGTAATGCGTCTTGATCTATTGGCATTCAAAGAGCACACTTGGCATTTGCCACACCTATAGAACTATTCCTTTAATATTTCACATTCTTATTTTCAATTCTGTTTATATTATACACTGACTTATTTTCAAATATTATGCACTAATTGTGATATATTTGTGCATAGATTGTATATGTACTCACTAAGGGGGTGTGTGTATTCCCCCAAGTTTATATAGTGTGCTACACCACACATATTTATATATATTTGTTGCATTTTGTTTTTTTAGGTTGTGGCACCCTTCAGCACCCTACAGTGCTAGTGGACAAAAATGTCGTAATGCGTCTTGATCTATTGGCATTCAAAGAGCACACTTGGCATTTGCCACACCTATAGAACCCAGTCAGATTCTGGAGAAAAGATCTGTTTTCCCGTGGGGGATCTTGGACTGTGGGTGCTATCCTGCTTCCCAAGGAAGCTGCTCCCTTGAATATCACCCTGGGTCTCAGTGGTAAGATGGCATTGAGAGCTGAATCACTACTAAGAACATGCCAATGCTTTTGTATTAATCGTTTTATCGCATGATGTTGCACTGAATAAGTGGTGACGAATGGTACAGCCTCCAAAACCTTGTTCCTAGGTCTAGAAGCCTCAGACAACAGGACTGCTCTGTCCCTGTCCCTTGCTGCTTTCACGGCCTGAGAGAGGGCAAGCCGGTCATAACCTTTTTCCAGAAATCTTTCTATTAAAATAGATGCCTGATGATCAAAAGTGGCTATATCTGAACAATTGCGTCTAAGGCACAGAAATTGTCCATAAGGAATAGCCTTCAGCCAGGGTTCATGATGGCAGCTGTCTACAGAAATATAAGAATTTCTGTCGGTTGCCTTAAAATGTGTGGACGTCACGAACTGTCCTTCCACGATCTGAATCTTCAGATCGAGGAAGTGAATAGTATTTTGACTGGCCTCAAAATTTTATCTAATGCCTCTGTTGTTAGCATTGAGGGTGTTCATGAAGCCATGGAGTTCGGCTTCCCCTCCATCCCATAGGAGGAGGACGTCGTCGATATACCTAGCCCACAGGAGCACCTCAGGTCTCCTAGAGGCATCGACGATGTTCTCCTTCCACTTGGCCATAAAAATATTGGCCAGACTCGGGGCATATTTGGCCCCCATGGCCACGCCACGGTCCTGCCGATAAAACTGATGTTCGAACCAAAAGTAACTATGACTCGCGGCATATTGCCTGAGCTCCATGATGAATTGGATTTGTACAGGGGGTAGGCTAGCGTCTCGGTTGAGGAACAGTTCAACTGCCTGTAGGCCCAGGTGATGGGGAACGATGGTATAAAGGGATGAAACATCCGCAGTTACCATCCAGAGGCCCTCCCTAGGGGTAATGTTAGAAAGTGTTGTGGCCACATCCCTGAAGACACGTTGATCGGGAGCCGAGGCGCACAGGCGCACTTGCGCTACGACGTTGTATGTTCCAGGCTAATGAGGAAGTCGGGACCTGTGGTGCGCTTGCACACTTGCATTTTGTCAGAATGCGCGTTCTAAGCTAATGCGGAAGTCGGGCGTGAGTGATCCTAGAGCGAGGCTTTTGATTGTTATTTAAAGGAGGTGATGCGATGAGCAGCTCATGCCCCTGGAAGACACAATCTTTTTGCGAAACGCAGCGTAGGGCTGAGCGGTATCATCGCGTCACCTCCTACTGTCACTGTATATCCAGCAGGACGGGCTATCTGTGGTCATCCGGCTGGTGCCACAGACTGTTCTTCTACTGATGATGCTATTTCCGAATTTACATGTGAGTGTTTACTATTTTTATTTCAAATAAATACCGTTTGATTTTACACTATGGGAGCCCTCCTTCTTTTCTTTTTATGATGACAACATTCTGCTGAGGGCTGAGTCCTTTACCGTGGACCCACACATCTTGACCATAGTCCCTGACGTCCCTTTCCAGCTTCCACCTCTGCTCCTGGGAGTTCCGGACTAGCAGGATCTCACAGCCCATTTAGACCCTCTGTAACGGGGGGTCATGGGGTTCTGGTAAGCGGCCAGGCTCTTTATTTTTGGTGGTGGACCCATACAACTAGGATTCTATACAATTGAATAACCCAGGATTGTCAATCACCTTTTGGGGTTTCTCCACACGGACTATTCCTTTAATATTTCACATTCTTATTTTCAATTCTGTTTATATTATAAACAGACTTATTTTCAAATATTATGCACTAATTGTGATATATTTTTGCATAGATTGTATATGTACTCACTAAGGGGGTGTGTGTATTCGCCCAAGTTTATATAGTGTGCTACACCACACATATTCATATATATTTGTTGCATTTTTTTTTTTTTTAGGTTGTGGCACCCTTCAGCCACACGCACACTAATTTGTTCAGCGCGAGTCACCAATTTTTCCCATTTACTTTGTGTGTTTGTGTCACATTTAGGATATCGCAGCTTATAATTTACATGTTTTTGAAGCGCAGTTATTTTTTCCTTTTTTCAGGAATGCAGAGTACCCATCAATATAAATAGGAACATAATGCCACTATTCGCATAGAGCAATTAATTATCAGGCGCCACTGGGGTATTTTTTTTAAGAATTCCAAACTAGTCCCAGTCCTGTCAGAGAGACCTTGGATTATTTATAGGAAATCTAGAAATGTAGGGAATATTGTAGCGCCTAGTAGAATCACCCACTCCGCTACCACTTCATCCAAATCTTTGCTCACCTTTTGAAATCTGGTTGGCATGCATCAATGCAAAAAAATGCAAATGCAAAAAGAGGGGGGAACGAGAGAGCGCCCCCCCCCCCCTCCTGAACCGTACCAGGCCACATGCCCTCAAGATGGGGAGGGTGCTTTGGGGTAGCCCCCCAAAACACCTTGTCCCCATGTTGAAGGGGACAAGGGCCTCATCCCCACAACCCTTGCCTGGTGGTTGTGGGGGTCTGCGGGCGGGGGGCTTATTGGAATCTGGAAGGGTCTGGTATAGATTTTGAGGGGGACCCCACGCAAATTTTTTTTAATTTTGGCCGGGGTTCCTCTTAATATCCATACCAGTCCTGAAGGGCCCCCCCATCTTTTTTTAAAATTTTGGTTCGGGGTTCCCCTGTGGGGAATTCCCCTGCCGTTTTTATCAATGAACTTTTAGGTGTATTGACGGACTGGCAATTCATTATAGCCACGAGTAGTTTTAAATGACTTTTCTTCCTTTGAAATGTCATTTTGCTGTCAGACTGTTCTAAACACGGGAAACATGCGCCCCTTTACAGGCATACTATAGACACCCCCCAGGTATGAAATTTAAAGGCATATTACACTTTTATTGTTTCACTTTAAGCATTATTAAAATCACTGCTCCCGAAAAAACGGCCGTTTTGAAAACTTTTTTTTGCATTGATCCTTGTCCCCTGGGGCAGGACCCAGGTCCCCAAACACTTTTTATGACAATACCATGCATATAAGCCTTTAAAATTAGCACTTTTGATTTCACCTATAGACTTTTAAAGAGTGTTCCGCGGCTTTCGAATTTGCCGCGAACACCCCAAATTGTTCGCTGTTCAGCGAACTGGCGAACAGCCGATGTTCCAGTCGAACATGAGTTCGACTCGAACTCCAAGCTCATCCCTAGTGCTGAGTGAGTCTAACGGGAGTGGTTTCATAATTATCAACCAGCTTCTGCACCTGCAGGAACGTGGCAGGGTCTGCATCCCTTTAGACGTCATTTCCTATTGGGAGTATCTTACCAAAAATTACATTTATGTTGCAGTGGATGCCAAAAATTTGACTTGCATCTTGGTGCAGATTTCTGGGAAAATCAGTGAGCCAGTCACACAAGCAGGAAATTATTTTTGTACAGAACACCTCCAGATAATCATAATGCATTGCATTTTACAGAAAATTATAGCCCCGCAGATTGAAAAGAAAAGTGGAGTAACCCTTTAATGAAGCCCTTCTGGGAGAAGTGAAGGGATAAGGTGCTAACAGCTTTGTAAGAGCTGAAATTGGTGGCAGACTCCGTGGTGGATGTGTCAGTAGACATCAATTGATTTTTTTCAAGAGCAGTGTTTCCCGTGGTCACGGCAGGATTTGGCAATCATGGCTGAAGCCATGGTTTCCAGATCCCGCGTTCAAAAAAAAACCAAAAAAACTGGTGCAAGGTACCAGACAACGGATCCAATCTATTTGGGAGTAGACAGGATACAGCTATCTCAAGGGTGACTACTAGCAGGTCAGGGCGAATATCTGACAAAAAACAGAAAATTCAGAAAGGTCCAGCATACAGGCGGCAACTACCAAGTATATACAAGGAGGCAAAATCCTACGGACTGGGAAAACGATTAGTAAAGCAACTGGAGAAATACCCAATCTTCATTATTGAAGCCTTAAAAATCTATGGCACCGGTTTTTGGAGAACAGCGAAAGTCCTTTTAAGGGTGCACTCATCCAGGGGGTGCCTGTGTGACGCTTTGCACACACACCTGGATGGAAAATATTCAGGATCAGTGGGCCATATCGGCTATATTGGCATGACATTGGTGGAAGTTTAAGGGATGTCCACCTCTCTGGTACAATATTTTTTATTGAAAAAGTATAACATGACATACGTTCACCCAGGCAGGGGTGTAAATCAATGAGCATAACGATCATATAACATTGATAGGTGGGATGTCCACCTTTCAATCTCCTCCAGTCAGCCAGGTTACCAAAGTTGATGGAGAAGTAAAAAATTCTGGTCCAGTTTGTAGCCGGATTAAATAAAAAATGAGCAATCATGAAGGTTCCTGTTGCCCAGAGGAGGCCACCTCTGTTCCTAGCAAAAAAGAATAAAAAATCTAAATCAGGTAATCTGTGCCCAGTGCTAAAGTTGAAAAAAAAAAGGGAATATCCGTCCTCTGATAGAGAAAGTCAAAGGTGCTTTGGGAGTGAAGTCTCTTCCAGCAGAACAGTGCCGGAGTATCCTTGGTTCTTCGCAACTGACCAATTGTTTTAGAATAGAACATCATCACATCAGACCCCAGCTAGAACGGTTGGGGGATGCATTTCAAAGAGCAGGCTGCTCAAGGTCATGGGATTGTCATGGTTATGCAGTAGTGTTTGTCAGCTTACCTCTCCATGTGTTCAGCTTAAGAGGCCAGCCACTCTCACCTGGCTGCTTATGTAATCTCTCCTCAAAGCATGGCTCCACCCCAGCCCCTATCAGGGAACTCTATATAAACCTGTGCACTGCAAGCCAGCCCTGCTGATCAATATTGTGTATCTGGCTTCCGTGTGCTACTTGCTGTGTGTGCTACATTACCGATCTTGGCTTGTTCTTGACTATCCTTGCCTGCTTGTTACCCTGACCTTTGGCTATCCCCTGACCATCCTTACCTGATTGTTGCCCCGACCTTTGGCTATCTCCTGACAATCCTTTGTCGTTGCAGTCTGCTGCTTCCTCTCTACCTCCCTATAGTCTACCGTGAACGTGAGCTGGGATGCCCTGGGGGTCGCGACCAGGAGCCAGACTGCAGCTAAATCCACTCCCACCACTAGGGGCCTCTGGTGAACACCCACTGGCTCTTAGATTCCGCACCCTGGAAAATCTCATGCTCTAGCTCCCAGTGTCATCCGTGTTGGTACTACAGAGTACCTGCTCTCCTGTATCACCTAGAGCTCCATCTGCAGCAATCAGCCGTAGGGTCCACTACCTTGTGGTGCACTCCAGACCCCAACGGGGTGCATCTGTCACCTGAACAGGGATGTTCAGCTTATGAGGCATAGTACTGAATGCTATTGAACTGAGAGTAGTGTTTAAAGCGCTTCTTTCATTCACTCCTTTTAGAAGTCTACAAACTATGGTGCCAATCACTGAAAATTGATCACATCTGATCACACCTGATGTACTGAACACCTACCTCATTTCTTGAGACACCAACAAGCCAGGAAAGTACAAATACCCCGAATATGACCCCTTTTTGGAAAGTAGAAAGTCCAAGGTATTTACTAAGAGGCATGGTGAAATTTTTTAAGTTGTAATTTTTTCCCACAATTCTTGGGAAAATTAAGATTTCTTATTTTTTTTTACACAAACTGGCCATATTAACAGGTTAATTTCTCTCACACAGCATATGCATAATTGCAACTACACCCCAAAATACATTCTGCTACTCCTCCCATGTATGGCGATACCACATTTGTGAGACTTTTACACAGCCTGGCCACATACAGAGGCCCAACATTGAAGTAGCACTTTCAGGCGTTCTACAAGCATAAATTGCACATATCCTTTCTCAACCACCTATTACACTTTTGAAGGCCCGGGAGCACCAGGACAATGGAATTGTCCCAAAATACATTCTGCTGCTCCTCCTGAGTATGGCAATACCACATGTTTGAGACACTTACACAGCCTGGCCACATACAGAGGCCCAACATCCAAGTAGCACCTCCAGGCATTCTAGCAGCATTAATTACACATCATTTTCTGACTACTGATCACATTTTTGAAGGCCCTTCAGATTACCTGTGGTTTTAGAAGTGCAGTGGTCCATAGAGGAGAGCATCGGTCCAGGCAGCAGGCAGGAATACTGTCCATAGTTCGTACAGGCAGAGATACTGTCAGCACAGCCAGAGCACAGCCAGAGCACAGCCAAGCACGGGTCCAGGTAGCAGACAGAGGTGTCCTGGCAGAAATACTGTCCAAAGTCAGTAGAGGCAGCAGGCAGATACATGGTCAACACAGCCAAAGTTTTGGTCCAAGCAGCAGGAAGAAACATGGTCCATAATGTCATGGGTCATTACAGGCTGCAATATGGTCAGCACAGCCAAAGTATTGGTCCAGGCAGCAGGAAGGACCATCAAGCTTAGGGCCAGGGGGACAGGGGTAGAGGCTTTCTCCCACCCAAATCGCTTTGAAGCCTCCGGGCAACCAGACCCTGTTCTGGGAGCACAGAAAACAAAAAACTGTTTTTCTCTACTCAGAACACTATTCTGAAGCCCCTCACATATGCGAGACCCCTGTGTACTGAGCTAGATGGCCAAAAGATCAGTCCAAGTGGCAGGCAAAAACATGGTCAATTAACAGGCCAAGGTCGGTGCATGTGGAAGTCAGAAACATGGTTTAAATCGGCAGGCAGAGGCAACGTCGGTAAACAGGCTGAGGTTGGTGCACGTGGAAGTCAGAAATGTGGTTTAAATCGGCAAGCAAAGACATCGTCGGTAAACAGGCCAGGGTCAGTTAATTAACGTGGTAGCAGGCAAATGGGGTAATGGCAGTCTGTTAATAATAAGGGGAACTAATATTGGATGGATGTATGATAATTTTTGAAGCAATCTCCGATGCACAGGCCAGGTTGGGAGGGACATTGGGGACAATAATAGCTGGTATCTCTTCTTACTCCTACTCTGCTGCATACACGGCATTTCTTTTGGCGTCTTCTTGCAGATTCTGTGGGGGGAATGTGATAGGGAAGGTGTTGCTCGTGAAGTCGACTCACGCTATCAGAGCGAATGCTTCCTGGGGCGGGACCTTGTTGGTAAATGAGGGCAGTGACGATATCTTCAATATACTTGAGGTAGGTGATTTGTTGGTTTTGAGTTGCTTTTTGGTAGCAGACAAACAAATTAAAAAGGGCCATGTGAAACAGGTGAAACGCAACTTTCTTGTACCAATAATGGGACTTTCTGGTTAATAAATAGAGCTGTAGCATCTGATCGTTTAAATCCACCCCCCCATGTACATATTGTAATCGTGGACATATTTGGGCTTTATAATGGGGCCACGTCTTCTTTGGATCTCCACCACGGTGTCATTGTGGATGGTAGAGAGGATGTGGACATCTTTCTTGTCCCTCCACTTCATGGCCAACACCTCCTCGTTCCTCATGAATGCCGATTCTCCATTTTGCAATTTTTTTGTCAACAGATTTCGTGGCAATCCCTTCCGTTTTTTTTTTAAAGTACCGAAGGCCGGGGTTTTTTTACTATAAAGGTGACGAAAAAGGGGCAGGCTGGTAAAAATAGTTGTCGACATATAAATGGTATCCTTTGTCGAACTGGAGGTATGCCAGCTCCCAGACAATTTTCCCACTGGTTCCAATATATGTGGGGCAATCATGGGGCTGGAGCTGGGAGTCTTTGCCTTCGTAGATCCGGAATGTGAAGACATATCCAGTGGCTCGATCACATAATTTATTTAATTTCAGCCCATACCTGGCTCTCTTGCTTGGTATATACTGCTTGAAGTGCAGTCGGCCAGTGAAATGTATGAGGGACTCGTCCACACAAATTTTTTGGTCTGGGATAAAAACTACTCTAAATCGCTGGGAAAAGGAATTGACTAGGGGGCATATCTGGTACAATTTGTCATAGTTGGGATGATCTCGCGGAGGGCACTGTGAATTGTGATTGAAGTGGAGAAAATGCATAATCATGTCGTATCTTGTCCTGGACATTACAGCGGAATATATGGGCATGTGGTGGATGGGGTTAGTGGACCAATATGCATGGACTTCGTTCTTTTTTGTAAGCCCCATAATAAACGTAAGGCCCAAAAACAATTTGAATTCGTCCAGTGTTAGGCATCGCAATTGGAACATGCGGGCATAGGAAGAATTGGGGTTGGCAGCAATAAATTGGGATGCATACAGGTTGGTTTGATCCACCATATTCTGCAGCAATTCTTGTGGGAAAAATAAACAAAAATAATCAATTTGAGAAAAATTTGTAGTGTCGGGCTGCACACCTGGCTGTGCAGTGAATGGGGGGGGTGATAGCGCATCCTGAGTTGGCAGGCAACCATAAGGGGTTTGCCAAGGCATTGGGAAGGTAGGACTGGGGCTGGGTTCTTCGGGTTGGGCATGTGATTCCAGTACTTGTACTGGGCTCCTTTTCCTGGGGACTGGCGCTGCTGGTGGTGGGCAGATCTCCTGATCTTGGTCCTGATCTCATTCTTTTGGGAGGGACGGTTTCCTCCGAGGACTCGGACTCTGATCCACTATCCTCCACTGGCTCCTATTCCAAACCAGAATTGGATGATGGGAGCTCCCCGCTGCTCTCATCATCCGACATGGTAAGAAGGGTATATGCCTCTTCAGGTGTGTAAACCCCGACCGTATGGTAGTGCTTTTTGGAGGGCCTATGTAATGGTACTGCTGGTGGTAGTGGTGGTGCAGATGTGGTATTAGTGGCGGGCCTGTGTGTGGTACAGGTGGCGGTACGGGTGGTGGTGGTGGCGGTACGGGTGGTGGTGGCGGTACGGGTGGTGATACTGGTAGCAGGCCTGTGTGGCGGGCCTGTGTGGTGGTATAGATGGTGGGCCTGATGGCGGTACCGATGGCGGGCTGATGGCGGAACTGGCGCTGGTACTGATGGCGGTACTGGTAGCCTGTGTGGCGGTACCAATGGCGGTACTGATGGCGGTACCAATGGTGGGCCTGATGACGGAACTAGCGGTGGTACCGATGGCGGTACTGGTAGCCTGTGTGGCGGTACCAATAGCGGTTGTCCTGTGACAGATGATTGACAGATGGGTTGATTGATTGAGAGATGGGCTGATTGACAGATGGGCTGATTGATTGGCTGGGCTGATTGATCAGATGGGCTGATTGACAGATGGGCTGATTGAGAGATGGGCTGTGTGACAGGTCCTCTTTATTGAGGGGGGGTCATGTTGTGCACAGTAGTATAGTACAGACAATACACTGATCTCACTTACTGATCCCTGCTCTCTCCTCACACGATCGTGTGTGAGGAGAGAGCAGAGATCAGATGGTAACTGCTCCTCCGTGTTTACATTTGTGACCGGCTGTGATTGGACACAGCTGGTCACGTGGTAAACAGCCAATTTCATTGGCTGTTTACCCTGATGGGGGGAAGCGCTGTGTCCAAGGGACACCGCCTTCCTCGATCCCTGCCCTGCAGTCCTCTGGCGGCGCGCACGGAGCGCGCCGCTGAGTTTGTTATGACGTGATTGGCTGTGACTTTGACACAGCCGATCACATGGTAAACAGCCAAATTCACTGGCTGCTTACCATGATCGGGGAAGCGCTGTGTCCGAGGGACACACGCTGTCCCCGATCAGGGTGCTGCGAGCCCCCACTGGCGCGCGCTAGGGGGTTATCCTGCTGGACGTCATATGACGCCCAGTCATGATAACACAACCACCGCCCGGCCGTCAATATGCTATAGGCCGGGAAGTGGTTAAAGTTCAAAGTTCAGCCTTGTCTGCACTTACAATGCTTTAAGGAGTCCTATCAAGGCCTCATTTCTATCCTATAGAATTGGCAACACTCTGCAATCTAACCCTGAAGACCGTATTTCTGGTTGGAACAGCCTCTGTGAAAAAGGGTGTCAGAACTGCAGGCTTTGTACTCAAGGAGCCTCACTTAAAGTGGTGTTCCACCCAAATTTTGAACATTATTGCCCCGTACACACGGTCGGACTTTGTTCGGACATTCCGACAACAAAATCCTAGGATTTTTTCCGACGGATGTTGGCTCAAACTTGTTTTGCCTACACACGGTCGCACAAAGTTGTCGGAATTTCCGATCGCCAACAACGCTGTGACGTACACCACGTACGACGAGACTAGAAAAGGCCGGTTCAGAACCAAGCGCGGCACCCTTTGGGCTCCTTTTGCTAATCTCGTGTTAGTAAAAGTTTGGTGAGAGACGATTCGCGCTTTTTCAGACTCGTGGCTTTCAGATCGTTTTCTGCCGTTCAGTTTGTGCTTGTGGGTTTGTATCTGCTCTTCAGTGCGTGCAGTCAGTTCGTATCGGAGTTTTCTATGTGATCTTGCCTGCTCGTTGCTGTTTTTCAGGTCGCTCTTCACAGGCCTTGCTGTTCTTCAGTGCGTTCTGTTACTTCGTTCTGAGCAGCCGACCGTTTTCTAGCCATGTTTCGTATGCGTACTCCTCGTAGAGTTCGTGCTGTGCGGGGGCTTGGTGTTGGGGTCCTGACCTTGACACAAGTCCAGTCCATGAACAGGGTGGGGAGGAGTTAATGGACCAAGAATTGGTTGCTTCAGCATGACCAGTTCTCTCATATGCCTTTGCTCCGTGAGATCCGTGAGAATAATCCTGATGATTTCAGGAACTTTCTCAGGATGACAGACCCCGTGTTTCACCGTCTGTTGGCTTCGCTGACCCCCTATATCAGCAGGCAGGATACCTACATGAGGCAAGCCATCACTCCGGAGCAGAGGTTGGTCGCTACCTTGCGGTATTTGGCCACAGGGAGAAGCCTGCAAGACTTAAAGTTCTCGACAGGCATCTCCCCCCAGGCTCTGGGGATCATTATCCCAGAGACCTGGTCTGCCATCATACAGGTCCTGCAGAAGGAGTATATGAAGGTAAGATTTTTATCCTTTTATATCACATTTTATTGTATTTAATGTTTGATAATATCTTGTATTTCTTCCCTCATTCCCTAATTACCATGATTATAATATGCTGTGAATGTCCCCTTTGTCCTCATGCATGCTGGATTGTTATGTAATTATTATGTTAGGTCCTTCATACATATTTGCCCTTCAATAACCTCTCCAGCATGGTGTCTCCTGCCCTATATTCACCTCATGTAGTCACTTAACAATGTATTTTATCAGCTCTATAGTAGTGCTTTACCCCAAACACCCCCTAAAATGTTTGGAAATGTGATTTTTGATTTCAATTCAGGCAGAGTGCCAGAGGGTTTTTTTTGTGGTGTCCCCCAAATTTTTTTAACCCTCCCTCCCCCAACTGCTAAGTCAGCTGATCCCAATTCTCTATCTATCCTCAATCATCTATCTGCTGACTTTGCCAAACAAATACACACTATACCCATCTCTTTACTGGTCAGATGTATGGATGAATTCCCCAAAGCATGTAGTGCAAGGGCCTGCCTGTATACTTTCCAATGGTACGGTTTAAAGTTTTGTTATTCTATTATTATCTTGATAGGTAATAGCAGAATGTCCAAATGTCCTCAAATGTGTACAGTGTGTATTTATATCTTTGTTTTCTGACACTTCTTACCTGTCCAGTGGGCTGCCAATAGTGTAACTAAGGAGGGGCTGTTACAAGTAATACCCTGTATTTAGGCATTCATCTCTCAATGAAGTGAAGAGGGTTACCTGTCCAAGATTTCCCCCCCCCCCCTATAATGTTAGAAATGGCCCATGAGAGGGGGGAGGGGGAATATGATAGGTGTACCTTATACTTTGGCCTTGTTAAATTCCCCTTAGTAAATGCTATCTGGAGGTTGCCCCATAATGTTTGTGTCTAATCTGCTTGCCATGTATCTTAGAAAAAATAGTAATGTTTATTGTTTTTTCCTCAACAGTTTCCTTCAACGCCACAGGAATGGCAGACTGTGGCCTCCCACTTTGCCCAGCGGTGGGACTTTCCTAACTGCGGAGGGGCAATTGATGGGAAACACGTCCACATCGTCCCACCACCCAACTCGGGGTCGTACTATTATAATTACAAAGGGTTTAATAGTATAGTGATGTTGGCGGTGGTGTCGGCTAATTACGAGTTCTTATATGTGGACGTGGGGAAGAATGGCCGGATGTCCGATGGTGGAGTGATCGCCCAGACGGAGTTCTACAGGCGTCTCCAGAATGGCAGCTTGGACTTGCCACCTCCAGAGGACAATGTTGAAGGTCTCCCATTTGTGTTCGTTGCTGATGAAGCATTTGCGCTGGGGGACCACCTGATTCGGCCATTCCCGATGAGGACCCTCACCCCGGAACAGAGGGTTTTTAATTACCAGCTGGCCAGAGCCCGAGGAGTGGTGGAGAACACATTTGGAATCCTGGCCAGCCGGTTCCGATTATTTCTGACACCCATCCATATGGCGGAGTATAAACTGAACCATATAATACTTGCCTGCTGTGTTCTCCATAATTTTTTAAGAAAACATTCAGCCAACTATGCTGGCTCAGTTGGGCCTGAGACCGGCATCCCAAATCCATCAACACTGACGGCGCTTGAAAGTGGCCGTCCTGGCTTGCCCTCCCTGAATGCCTGTGATGTTCGGTTACGCTACCTGGAGTCCTTTGCGGGTAGGGGGCTATCAATATGCCAGACAATCTGTGACACCTTTTTCAAATAAAAAACAACCAAAAGAAAATCTTTGTGGACATTTACTGCTTGTGTTTGTTTTAGCTGACCCTGACAGAAATGTGTTGAGTGCAGAAAATGTCGTGATTGGGTAACCTTATAAAAAACACTGTTGGCTGGTACTTCCTAAATGCAAAAACACATTTCACTACAAGTGCACTTGCAACTGCACTGAACCTGCACTTGTAGTGCAAAGTGTATTTGCCCTTAGGAAATAACTCCCATTTTTGCATAAAACAGCAATTACATCACCCCAAAAGTGTTGTAGTGTTGAGACAATAATCCACACATTCTTGAGTAAGGCACTTTTTTATACCTGCACAATCACATGTGCATTTCCCAAAGGTTTTTAAAACAAACCAACATGTTTGTTGTATAACAATGTTTGCAGTAGCATTCTCAAAAATCGAAATATACATTTCAGATAAAACAGGCCTGTGTAAAACCAACAAGAAAGCCAAAAAACTTGAACTTACAAAGTTCACATATGGTAAAACCTGAAGGCTATATCAGACATGAGTATTTAGGAACTGGGTTTGATATAGCGTTCAGATGGGGGGAAATCACCCCTGGAAAAGCCAAATTTGGAAGATGCACACCAATTTACGAATGTCAACATGTGCTATCTGTCATCAGGGGGGATCAAGGGACGTGTTTTGGGGGAGCAAGCCCTTCCTCAATGCGACTTTATAATTGAGGAAGGGGTTGCACCCCCAAAACGCGTCCATTGATCTCCCGTGATGGCAGATAGCACATGTTGGCACACTGTGTGCATCCTCCAAATTTGGCTTTTCTAAATATTGTAAACATTTTCGTAAGATAAAACAGGTGATTTTGTGGGGTCTAAATTCGCCCCAAAACATCAATGATGTTATTTTTTTTTTTTAATAACATCAGTGATTTGTTGCTGGATGTTTTGCAATTGGAGATTACACCCCATGATCTCCCCGATGAGTATCTGGGCACTTTCAGATGTAAGGCGTTCTGGATCACGATCACCTAAAAAGAGATAAAGAACAAAAAAAAGGTCTCAAAAATCTGCCAACATCCATCTCTTTTACCTGAGCCTGTGGTCGCAGACACTCACCTGTTGTGGTGCCAATCTCCACCACGTCTTCTTCTTCCTCCTGCTCAGCTTCTTGGGTTGGTATTTCCCCTTCTTCCAGAGGGGGGGGGGGGGGCTCTGGTCTCCTCGGATGAGGGGTGTCCGAGTCTTTTCTCCCCTATGTAAAACAAAAATGGTATACTTAGCACACAGATATTTGATGGCAGAACAAGAAATAGGAAACATTGCTTGGAAGTGGGGTACAATTGTCTATTTTAGCAGAGTTCCAAGATGTATCTTTTTTAGTGTCCTTTGTCAAGCTGCAATACTTTACCTGTTTGGTACAAGCTTCACAGATGTAGCCCCCCCTATAGTATACACTGGAGCACCTGTGTGGCCCCCCTAATAAAAAGGGTGTTCTGGGATCCAACACTAGTGCTCCAGTGTCCAGATGTGAAAACAGCTGCTCAGTGTCCTCTCCTTACACACAATCTAGTTTGCATTTCATTTTAGTAACAAATCCATCTACACAAACAAATATTTGGCATCCAAGTAGGCCCAAAAAAATGTGTGAAAATGCATATGGCCTAAACAATGGTGTTCTAGAGGCCGAAAGAAAAATGTTTGATACGAACGAATAATGGGCCCATGAACATTAAAGTTGACCTTTTTAAACGTTACAATTAATAAAAGCATGTGGAGCACAACGAACTGAATAAAGACAGAAAGAATAGGAACACAGCACAACTACTTACTTTTTTGCAGCACTCTCCGGATCTTTCGGTACTGCTCTGGCTCTCTCAACTTCAGGTCCGACCACTGCTTCCTGAGCTGATCTTTCGATCTTCGGACCCCGAAATTCCGCTCAAGACTCCTGACCACTTTCGCCATGATCTTGGCCTTTCGGATGTTCGGGTTGGGGTAAGGCCCATATTTTCCGTCATAGTCGGACTTCTTCATGATGTCGACCATCTCCAACATCTCCCCAAACGACATATTTGTGGCCTTAAAACGTCTCCTTCTGGATCGGGACGTGCCTGGATCTGGGCTTTCCTCCTCCTCCTCCTTGTTGTTAGAATTATCACGCACCTGTTGTAACTCCGCCATCATGCTCTTCCCCCACTGCACCGAACGAAAAGGGGCGGGGAATACACTAGAAAGAACGTCAGGGGCGGGCGGAGTTACACGCATGCGCAGTGTGTATAAAGCGTAACACGCGTGCGTATTACGTACGATCTGTGAGCGGAGGAGCATTGGACACGCCGATCGTAAGAACGAAGGTAAGAGACAAACTTGTGCCTATACTGCTTCTAGATTGAGGCCTATATTGTAACAAGATTAGGAGAGTTTTGTGTGACATTAGGCTTTGTCTTGTGTTGTGTCTTGCAGTGAACATGGATATCTTAATGAAAGATAATGACTTCATGTCAGTATTCATAGATATGCTAAGTGAGCTGCCCTGTCTGTGGGAGATTACCCACCCCCATTTCAAGAACCAAGCAAAGAGGAAGGCAGCACTGGAGCAATTGTGTGAAATTGTGAAGCAGGTGATCCCCACGGCAGACATCACTTATTTAAAGATTTTCATTGGTGGCCTGAGGAGCACATATCTGAGGGAGTGCAAGAAAGTCCTGGATTCACAGAGATCCGGAGCAGCAGATGACATCTATGTCCCCAGGATATTGTACAACGACAGGCTGCACTTTCTGGCAGGCCAGACTGAACCCAGGTCATCCCTCTCCAGTCTTCCTTCCACGCTTCCTTCCCCCCCAGCTGAGGCTTCTGACGCCCAACCTGGGTCTTCCAGGCCACATGTGGAGGAGCCCAGATTGAGCCAGGTATAGCATTCCTCTAAATATTTCTGCTTGTCCAATCAATGATGTTAACTAGATGTTAGTTGGGAGTACTAATTTAGGATTGTGATTGATGATGCAAAAACTAAAACTATGTCCCTTTTTCATACACAGGGAAGTCTCAGCCAGGAGGTGGCCGGCTGGCTGATATCAAGGTCCCTCCAACCCCCCTGAAAACAGAAAGTGGCAGTAGGAGGAGTACCCTAGAGGAGGCGGCTATAGCATTCTTTTGGAGGGCTACAGAGGTCCTGGGAGCACCACACACCAGGCAGGAGAACATTGCTGCCTTCATAGCATATAAAATGCAGAGGATGGAGGAGGGCCAAAAAGCCATGTGTGAGGCCCTCATATCGGAGGCTCTGGAGAAAGGTATGAGGGGCCAAATTACACCTCACACACATCTTTGGGATGGTCCTCCTCCTCCTCCTGCAGGTCCTCCTCCTCCTCCTCCTTCTCCTCCAGGTCCTCCCAGTCCTCCTCCTCCTGCAGGTCCTCCTCCTCCTCCAGGTCCTACTCCTCCTCCTGCCACATCTCCAACTGCACAGCCACAGCCCGGAAGTAAGCGTGAAAGGAAGACCAGAAAGTGAGGACCCTGGATTCAGTCTGGTCGGCCAAAAAATGCAGCCTCTTGTGGTACCACAGCCTGGGGACACACATGTCATCTGCTGCTATCCGAGTCTCTGTGAATCCCGGACCAGACTGCCCTCCCTTACATATGGACTCCTCAGGCCACCAATTTTGATGTTGAAAAATTGATGTCTGCCGTGGGGGTCCCAGGCTTCGCTAATTTCTCATGTTGATCCAGTGTTGCCTTCCTCTTTGTTTGGTTCTGAGCCCTTAATAAAGGATTTTTGTTTTGAATTATACTCTCCTATGTGTTTTACTTCAAAAAGGACAGTTTGTTTGTGAGGATTCAGGTACATTTCAAATATACAATGTGAAATGAACAAGGGACACCAACACCAAACAATCTCCTGGAGATTAAATAATAAAAGATATCAATGGAGTTGGGGTAACTTGACACACAAAACACACCCAAAAATATTCTGGAGTAAAAATAAAAATAACATTGAACAAAGATCAGCCTTGGAAAAAATCCAAACATTAAAGAAAAAAAAAGGCTTAAAATCCAAAATAAAAAAAAATTTAAAAATTTAAAACTGTCAGATGTGACAACTAATAACAATATATTCAGGGAATCCCACTAAAAAAACACAAATAAAAGTTTGTGAGAAGTGTGTGTGAATATGAGCAGCAAAACGACTTAATTCTTGTCACATTATAAAGAAGAAGAGAGTGCGCTGTATTAAACCATTTTGAACATTGCAGCGTGACGAAAATGCTGTATCCATTGCGAACGCTAAGTTTACCAGAACGAGCTGTCCCGTGTCGGAATTTCTTCTGAGCATGCGTGGCACTTTGTGCGTCGGAACAGGCCACACACGGTCGGAATTGACGCAATCGGATTTTGTTGTCGGAAAATTTTATCTCCTGCTCTCCAACTTTGTGTGTCGGAAAATCCGATGGAAAATGTCCGATGGAGCCCACACACGGTCGGAATTTCCGACAACACGCTCCGATCGGACAATGTCCATCGGAAAATCCGACCGTGTGTACGGGGCATAACTCTATGCATTCTCTTCCTTGCCTAGATGCTGACATGCTGTGTAAAAAAATTTTAATCGCCGTAATTACCTTTTTTTTTCTAATCTTCTTAGCACTTCCTGGTTTTCCTCCCATGGGAGTAGGCGTGTTTCTAGCCTCTCCCAGACCTCCCACAGTCCCCTGGGAGCTAGTCTCAGGCTTCCCAGCATGCATTGTGCAACAGCGTCATCACAACATCTCGGTGAATGCTGGGAGCACAGCATTCACCGCATACAGGAAATACATGCTTGTGGGCTTCAAATGCCTACAATGAAGATGGAAACCGCCTTCAGTGAATTTTATAAGTTATTCTTTACAACGAAATCGGACACAGGCGGACTTATTACACAGAACATGTGAGTAGATAATCATGAGAAGAAAAGTTTGTGAATGAACTCCAAAAAAAGAAAACGATAGATAGGTGGACCCCCGCTTTAATGTTCTATCCTGACATAATAGTCCTAAAACTCCAGACTGCTTATCCATGGGGTGTGTTTTTCCTTCCAATTTAACCAGGAAGTCAATTTATCATTTTTCTTGGTTGAGTGAGAGAACCGCATCCCCTGTATATCTAATGCCGCGTACACACGGTCGGACTTTGCAGCATACTTTGCCCGGCGGACTTTGACGGACTTTACGACGGACTTTCTGAATGAACGGACTTGCCTACACACAATCAACCAAAGTCAGACGAATTTGTACGTAATTACGTACGACCGGACTAAAACAAGGAAGTTCATAGCCAGTAGCCAATAGCTGCCCTAGCGTGGCTTTTTGTCCGTCGAACTAGCATACAGACGAGCGGACTTTTCGACCGGACTCGAGTCCGTCGGATAGATTTGAAACATGTTTCACATCTAAGTCCGGCAAACTTTTGAGAAAAAAAAGTCTGCTGGAGCCCACACACGATCGAATTGTCCGACAGACTCTGGTACGCCTGAAAAGTTTGCCGGAAAGGCCGCTCATGTGTACGCGGCATAACTCGGGTGACCTGCTTGCCAAGTACCTTTGAAAGCTGAAATCCGTACTTGGTTCCAGCGTGGCTTAAGACAGCGTCAGTCAGCATCAACACGTACAGTCACCTCCTAGATTGTTAAGGCTTAATCTTCAAAATGCATTCCTGTTTCAGAGGTCTTTTTTTTTTTGTTTTTTTGTTTTTTTTTGCTTTCAGTGGTCTTAAGAGCACATTCAATTTGGGCAGTGCCAGCTCTGTGGACAGCTCAGTGCCGAGTGTCTCCTAAGGCTATTTTCAAGTCAGCAATATGGTCCTCCCAAGACACATTTATTACACTTTAATTAGGTAAACCTGGCTCACGACAGTAAAATTTGGAAATTCATGGTGCATTTACGCTACTGATGACTACAAAATCAGTTCCCATTGTATGCTGCCATGAAGAAGGAGGTGACAACGACGTGCGGGTCCCCCCCAAAATCCATACCAGACCCTTATTCGGAGCATGCAGCCCGGCCGGTCAGGAAAAGGGGTGGGGACGAGCGAGCGCCCCCCCCATCCTGAACCGTACCAGGCCGCATTCCCTCAACATGGGGGGGACGGCCCCCCCCACCCCAAAGCACCTTGTCCCCATGTTGATGAGGACAAGGGCCTCTTCCCGACAACCCTGGCCATTGGTTGTCGGGGTCTGCGTACGGGGGGCTTATCGGAATCCGGGAGTCCCCTTTAATAAGGGGGCCCCCAAATCCTGGCCCCCCACCCTATGTGGATGAGTATGGGGTACATCGTACCCCTACCCTTTCACCTGGGGAAAAAAGTGTCAATAAAAAAACATACTAGACAGGTTCTTAAAGTAATTTATTAGGCAGCTCCGGGGGTCTTCTTCTGACTTTGGGGGTCTCTTCTGACTTCTACGCTCTCTCCGGCCTCTTCTCCCAGTGTCCAGTTCTTCTCACGCTCTTCGGCCTCTTCTCACGTTCTCCGGTTCTTCTGCCGGGCTCCTCCGCTATCTTCTGCTCTTTTGCCGCTTTCTTGCTAGCGTTGGCCCGGTCTTCTGCGTCGTCTTCTTCCCTGTTCTCGTCTTCCGATGTTGACACAACACTCTCTCCCACTGTAATGCCACGTGCGAGGTGCGCAACGACTTATATAGACATGGGGTGTGGTCACCGGGTGATGTCACCCGGTGACCCCGCCCCGTATGACAGCACAGTCCCGGGGCATACTGGGACTGTGCCATCATAAGGGGTGGGGTCACCGGGTGACATCACCCTGAGACCACGCCCCATGCCTATATAAGTCGTTGCGCACCTCGCACACGGCATTACAGTGGGAGAGAGCGTCGTGTCAACATCGGAAGAAGAGAACAGGGAAGACGACAACGGAGAAGAGCGCGTCTGCATCTGAAAGTTTCTGAAAGCAGTGGCGGAAGTATAGGGGTCGCTGAGGTCGCCATGGCTACTGGGCCCCATGCTGCAGGGGGCCCTTGAGGGCCCCCCTGTTTATCTTGATAGGAGGAGCGGCTGAGATCGATCTCCCCGATCGTCGTCCGAACTGTAATCGTCACTGTGCAGGGAGCTTGTCACACTGTTGTAAAGTGAAAGCAGTGTGTGCTGTGCTCTTTGTCTCCCCCTACAGTGCAGTACCCAGCAGGAAGAGGTGAGGTAAAGCACTGCCGTTTTTGAAAAGGCTTTCTGTATGTGTGTGTTCTTATATGTGTGTTTATATGTGTGTTCATGTATGTGTTTGCATGTGTTTATGTGTGTATTTATATATGTATATGTGTTTGTGTGTGTATATACAGTATATGTGTGTGTATATTATGTGTGTTTATCTATGTGTATGTGTGTGTGTGTCATAGTTGCCAACATTGTAAAAAAAAAATGTGGGACACTTTTGTGGCTGTAGGCGGAGCTGTCCAATAATTAGGGGGCGGGGCATTCGTCAGCAGGCGTGGCCTAGCAAAAATAGACAAGTGCGGCGCGCGAAAAATGGGTGTGGTTTACGCTAAATTGTGGGCGTGGCTTAAATGGGCATGGCTCTAGAGGGTGTGGTTAGAGTCTGAAATGAATGAGGGATGGAGAGGGGGAGAGAGGGGTAGAGAGAGGGAAATGACGGGACAGCAGCCCCAGATCCTACACAATAGAAATATGTGTATTCTAGAAAGTTTAACAATCAGCAGATAAAGATACTCCAAACACCTGGTGTTAGCACTTCAATCATCCCCGGCACCATGGTTGTTATGGTGTCAGGATGATTGAAGCGCATTATTTCTATTATTATATTGTAATATAAAATGAAATCATTCAACTCACCATAATGCAGAATCAGTGGGATCCCTGAGCGTGTCACCAGCCACGTCGCCTGCCACCAGCCGTCCGTCCTTGCTTCAGATGTCCGAGCAGAGTCTGTCCTTGCATCAGATGTCCCCAGCGGAGCCCCCTCACACCAGGAGTCCCCGGCGGAGCCCCCCCTCACACCAGGAGTCCCCAGCGGAGCCCCCCTCACACCAGGAGTCCCCGGCGGAGCCCCCCCTCACACCAGGAGTCCCCGGCGGAGCCCCCCTCACACCAGGAGTCCCCGGCGGAGCCCCCCCTCACATCAGGAGTCCCCGGCGGAGCCCCCCTCACATCAGGAGTCCCCGGCGGAGCCCCCCCTCACATCAGGAGTCCCCGGCGGAGCCCCCCCTCACATCAGGAGTCCCCGGCGGAGCCCCCCTCACATCAGGAGTCCCCGGCGGAGCCCCCCCTCACATCAGGAGTCCCCGGCGGAGCTCCCCCTCACATCAGGTGTCCCCGGCGGAGCCCCCCCTCACATCAGGAGTCCCCGGCGGAGCCCCCCCTCACATCAGGAGTCCCCGGCGGAGCCCCCCCTCACAATCAGGAGTCCCCGGTGGAGCTCCCCCTCACATCAGGTGTCCCCGGCGGAGCTCCCCCTCACATCAGGTGTCCCCGGCGGAGCTCCCCCTCACATCAGGTGTCCCCGGCAGAGCTCCCCCTCACATCAGGTGTCCCCGGCGGAGCTCCCCCTCACATTAGGAGCCCCCAGTGCCCCCCTCACATCAGGTGTCCCCAGTGGAGCTCCCCCTCACATCAGGTGTCCCCGGCGGAGCTCCCCCTCACATCAGGTGTCCCCGGCGGAGCTCCCCCTCACATTAGGAGTCCCCAGTGCCCCCCCTCACAATCAGGAGTCCCCGGTGGAGCTCCCCCCCACATCAGGTGTCCCCGGCGGAGCTCCCCCTCACATCAGGTGTCCCCGGCGGAGCTCCCCCTCACATTAGGAGTCCCCAGTGCCCCCCTCACAATCAGGAGTCCCCGGTGGAGCTCCCCCTCACATCAGGTGTTCCCGGCGAAGCTCCCCCTCACATCAGGTGTCCCCGGCGGAGCTCCCCCTCACATTAGGAGTCCCCAGTGCCCCCCCTCACATCAGGTGTCCCCAGTGCCCCCCCCTCACATCAGGTGTCCCCAGTGCCCCCCCTCACATCAGGTGTCCCCAGTGCCCCCCCCACTCACATCAGGAGTCCCCAGTGCCCCCCCACTCACATCAGGTGTCCCCAGTGCCCCCCCCACATCAGGTGTCCCCAGTGCCCCCCCCACATCAGGTGTCCCCAGTGCCCCTCCCTCACATCAGGTGTCCCCAGTGCCCCCCCCTCACATCAGGTGTCCCCAGTGCCCCCCCTCACATCAGGTGTCCCCAGTGCCCCCCCACTCACATCAGGTGTCCCCAGTGCCCCCCCACTCACATCAGGTGCCCCCAGTGCCCCCCCACTCACATCAGGTGTCCCACAGCGGTGCGCGCGCTCCCCCCCACCTAGAACCCCCGCCCCTTTCCATATCAGACTGGCAGCGGGGCGGGGGGTAGGCGGGCCGAGGCGGAGCGGGGCGGGCCGAGGCGGAGCGGGGCAGGGGGTGGGCGGCGACGCAGAAGCTTCGTCTAGCGCCCCCCAGCCGTCTTCCTGAACTTCCACAAAATGGCGGCCGGCGGAGACAATGTCCAACGACCTCTAGCGGCGGCGGCGGATTTTTCGGGACATTTCCCGGGACACCACAAATCCGGGAATGAAGTCCAAGTCCCGGGAATGTACCGGGAAATCCGGGACAGTTGGCAGCTATGGTGTGTTTTTAGATGCAGTGGTGGCCCATGCATTAAGGGCGCACGGGCGCCGCCCCCTCTCTCCAGCCACCACTCTATCACCAATAGATAGATTCATGCATTGCATGAACCTATCTATGGCCGCCGCTGCCACCCCCTATTCAGGCGCCCAGCTCCTTTTTGGGCGCAGGGAACCTGAATTTCAGCGGCGGGGGGTGTTTTTGAAGCACCAGATTGGAGTCATAGGCTCTAATAGGCATCAAAAAAGGTGACCTCACAGGCCACTCAGCTGTGTTAGAAAAGCGAATGACTATTCGCTTTCCTAACACTAAACTGCCTCTCCACCAATCAGGTGCTCGGGTCTGTTACCCATCACCTGATTGGCTGAAACGACAGGCGCCACTATTGGGCGCCTATCAGGAGGAGAGGACGGGAGATGTGGACAGCAGGGGACACATGGAGGACCCCACTCGTCGCAGTCACCCGCTGCCCCTCCAAGACAGGGTAAGTGCCGATGAGCGGTCGGGGGGCACACTGGGGGCATTCAAGGGCACATTGGCAGCATTTAATGGGCACACTGGCAGCATTTGATGGGCACACGGGCAGAATTTGTTGGGCACACTGGCTGCGTTTGATGGAACACTGGCAGCATTTAATGGGCACAGTGGCAGCGTTTGATGGCACAGTGGCAGCATTTGATGGGCACACTGGCAGCATTTAATGGGCACACTGGCAGCGTTTGATGGGCACACTGGCAGCGTTTGATGGGCATAGTGGCAGCGTTTGATGGGCATAGTGGCAGCGTTTGGCACAGTGGCTGCAATTGATGGCACAGTGGTGCGTTTGATGGCACAGTGGCAGCATTTAAGTGGCACAGTGGCAGCATTTGATGGGCACAGTGGCAGCAATTGATGGGCACAGTGGCAGCGTTTGATGGGCACACTGGCAGCGTTTGATGGGCACAGTGGCAGAGTTTGATGGGCACACTGGCAGCGTTTGATGGGCACACTGGCTGCGTTTGATGGGCACAGTGGCAGCGTTTGGCACAGTGGCTGCGTTTGATGGCACACTGGCAGCATTTAAGTGGCACAGTGGCTGCAATTAATGGCACAGTGGCTGCATTTGATGATTTTTTTTTCAAAAAATGCTTGCGCCCCCAAAAAATTTTGAGCACCAGCCACCACTGTTTAGATGTATGTATGCACATTTTATGTATGCACGTTTAATCCTGACACCCTATATGTGTACAATCAGGACTGATTTTTTTTTTCTTGCTCGTTCAAAGTACCAGCAACAAAATGCTGTTCCTCTGAAAAGCGATCCATGCTCAGATCACTTTTCAATGGCATTTGACAGCCGGAAAAGAGGCAATATGTTGCCTCCTGACCACCTGTTTTAACCCCTTAAAGTGATTGTAAAGGTTTTTTTTTTTAAATAACAAACATGTCATACCTTCATTGTGCAGTTAGTTTTGCACAGAGTGGCCCCGAACACCGACTTCTGGGGTCCCTCGGCGGCTCTCGCGGCTCCTCCTCTTAGACATCCCCCTAGGAAAAGCCCTGTCCAGGGGTCAGGGGGCCCTTCATGATTTCTTGCATCGGGGCCCTGAAGGTTTTAGTTACGCCACTGTCTGAAAGCGCAACTTGCACGCAAGACGAGCGCTTTGCTGTGAGTTTCGAAAATGTGGAAAAACATGTGTCACGCTTGCCTTGCCATTTAGGCTGCATTCCCATCTGCGTGTTTCAGAATGCCCGGCAACTCATACAGAAAATGTGAGCTGTGGACACATGGAAATGCGCGTTGCACTTATGTTGCTATTTAGGCTACGTCCACATCTGCGTGTTTCAGAATGAGCGGTAACTGGCACAGAAAACGCACGCTTTGCTGTGCATTTAGAAAAGACACACAAAAATGCGGATTTCACTTGAGTTGCCATTTAGGCTACGTTTTCATCTGTGCATTTACAAATGTGCAGCAACCCACACAGAAAATGCATGCTTTGCCTGCTTTTTAAAAACATGCGATTTGCAGCGCGTTTCAAAAACCGCAAATCCCTCTTGCATTACCATTCATTTGCATCTGCGCCTTTCTGACTGCATGGCAAGATAACGCATGCTTTACCGTGCATTTTGAAAATATGTGGAAACACGCATCATGCTTGCATGAGCATTAGTTGCATCTGTGCATTTTGGAACACACGACAACCCACAAGAAAATGCATTTGAAAAACATGCGGCCATTTAGGCTGCATTCTCGTCTGCGCATTTCTGAACGAATGGCAACTAGAAAGAAAATGCATGCTTTGCCATGTGTTTTGAAAATGCGTGGCAATGTGTGCCATGCTTATATTACCATTTAGGCAAAATTAGCATCTGTGCATTTTCAAACATGTGGCAACCGACATGAAACGTGTGCTTTCTGAAACTCAGAGCCCGCGTTTGTGTGTTTCTAAAAGCACAACTTGCACAGAAATTGTGCGATTTGTTGCGCGTTTCAAAAACACATGGAAATACGTGTGGACTTCGCATTGCCATTTAGGCTGCATTCACATCTGTGCATTTCAGAATGTGTGGCAACTCACACTAACACGGCCTTTGTTGTGCATTTAAAAAATGCCCAGAAATGTGCATCACGCTTGTGTTGCCAATTACACTGCATTTGCATCTCTGCGCTTTTGTAAACATGCGGTAACCTGCACAGAAAATGCATGATTTGCCTTACGTTTTGAAAACGTGTGGCAGCACGCATCGTGCTTGTTTTATCATTTATTTGCATGTGCGCTTTTTCAAACACACGACAACCCTCAAGAAAACACACACTTTGCCATGCATTTCAAAAACATGCAGCAATGTGCATCACACTTGTGTTCTCATCTGCACATTTCGGAACGCATGGAAACCCAAAAGAAAATGTACGCTTGCCATGTGCTTTTGAAAATGCGTGAGAATGTGCGTCACACTTGCGTTACCATTTAGGCTACATTAGCATCTACACATTTCCGAATGTGAGGCAACCTGCATGGAAAACACATGCTTTCTGCTTTTCAAAACGCACAGCAAAGCGATATTGTGCAAGTTTTGCTTTCAGAAACGTGTAGATGCAAACGCTGCCTAAATGGTAACACAAGCATTCACATGCATTCGCAGCTGCATATTTCTGAAAGCACAACTCACACAGAAAACATGTGCTTTGCTGCGTCTTTCAAAAAACATGCATCGGGGTTGCATTGTTTAGGCTGCATGCACATCTGTGCATTTCAGAACACTCGGCAACTCACACAGAAAATATGCACTTTGCTGTGCATTCTGAAAAGGCGCAAAAATGCATGTCACACTTGAGTTGTCATCAGGGGTGGACTGACCATTTAGCCACTCGGGCACTGCCCGAGGGCCCTGGGCCACTAGGGGGCCCCATCAGGGTTGCCAGCCTCACTAAAACAAGGGACAGTATGTATAAATCTGTGTTTTTTTTACATCTGTCTGTGTATACTGTGTGTACATGTATGTGTATACTGTGTGATTGTATACTGTGTGTGTGTATACTGTGTGGCCCCATAATCTCTGATTGCCTGGGGGCCCCATAATCTCCTATTGCCCGGGGGCCCCATGAGTTATCAGTCCGCCCCTGGTTGTCATTTAAGCCGCGTTTGCATCTCCATGTTTCCAAACATGCGGCAACCCGCACAGAAAACATGCATTTTGCCCTGTTTTTTTAAAATGCTCGCTTTGCCATATGGTTCAAAAACGCGTGTCCCAGTTACCATTTGTTTGCATCTGCACCTTTTTGAACATATGCAAACCCACAAGAAAAAGCACACTTTGCCGAGTGTTTCGAAAAAGCACAGCAACAGGTGTCACGCTTGCATTAAGTTTGCATCTGTGCGTTTCCAAATGCGTGACAACCCGCACAAAAAATGCACACTTTGTACACATTTCAGAAACACGTAGCGTGTGGCGATACAAGCGTGATGTGCGTTTGCAATCCATTTCTTAAATGCGTGGCAAAGCATGTGTTTTTGGTGTGGGTTGCACGCAGATGTAAATGAAGCCTAATTGTTAATGGCACCCCAATCACGGTTAGCAGATGCGTGTTTTGTCACGCAACAAAACGCACTACAAATGTGCCAAAATGCATGAAGGGTTCATTTCTACTGTCTGTTCTGTAAAATTCCATGTTATTTATTATATTCCTATTATCCGAGATTGACTTAGAATGTGTTTTCTTGTTAGATATGTTTTGACTAATAAGATTAGAATGGCTGTAATGATTGTATTGTTCTGGAACACTTTGCCATGACATATGCAGGACATAACCCAGTGTCTCTTACCAACCTGTTATACATACTCTAAAACCTCTCAAATCCACCACAAGTGACATGACAAGGTTTTTGGAGTAAATAGTCTGACGGCCTTTTATTAACAATTATCATAAATATAATAAATAACTTTTAAATAGCTTTTAAATAACCGTTAACCGACTTTTAAAATATATCCTTTTTTGGGGTCTTCGAGGGCAACGACACACAACCTGGTCAATGCGACCAACTCTTTTAAACTTTAGGCCTCCAGTCGCAAGTCCCTGACTCCGAGACGGTACTCAACCATTCGCAGTGTCCTACCTTTTAACCCTTCCTGGTTAACCCCTCGTTAATCGGTAGGTACCTGAGAACCCCATACCACAGATGGGTCCCAAACATGTTATATGTATATAACAGCCATTTTCTCCTCCTCCAAAGACCCAACACTGCCACTGCGTGCACCTCCACACCTTCAAGCTCGCTGTATGCCTTCCTGCAAACCCAGCGCCCAAAGGTCGGTTCACACGTCATTAAGGTCTACCCCGTCACTCCTAGGATACCTCCAAGTATCCACCTCCAGCTACCGGTGACATATGGCCACTCCTCCATTCCTGATTATGAACCTGCCCACTTCCTTGTTGACTTTTACACGGGCCCTGTTCACCTTTTTTGCTGACCAAGCCCATCGTCAGGACGCCCTGCCCACCCTATCTGACCAAACTATGATCATCCCGGGAAAAGCCAAACGTAAAAAATCTTATTTTACGTCCCATATGAGATCCCTCATAGACCTGGCTCCCATGTTATTCCCCTCCACATGTAGCACCAAAATGTCTGGTGCCCTGTCTAAAAACGGGAGAACCTGTGTACCTCTGTAAGTACCCTGTTCCACAGCATACCCGGAACCCCGATCCATCGGACCTGAGCTTCCTGTCTGGGGATGCCCAACTGCCTACCGTTTGGCCGAACATCAGCTCGTCTGGCCCCCAGTATACATAGGAGTGACCTATGATCCACTCTAGGCCAACCTCTCCCTCTGTAAACAAGAAAATGACAACACAAAACAATAAGCTCCCCCCACGAAACTGCAATATAATGACAGCCCGAAAAAACCATGTTAGACCTAATTCTGAATCAAATGTGGGCTAATATAAAGCTTAAATCTCTCCGAGTCCCACCGCCCGATGCGCTTGACTGCTTCATAACTAAGACCCGCCCTAGAGGCCTCCGTGGCCGCCCCATGCGGAAAGAATGGGAAGCGTAACTTTTTGGGTCGTGGCCGGCCACAGTCAAACACTTTCTAAATACGGCAATGAACTGGAACCTTGACAAGGATGACCCGTTCCTATGTATAAGAAACGAGCCTTCAAACTCAGGACGCATGTCCCGGAAAGACTCCACCACTCTTACCGGACAAATGGGTGACTCTGGGATTCAGAAAACTTCAAGTTGCATGCCCTTACTGGTCTGATCCGTTTTTGAACGTCGTACCCACAGTGCAACCGAGTCCCCCAAATAATCGACCTCATGTACCAGCAGCCTCCCTTTTTCCCGTTTTGAAGGGCTGACTAGCTCGCTTATCCGTAACGCCCCAACGAAAGCCAATGCGAAGGCCGCACGGAAAAGAGTACATTCATACTCTAAGCTGCAAACCCTGCCTAAACACGAAAATAAAACTTGTAACATGTCAAACGAAACTGGGCGTTGCCCTTCCCTCTTCTTATGCGCCCTCCTGTACCCCTTTACTGCTTGTTTCACACAGAAATCTTTCATATAATCCTGTTGCCCTTGCAACTTGAAAAGAAAGGCCAAACCTGCCAATTTACAATCAATGACAGCTGCCGAGATACCCTTCTCTAGTCCCATGTTAATAAAATAAAGGACTGCGTGGTTCACCTCTTGACCATCGGGGGCAATCTCAAGCCTATGCAAGCATGCCAACCATTCCTGCCATACCTTCGAGTAGGCATTCCAAGCAGACGTACTCATGGAGCGTTGAACCCACAGTGTTGCGTTTTCAAGGCAATGTCTCACATCCAGTCAGGACAGGTGACCCCGAGCTGCTCCTCGTCAGGTGCCAACTCCCGGGACCTGTCCCACTGAAAATGAGACAAAGCGTCAGCCACAGTGTTGTCAACCCCCAGTAAGTGTACAGTGTAAATGAAGGCATTCAATTGCAAACAGCGCAGTACCAAATGGCGCAGCAACCTGACCACTGGCATGGACGTCGCCGACAAGCGGTTAACCACCTGGACGACCCAAAGGTTGCACAATTGAGAAGCACTTTCAAGTTGCGGAAGGATTCCCCCCATATTTCCAATGCTACTACAATCGGAAACAGTTCCAGGCGGACTAGGTTCTTCAAGAAACCAGCCTCCCTCCACGCTGGAGGCCACCGTGCTGCGCTCCATTTTTCCCGAAAAACGGCCCCATAGCCTGTGGAGCCCGCAGCATCCGTGAAAAACTCCTATTTACAATTGCTGATGGGTCCAGACATCCATAGAGTGTGCGCATTGAACAACTCCAGGAATTCATGCCACACCCGCAAGTCTTCTCTGTGTTCCCTGTTGAGACCCACAAAATGCGTCGGCGCCTTGACTCCAGCGGTTGCTGCAGACAGCTGGCGACAAAAAACCCTACCCATGGGAATTATTCGGCAAGCAAAATTTAACTTTCCCAATAAAGATTGTAACTGTCACAACTGCAACTTGCGTAGTATGCCCCATTCCATGTGCATGCTAGCAGTCGAAAACTGGATGAACCAGTAAAAGCCGAAAGGCCGAATCGATATCCACTTTCGCTATCAGTGACCCTTGCCCATAACGTCGAACCCATGATACCGCTGCATCAAAAGTGTACATCACTGCACACGCCTCATGAGCAATCTAATTATTGACCGACCCACCCTTAGTGAATCAATCTGAACTTGTTTGGCTCTTTTTTGGGAACTACACCCAATGGAGAGACCACCAGATCTGGAAGAGGAATTGTACTAAAAGGGCCAGACATGCGCCCCAGCTTGACCTCCTTCCCGAGTTTTTCCAAGACCACTGACTGATGCAGCAGGGCCAAATGTAAGTTCTTTGCTATGGGTGAGACGGTTGCCAAAGAGCATGGTATTTTGAAACCCCTAGCGAATCCCGATTCTAATAACTGTGCTGCCTTCTGGTTGGGGTACCTACTGAGGAAAGGAAGCATTCTTTCCACCCACACTTGCCAAGATGGCGAACGCTTGCCACCAGTTTGAAAAAGTTGAGGAATTAACCGATATCTGCATTTTTCCTCATCCTCCTTCTTGCTTTCCTCAGGCTTCAAGCTATCCAGATTGAATTTCTCCAGCGGCAATAATGTGAAGATCTCCACATACTCCCCTTTCCAAATTTTTTCTTTTATGTCAGTTTTAAGATGGGCACCCTGGGGGCCCTCAAAACAGACAAACCTCGCTTTTTGCGGAGTCCACCAACCTAACTGAATCTGTTTCTCTCCTGCCTTTTCCTGGCTGTCCGGAGCCGGAACGTTGACCGGTACTTCAGGAGACACGACTACCTCTGTAACTCCACCCACCACCATAACAAGTGAATCTCCTACAACCCTGGCCGTGACTGTTGACAGTGGTGTGACCATTGCAGCCCGAGCCTTACCTTGTGGCGGGGCCCACACCTGCGCCAGCGACAAACTGGACCCTGTGCCTGGCTCAAAGCGCTGCACTAAGTCACACAAGCCCGTCAGTAGATCCTGAAGGCCTGCCCTGTAAGTATTGTGTCCCATGTCCCTAGGCTGTTCCGTGAGGGGCCTGTCACCTCCTGCCCCCCTTCCATTACCGGGGACCCCTGCTTACTACCCTGACCCAACAAATCTTTTAGTAAAGGAGAGACAGATAAAGAAGAAATACACTCACCGGGCTGCCCCGGACTGGGCCCACCAGCCGCCATTCCGGAATCCCCCACTGACGGATGTCCCTGGTCCTCGTCCCCTTCCAACCCGGACAGTTCACCTTCCAATTTGTCGCTGCACTCATCCGGCCAAACGACCACTGACTGCACCCCAGATGGTCCTGCTCTGGTTGCCGAGGGTCTGCGTTGCTATTCCCTTCCTTCTCTCCGTCCTGACACGCCAGACCCGCTCGCATCGCTGGACTTCTGATCCGTCCCCTGGCCCGGGTATCTGTTGCTCATCCTCCGCCATCGCCCACGACTGTCACAGTGCTCTGCATGGTCCTCCCTCTGGTCACCACGGGTCTGCTAGCCGCCCCGGCAGCCTGGCCAGCATCCTGAGGCACGGCTCTCCCTCGCTGGGCCGACTGGCTGCTCTGTCCCTCTCGTGTAGCCCTGGCTGCATGCTCCTGGCATCTGCAATGAGCAGGGGGTGGCGGAGCCATGTGATGTGCTGGGCTCCTCTACCGTTGAACTCCTGCCTCTGCACTGTGTCCTCCTGCTGTCTCCACTCCCAGATCCCTGGGGGTGCTGTGTGATGGGGGGGTGGAAGGTCTCTGACTGGCCCCTGTTGCCTCTGACCACCAGGAGAGGTGTCAGGGCTTAAGCGATCCGGCGGCCTGGACCACCGACCACGCTCTCCATTCCACGATTATGGCCGCCACCCGTGCCTGCAGCCAGCCCGTTCCTTGTGAAGCTGCAGCCGCTCTTAGCTGGGCTATCACTTGGTTTATTGCTGCCATTGCTGTCTCTGATATGGAGAGCGTGTGAATCTCTCTCTCCACCGCTCACAGACTGACACCACTTCACCCTCTCCTGCTCTTCCTAACCACGCGTGCCTCCCTGCTCTGACCACCCCCCTTTCCTTAAAGGGGACAACTTCCTATACTAATGCATGAATGAGGCTGTCCACATTGTCATGCCACCCCTCCGTCCATCCCTTTCTTCTCCTTACTCCGGGACTCCCTTGACATTTTGACATATGCCTCTCACAGAAAATATGATGAGATTGCACATTATATGGAGAAAAACACCTATTAGAATTGTTATTCTATTTTTCTGTAATCAAGTCCTGAATGTATTGTAACCCATCCTCTTTTATTCCTTTTAAAACAATGGCCGATTGGCCATAATAAACAAGTACATTTTGATTTCATCTTGTGTGCGAGTCAATTTGTACTTCTGGAATTCCAGGGAGAGGTATCCAGCAGATTGAGGTCTGCAGGTATCCAGTCTGATTGAGGGGTATAATGTTAGCAGACCTTCACCTAAGATCGCTCTGAATGATGCACTATGTTCCATGCTAGGAATTCCCCACACGGCTGTTGTTCATATTTGTATAGTATGTAAATATTAGTAGATGTTTCTTTTAGCTGTGTTGAGTGGCAGATGTACAAGGAGCAGACACCAAAAGGAACAAGTTGACAATATACAGTATCTTGCAGTAAAGTCCCAGCACGGGATACTGGCAAAATCTACAATGTACATACAGTACAAGCATAAATAAAGTGCACTGCCTCTTTAACAATCAATATCCGTGTCATGTGGTGTAAGCCAAATAATAATGTGAGGTGAACAAATTTAAATCATATAAATGAAACAAGTCAAACTAATGGAAAAATAAAGATAAAAATCAATGAAAAAAGTCCTTGATCTCGATCCTCCAATGCATGTTCTGTGTCCTCTTCTGTCCCTCTGGCTGACTGCATCCGACACCTCCTGCTCCAAGTCAAATGTGCCAGGCCGAGGAGGAGGACGGTTTACAGTGCCTTCTCATTGGCTCAGGAGGCAGCAAAAAGTGGACAGTTTTTACAAACTGTGAATTTACAGACGTTTGGAAACCCTGGTCTATACTCAGCCCAAACATTTTGTGTCCTGTACTGTATGACCAAGAAAAGTTATTTGTGGCCAAGTAGTATCCTGAAAATGTACCCTTTGTCTTGAATCCCTCCTTAAAATAGCAGTATACATCCTATATATAAAGCCTTATAGCTGTATGTCTGCAATGTGAGTATGGCACTGAGCCTCTAACTGCTAGTTTCATGAGGTTTGGATTGAGACTTGATGTCCTCACTGTGCTGCTGCCTGTTCTCCTTGCTGGAGAGAAATCTGTACCTGAGGACCTGCAGACAAGCATCTTCCTGCTTCTGTTTCATTCATTCTGTGGATCTTTGCTTTCTGAAACTTCCTCGCTATTGCCCAATTATTTCTCCATCAGCTCCCAGGGAGGCAGCTCTGAGATAAGTAAAGAAGGCCTTTCTTGCTAAGATGGCCAGCTGTACATAGATATGCCGTGAAGAACAAGGCATAGTAAGACAAGAATATCAGCTGCAGGGAGTCCACAGGCAGTACTAGATAACAGAATGCAGGGAGGGGAGGAGAAAAGCACCAGACCACCTGTAGTGCAGTATTGTTTATTCAGACATAATAAAACTTAAAAAGCAAGTATAATACTCATAAAAGTCCCGGTAAGGAGCACATGCAATTCTGACAGGAAATCAAAATTATTTGGTGTGAGCATTGGGGTGGCACTGTGAGTGGGGGGGGGGGGGGCAGGTTAGTTTGCCACCCCCCCCTCCCCCTCATTAAAAAAAAAAGAATTTCCAGCACCTGCCGCCACTGCTCACTGCCATCATTCTGTTGGTCATGCAGGAGTATGGTTTCTTTAGACAGAGTTACAAAACCATCGCCAGAGAGATTTCCATACACAGGGATGACATCGACGACTGCTCTGAGATCCTCAAAATGATTTCAGCATGGCCCATAACATTATTTCTCCCAGTAACACAACCTTAATGGGGCACCTAACTACATCACCACTACAAACATTTTCAAAAGGTGAAGCCTGTTAATATAATGTCTGACTGCACTGATGAAAAACATACAATGTCTGCATTAGTATTAGAGTTTACTTACTATAACACTTTGGCTCAGGATTCCATCCAGTTTTTGTACAAGATGTTGTTCCATAGTGATATTTCTTGTCGGATAGAAACCCAGAATAACAGTTATAATAAAACCAACTATAATAACCCGGAGTTATTGGAAAATGGTAACTTGACAAATCATCGATATATGCATTTTGAGGATTAGGGCGAGAACATGTTTTGCCTGTAGAAAATAAATAACCTACATTTAGTTTTAGAAGAATACAATAAACCAAAATAATTGTCCTATTATGTAAACATTTATGCAAGCTGTATTTAAACACAATATTTCACATTTCTGATATGTGTCTGCTGTACCATGTACTTGTATGAAAAAATATCCTGTTCTTTGTATTGCTTCCTTTGTATGATATTCCAGGTGTTCCTGACAGTCCCTTTGCTTTCCTATTAAAAACTGACCACACTAAGCATGAGAGCACAGCATGGTCAGTTCTATATGCTATGCTATTCTGAGAACTCAGATTGCTTTGCTCCAATGATCAGGCTTCTGCTGACACGCATGGGAAGACCAGTGTTCTGCAGTCGCCCCCCCCCCCCCCCCCAGCCCAGTTCTCTGAGCTCCTTATGCAGCTGAGAAGAGAGGTTATGTGATCACTTAATAAAAGAGAAAAATGTATTAATGTGTTCATACTGTATGTATACATAAATATATTGCCTTTCATTTCTATTTTAAACAGAATAGGTTGTTTTGCAAGGTGAGGGTTCACATATACAGTACTTAAACTATCTAAAGGTTTGCAGTAACAGTCAAATCTATTCTCCATTACAGCAAACTGTACTTTGGTCTAAAGGTCATTCTTTACATCATTCTTGATGTTCATACAAGAACTGCTAGTTTTTAAGGCATGTCTTGCACATGCTAAAGTTAATGTCTATTTTACAAAAAAAATATTTGTAGTATATTTTTCCTATTAAAAATATTCAAAAGGCAAAAAAAGGAAACGTATATTTACTTATTTATTTTTGTATTTTAATTAATACATCTTTGTGTTTGGGGAACAATGACTGTGTGTTTACAACATCCAGGCATCTCTAAGGCCCCATTCACACTTCGCAATTTGCAACTGCAGCCAGAATGGCAACTCTTATTTGGGTGCCATTATCCTTCAATGGGACCCCAAAAGTGAGAAGATTCTGCCGCAATTGTTGTGTGGTAATTGCGCCAATCTGTCCCTTTAAAAATTGTGTGATGCATATCACCTGAAAAGGAGCAGGAACTAGGCTGGCCCTATGTGACACGCAGAATCACGTAACAATCGCTCTTTGAGGCTAGGTTCACACTGGAGATCACAGCAGCTCACAACAAGAGTCCGGTGCGTCTCCATTCACCATTTCATGCCTGATTTCAGCCCAAATTTTGGGCTGAATTTTTACCTGAAATGGACCAAAAGACGCACAGGGCTCCTGTGCAATTCGCACCAGAGCCCCTCCAGAGATGTAAGAACCAGCTCCAAAGAGAGCCGGTCACAAGCTCCTGAAATGTCAATTGGATGCGGGGGAAACCCGTATCCAATTCGAATAGGTGTTAACTCAGCCTGAAAGTCCCATAACCAGAAAGCTTGTTCCCACTATACAATACGTGAATAGGGCCTTAAACTGTTGGGGACTGATCATTTAGTGTGCATAGCTTCAATTTGCGGGCTTTTTAAAAAATATTTTCTCCTTGCAGTGCTGCAAGGCCAAGTTAAAGGACAATTAACTCCAAATTTAGGTGAACACAAAATCATCAATTTCATGGCAAAATTACTTTTGCTGAAATTTTGGGCTCACCCGATTGTAAAGCGTGATACACGGGGAAAATGTCGGTAGACAGCTGCCGATTTGAAAGAAACCAGCTGACATTCGGCCTGTGTGTATGTCAGTCTGTCCGACAGAAACCAGCCATTTATCCTGCTTCTGTCTTACATGCATGCTGGAAAACCCAGCAGCCAATCGACTCCCGATTAGTGCTCTCAGCCAAAGAGAGAGCTGATCGGAGTGTTGTTGCGTGTGGGGGGGGGGGGCTTTGGGCGCCCCCTTATCAGAACACAACAGCCTAGTGGGGGAGATCGCTATACTTAGTGCGAGCCTAAAGCCATGTATTACACACACATTTAGGCACGTCAAGCATTTGAATGTTAATGGATTCCAGTCACCAGAAAATGTATTTATTCTGGCTATTGGAATGAATTAACACTCAAACGCTTGACGCGTCTATCATATAGGTATATATATGCTCTTTAGCTCCTCTCCAGACATGTACGTAGCCAGAATTGCAAATGTAGGACATACATGACAGGGTGTAAGTAACTTACAGAAGGAAAAGGGTTAAGTAAAGTAGGTGGGGTTACAAAGAAAGTATTAGACTTACCAGGATTGGTGTATAAGTCAGTGGGGGAGGAGTGGTAGGTGAAGTCCACGAGGGGTTTGAGACCTGAGGTCAGCAGTTGGAGGAAGAAGGCAGGTGAGAAGTTCAGGGCTGCAGAGGAAGACAGAGATGAGTGGGTTAGACCAGCTTTTAGGACAGCTTGGGGCTGCAGCAGAGATCCATGGCACTGACTGGCTGCAGAGCCAGATTGCTGCATCACTGCAGGGGGTGTCGCAGGGCCCCCCTACACCGGGGCCTGCTCCCACACGGGCTAGGAGGTCCAGGCCTCCTGAGCGCCTTAGCCCAGATAACACACCCGGACTCAACGCGGCTTGGGAGTCCCAGTTGGGCCCCTTCAGGCCCCCCTGCTAAGCAGACCCCCTCGTCAGCGGGCAGGGGGCCTGGAAGGAATCCCCGTCCACGGCAAAGTCCGAGAGGGAGAGACACTCACCGGGCTCCTATGCCGGTCCCCTCCGTCGACGTCCGAGCACAGGTGCATTCGGCTGCCACTTCTGGCGATGCTCCGGTCGGAGTGGTGGCCCAGTGAGGGAGAACGGTGGCATCGGACACCGGCCATGCCTCGTTTGCGGCCGGCAGCTTGCCGGGAGGGGGCGCCATCGTTCCTAGAAGGGGAAGCCATGCTACAGTCCCCCAGCATCAGTCGGGAGGCCCCGCCTCCAGGTCCCTGTCAGGACCTGGGAGGGTTGGCCGGAGAGATGCCTGTGCGCTGGCCGTGTCGGCGGCGCAGCTTGATGATGTCATCGAAGATGGACACAGCAGCGGAGGTCGGAGCCCTTGGGGGGAAGTTAGCTTAACACCGCCAGTCACTCATCCAGGCTCAGGTGCGATGGAGAGAGCAGAAGTGGAGCGGAGTCGGTCGCAGGTCCAAGCAGTGGCAGCAGAGAGCAGCAGTGAAGAGGGTGAGCTAACTGAGGAGCCCCAGGAGGCGGCGGTGGTGACGGGACCGGCGGCTGGAGGGTCTGCTCGCCCAACGCAGCCTGGTAAGCAAGCTGTGCATTTGTCTTCTTCTGTTTTGTCTGTCATGTCTGATGTGAGTGGTGGTACAGGGGTTAGTGAGGTACAGGGTTCTGCTGGGGGCAGCAAGGAAAAGGGGCTTTGGGATTCTTTGAGGGAATTACTTCGCCCTTTTGAAGGCGGTGCATCGCAAGCTTCGGCACCGGTTAGGCCATGGGTGGCACCGATCTCAGGGGCCAGTGAATTGACGGGCATAGTGGCTCCCCCTGTGCAGAAGGCAGGTGTGGGGGCGGGGATTCAGACGGAGAAGGACGTCGCGGGCTCGGCAGCGGCAGTGGTGCAGAAAGACAAGGACGCAGAAAAGGTGCGATTGGCTGATGTGAAGTTTATGTATGCTTCGAGGGACCTTTGGGGGCTCATTTGAAACAGGAGGTGAGGGAAAAAATATGGAAAGACGAATTTGTGGAAATATTTTCCCTGCTCCCGTTAGAGAAGTTTAACCTAGATCGGGTAAAGCCAGATGAAAGTAAGAAGGAGGAAGAAGAAAAGAGGAGATACAGGCTTATTCCGCGGACGCTTGCAAATTGGTTGCAAGCGTTTGCGATATTTGCGAGCGTGATTGGGGAGAAAGCCCCCGAGAATTGCTCGGCTTTATTTTGCTATCTTGAAGCCATCAGTGAGGCACACAGGGTATACGGTGGTTTAGCGTGGCTTCGATATGACGAACAATTTCGTCAGAGGAAGGCCATTTGTCCGTCTATTAGGTGGGACCATAAAGATATCAGCCTGTGGATGAAGTTGATGACTTCATCCAGGGCTGCAAGTCTGTTTTTTCCAGGGGGTGGCGGTGGTGCTTCCTCCGCAGGATCGCCGGCCCTTAGGAAAAAAGGGGTTTGCTGGCAGTTTAATGAAGGAACGTGCCGGTTTGGCAGCTCGTGTCGCTACAAACACGAATGCTCGGGGTGCAGGGGTACACACCCCCTCGTGCGTTGAATTAGGCAAGGAAAAGGGAGGTCTGGGGATGTCGCTGGAAAAAGGGATGACGCCGGTGAGACTGGAAAGGATGCTACCTATTCTAAGTAGGTATCTGGATAGGGCAGTGGCTAGTTTGTTGGAAGCTGGATTTAGGGAAGGTTTTAGAATTCCGAGTACGGTGCGGGAAGTTCCTCCTGTGTCGGGAAATTTGAAGTCAGCACTTCTACATCATGAGGTGGTGTCGGCAAAACTGGGGAAGGAGGTGGCATTAGGTCGGATGTCTGGTCCATTTCCCGCCCCGCCAGTGCCAGACTTGATAGTTTCACCGTTAGGTGTGGTTCCGAAGAAGGAGCCAGAGCAGTTTCGGATGATTCATCATCTGTCTTATCCCAAAGGTAGTTCCGTGAATGATGGTATCGATCCGCAGGTTTGTGCGGTTACCTTTACATCATTCGACTCGGCTATCACGTGGGTTAGGAAGTATGGAAAAGGGGCCCTCATGGCGAAAACTGACGTGGAATCTGCTTTCAGATTGCTACCAGTTCATCCCCAAAGTTGTCATTTGTTAGGATGTTGTTGGCAGGGGTCTTACTTTATAGATCGTTGCCTCCCAATGGGCTGTTCTATTTCTTGTGCCCTGTTTGAGGCATTTAGTTCGTTTTTGAGTGGGCAGTTAGGGAAGTTGCTGTGGTTAACTCCGTCATCCACTATTTGGTTGACTTCTTATGTATCGGCCCTCCGGAGTCCCGTTGTTGCGGGGTGTTGCTAGGCACAGTTCAACACCTGGCTGAGCGGTTCGGTATTCCGTTGGCGGCTGATAAAACGGAGGGACCTACTTCAGAGTTGTTTTTTCTGGGCATCACGATTGATTCTGTGGCTATGGAGTGTAGGTTGCCGGAGGACAAATTGGTGGCCCTCAGGAGGGAGGTGAGTATGGCGCGTGTTCGGAATAAGCTTCGATTGAAGGAGCTGCAATCCTTGTTAGGTAAATTGAATTTTGCTTGCAGGATTATTCCGATGGGTCGCATTTTTTGCAGACGGCTGTCAGCAGCGACATTGGGGGTACGGGTACCCAATCACTTTGTGCGGCTGAACAAAGAGCTTCGGGATGACTTGAAGATTTGGGATGTATTTCTGGAATCTTACAATGGTTGTTCAGTGTAGCAAACAGGGCCAGTCAGCAATGCTGATTTGGTCTTGTTCACAGACGCGGCTGGTTCGGTGGGCTTTGGTGCTTACTGCCAAGGGCGATGGAGTGCTGAACCATGGCCGGAGGTTTGGAGGGAGGCTGGGTTCTTGAAGAATTTGGTTTTGTTGGAACTGTTTCCCATTGTTTTGTCAGTGGAAATTTGGGGGGAGGTATTGCGGAACAAAAAAGTTAGATTCAATTGTGACAACATGGGTGTAGTATGGGCGATTAATAACATTACAGCTTCCTCCCCACCTGTGATAAGATTGTTGAGGCATTTGGTACTGTGCTGTCTAAGGTTGAATATTTTTATATATGCAGTGCACATTTCCGGGGTGGATAACAAGTTAGCGGATGCTTTATCTCGTTTCCAGTGGGAAGAGGTTCGTTCGCTGGCACCGGAGGTGGAACTCCGAGGGGAGCCATGTCCGCCAAGTTTATGGAAACTTGCTCTAGAGTCGCCGCTGGATTGATCAGGCAATCTCTCAGCGCTGGAACATGGACAGCGTATTCAAAAGTTTGGCAGGAATGGTTTGTGCTTCTGGATGAGGTAGGCGGGTCGGAGGACCCCAAAGATATACAGGCTTGTTTGTTGTATTTTATATGTAGTAACTATTCGAATGGGGTTTCTGGGGCAGCGATTGGGAAAAAGATGGCGGCCCTGGCATTCTTCTTTCAATTAGCAGGTTATGGAGATTTCACAAAATCCTTTGTGGTTAGGAGGGCGTTGAGGGGCTACCGGAAGGGCAGTCACAAACCGGATTCCAGACGTCCGGTTTCCTTTGAGGTGCTAGAAAGCATTCTAGGAAATCTGACAAAAATATGTTCTTCGGCCTATGAGCAGGTTCTCTTTCGGGCGGCTTTTGCGCTTGCCTTTTTTGGGGCGTTTAGAATTGGTGAGCTGGTTTCACCATCCAGGCGGGTAGCCGGGGGCTTGCAGATTGGGGATATACAGTTTTCGGCAGGGGCGGTACAGATTTGGGTCAGTCGGTCAAAAACGGTTCAGCTGGGAAAAGGGATCCAGGTGTCATTATTCAGGGGCTGTTGTGACAAATTTTGTCCATTTGCAGCCTTAGAGCATTTTATGGCTCTTCGACCGCCAGGGGAGGGGGCATTGCTAATACATCTTGACGGATCATGCTTGTCCAGGTTTCAATTTACGGCAGTTTTTTGTAGGTGCCTGCAGGCAGGGGGATTTAGTCCGGAGGAATTTGCAGCCCATTCATTTCATATCGGGCGGCCGCTGGGGCGTCTCGGTGGGGGCTTCCTTCCGAATCCATAAAAAAGATTGGCAGGTGGGAATCCAATAGATACAAGTTGTATGTTCGTCCTCATTTGTTATGATGTGTTTGTGTTTCTTCATGTGTATTGTACGTCCTTTAGGTGTGTGTTGCCCCTGGTGGGGTATGTTTTTTGTTATGTCTTTTCAGATTTTCCCCGATGTCTCATCTGGATCATGGGACATTCTTATGTTTTTTGGGGGGGCTAAGAGGGCTGATGTCAGACCGGAGGGTAGACAGTTGAGGCTGGCATGGGAGGAAGGCAGGATACGGTGGATTGGGATGCCAGGTATGATGTGGCAGAAGGTGGTACCTGAGGTCCATCGCTTTGCACGGTTGGACCAGCCTCCGGATGTTTTGGTCCTTCATGTGGGAGGCAATGATTTATCAATTAGGCCCATGAGACAGGTTATAAAGGACATAAAATGGGACTTTCTCAGGTTGATGACCTCTTTCCCTAAAATGATCATTGTATGGTCAGACATTGTAGCGAGATTGGAGTGGAGGGGTGCCAGGTCCATTGAAAAAATTAATAAGACCCGGATTAAGGTCAACAAGGAGGTGTGTAGGTTTATTGCCCGGAATGGTGGAGTGGTGGTAAGACATTTGGAGTTAGAGGTGGACACTTGGAGGTACTTGCGGGGGGATGGGGTACATCTCAACCCAGTGGGGATTGACCTTTGGGCGTTGGGTTTAGAGGATGGCATTCGCAGAGCACTGCTGGTGTGGCGGCGGGCACAAGTGTAAGGTTTCACACTTGTGCCCCGGTGGCGGTTGGGCCCTTGGCGACAAGCATAAAATACCTGAGGTATTGAGAGAATGGGGACCCATTCTCAGGTTTTGAGTCTTCCCGGTCAGTCTGGTTTTTAAGTTTAGACTATCGGGTAATAAGTTGTTGGGGGTCTGTGGTCAGTTAGTGGTCCTCAAGGCTATTTATGTCGGCTTGGGACAGATGCTAACCATAAGTATTACAGACCAATAAGTGGAAGTGGGGGTCGTCAGGGTCCTGCAACCAAGGAGAGGGATTGGAGCTGGATTGTTTCAGAATAGTTTTTTGAATATTTATGAATAATGTTTGAATAATATGTTATTTATTGGTTTTGATAATAAAAGGCCGAGTAGGCCATTTACATCCAGCAGGTGTCAGTGTCGTTGTTTGTTAGTAGTATTAGTTGTTATACATGTATGTTTGGGGTAGTGAGTTATCTGACTGCCCTAGTCATGAACACACCTTTGGTGTTTATTTCCCAGGATATAAACGTTCCTCTTCTAACCTGTAAACGCCCGTGTGTGCACATGGACACATAGACTTACATAGAGGTGCTTTTACAGGCTGAAAAAAAAAGCCCTTAAGGGGAAATAATATTCCATCATGAACTAGGGGCAGGGAACCCAAGACTAAGAAAAAGCAATCATTCCATAAATAAATAAATAAATAATAAATATTCTGTCATTATTAGTAAGACAAAGAACAGATTGCACAATGCAATTTCCAATAGTAAGAAATAGTTCAGAAACCTCCCTAGTATAACTATTTTTTGGATATGGATACTGCATTTTGTCTTTTTCCTCTTCATTACTTGTAACCCTACTTGTGTTGTTTAACCACTTCTGTACCGAGCCTATTCTGGCACTCCTCTCCTACATGTAAAAATCATCATTGTTTTGCTAGAAAATTACTCAGAACCCCCAAACATTATACCGGTATATGTTTTTTTAGCAGAGGCCTTAGGGAATCAAATAGCGGTTTGTTGCAACTTTTTATGTCACACAGTATGTGCACAGAAATTTTTCATTAAAAAAACAAACAAACACACTAAAGTTAGCCCAATTTTTTGTATAATGTGAAAAATGATGTTATGCCGAGTAAATAGATACCCAACATGTCATTCTTTAAAATTGCGCACACTCGTGGAATGGCGCCAAACTTCGGTACTTAAAAGTCTCCATAGGTGACCCTTTAAATTTTTTTACAGCTTACCAGTTTACAGTTACAGATGAGTTCATGGTCTAGAATTGTTGCTCTCGCTCTAGCGTTCGCGGTGATACCACACATGTGATGTTTGAACACAATTTACATATGTCGGTGCCTTCACCTTTGCATGCAAGCACATGGGGACAAGGATTGTAAACATCCCTTGTAAAAGGAACAGGGCATAACAGGTCCTCTTTATGGAGAGATGTGGGGTCTATAAGACCCCACATCTCTCCTCTAGGCAGGAAAGGCTGAGATAAAAAAAAAAAACTCTTAGCCTTTCCAGCCGAGTACATGGCAGTGTTTACAACTGCCAGACCGGACGTGACATCATAACGTCGCGCCCGGGCCTCCGAAGAGCACAGAGACCATCATAGGGGACTATGTGGTCACCGATATTCTCTAAGGTGAACTTCCGCTGCCGGCGGATTCCTTCCCTGGCTTGTCGGGCGAGCCGGTAGAAGCACCGGAGGGTTGGCTCGGAGGGGGTGGGGGTAGTCCCCTCCCGCAGCCTGTAAAAACGATCAAGCAGCTGAACTGCGGGGAATCGCCAGCTGAAAAAGATCATATCTGAATGATGCCTGTAACGGCAGGCATCATTCAGATATCCCCACTCAAAGTCGAGGACTTCATATAGCGGCCTTGGGCTGGAAGTGGTTAAGCTGAATGCTAGGTACAAACAACCATTTACAGTTCAATAGATAAGTGGTCACCTATCACAGATTCAATCTTGACTGCTAAGGCGCAATGAGAGAGGTACAATTAACTGTAACATAGCTGTATAGACAAACCTTCCCCCTTGCCCCCTCACCCCATTAAATAAACACACTTACAACCAGAGGAGGCTCTAGGCTTTGTGAGGCCTTAGGCAAAACTTAGACATGAGGCCCCACTAACGCCCACAATAGGAAAAATAATTCAAGTGATAAAAATGAACTGTATAAGGAGGGTACAGGGGGAGGGTAAGTGGGCACAGTACAGGGGAAAGGAGGGCACAGTACAGGGGACAGGAGGGCACAGTACAGGGGGAGCAGGATGGCACAGTACAGGGGGAGGGTAAGTGGACACAGTACAGGGGGCAGGAGAGTACAGTACAGGGGGAAGCAGGAGGGCACAGTACAGGGGGAGGGCAAGTGGACATAGTACAGGGGGCAGGATGGTACAGTACAGGGGGGAGCAGGAGGGCACAGTACAGGGGGAGGTTAAGTGGACATAGTACAGGGAGCAGGAGAGTACAGTACGGGGGGGAGCAGGAGGGCACAGCCAGGGGGAGGGTAAGTGGACAGAGTATAGGGGGAAGGAGGGCACAGTACAGGGGGAGGCTAAGTGGACACAGTACAGGGGGCAGGATGGTACAGTACAGGGGGAGCAGGAGGGCATAGTACAGGGGGATTGTAACTGGACATAATACAGGGGGCAAGAGAGTACAGTACAGGAGGGAGCAGGAGGGCACAGTACAGGGGGAGGGTAAGGGGACATAGTACAGGGGACAGGAGAGTACAGTACAGGGGGGAGCAGGAGGGCACAGTACAGGGGGAGGTTACGTGGACAGAGTATAGAGGGCAGGAGGGCACAGTACAGGGGGAAGGTAAGTGGACACAGTACAGGGGGCAGAAGGGTAAAGTACAGGGGGAAGCAGGAGGGCACAGTACAAGGGGAGGGTAAGTGGACATAGTACAGGGGGCAGGAGAGTACAATGCAGGGGGGAGCAGGAGGGCACAGTACAGGGGGAGGGTAAGTGGACACAGTACAGGGACAGTACGGGGGCAGGAGGGTACGGTATAGGTGCAGTAATGTATAATGTGGAGCTGCTCTCGCAGATCCTAGCTATTCTGGCAGGCTGTCACTGGGGAAATGAAAGAAAAGGAAAAGAACATCCATCATATAAGTGTGTACCACAATAAAATACTATAGTGTGATGGATATCAAGAATAGTTAATATATGTACATTCCAAAGTGCTGGTACTATAAATAATGAGCATAAAACATACATGTCACACAAAAAAAATCCAACAAAACTGTGCTGTGATAAACTTGTGCAGATCCACTGCAAACAATTTGCTCTGACTTCAGTTTACCATCACCAAAACAAAGCACATACAATTTGCTTACCAAAAAAAATTGACTCCTTAAACTTATGAGGTCACATGCACTTGTCATCTGCTGGATATTTACAACCACTTCACTCAAACAACAACACTGCAGGTAGAGTAGCTTGGTCTGGTACCAACCACAGGGAACCCTGTAAATGCAAAGAATAAAGCAACACCAGGACAAGTAAACAATAGATGCTGCTACTGTGCCTGCTGGCCCCTCCCCCTGGTCTCACTCGGTCCCTCCCCCTGGTCTCACTTGGCCCCCCCTCTCGCGTACCTCCACTTCACCAACGAGTATGCTGGAATGGAGGAGGTTCTGGTACCGCCCATGTGGGAGGAGATTCTATTGGAGAGAAGCAGTAACTGATTGATGTGCTGAAATGAAGGCCATCGTCTCTCGTCTGCCTTTCATGTAGGAGGAGGAGGAGGAGGGGCCGCGGAAGCTGGTGGAAGTTAGTATGGAGGCAGCAGCTGAAGGTCACAGTGCCCGGCGCTGCATGTTACTGGTCTGATGTCTGTTGTGCTGAGCAGGGCGGTGCCAGCATAAGCACTTGAGGGACCGTCGGCTTCAGTACCGCCCCCTAAGGTCGCTGCCTTATGTGATCCAGAGCTGTTAGGTCCTGTCCCCCGCCCCCTGAGCTGGTCTTAAATGCAGTCCTGTGATCTCTCCGATGAGTGCATTGTAGACCAGCCAGGATTCGGCACTTTTCTTATGGCGGGGAGATCCTTGCTGCCAGCCTCAGAGGCGGCTCTTTAACTAGGTAGATTAGGTGCCCGCGAGCGCGAGGCCCCTGTCCGTGCGAGGCCCTTAGGTGGCCGCCTAATATGCCTAATTAGAGAGCCGCCTCTGCTTACAACCCTTAGGTTGGAAAGGGCAAGACCACAGCTTTATTAAATCCAACACATAACATGTGAACACTTTTCAACCAGTGCCAGTCACAGTTGTACTGTGAGCACACAATTCCAAAAGGGGGGAGGGGGGCCTGTCCTTACCTATAAGTGCTGGACAGGCCACCTACTTCCAATTTCCATCAAGGGCATAGCCCATTACAGCCATTTTATGCTGGCAAGGTCAAGAAACCGCAGCAAGCTGTGACATACCATAGAAAAAAGGGGCGGGAGGGTGGGCAGCTCTTCCAACCACGTTTCTTGAAAGACCCAGAATTCCCTGGGGCATAACTTTTACAGAGCTCAGGCCCAGCCCATCCCCCCTAACAACCAATCCTTGGTGACCACTCAGCCACCTTGTCCGGCACCTGGCCATGCCCCCATCAGCCAAGGCTTTCTTTCCCTAAGGGGCTCAAGAGGCCTTCATGACTGCTGAGGCGCAATGAGCCCAGGTACAATTAACTGTAACATAGCTGTATAGACAAACCTTCCCCTTTGCCCCCTCACCCCATTAAATAAACACACTTACAACCATTAGGTTGGAAAGGGCAAGGCCTCAGCTTTATTAAATCCATCACATGACATGTGAACACTTTTCAACCAGTGGCAGTCACAGTTGTACTGTAAGCACACACTTCCAAAAGCGGGGAGGGGGGCCTGTCCTTACTATAAGTGCTGGACAGGCTGCCTACTTCCGACCTACTTTCCATCAAGGGCATAGTTCATTACAGCCATTTTATGCTGGCATGGTCAAGAAACCACCGCCCGGCTGTCAGTGGATAACTGACGGGCACCCCACCACATCCAGCGCCTTCCGGTTCATCAGCCTGTTCAATGAGCACCCCCGCAACTGGAGCACTCGTGCTCAAAACGGCACGTGGTGTACCATTTGCAGTGGCTCTCATTGAACAGCCAGCAAATACCCTTTTTTGGGGCAACCGACGCTCCAGAGGGAGCGCCGGACAGGGGCTCAAAGGACGAAGGCCTGTGGGGGCACATAAGCAATAACCACAAGCTACCGTCTTGGCAATCAAAACGAAACTCCTTACGTGCCGCCATTTTTTGGCGAAACTGGGTGTCATAGTGAAACCAACACTGGCCCCCGTAAACCTTATAGGAACCCAAATAAGGTCTAAGTAGCAAAAGAGATGCAGCCAACTCTGGGAACCGCTCACAAAGCACTCCCGCGTAAGCGCAGAACCCTTGCAGCCAGTTCCCGTACGTTCGAGGAAGCTGTTTTGAATTGTCGCCCTGAGCTGCGACGTCAACACGACGAGATTTGTCGATCGTCTCCCTGTCAGGAGAGACGAGCATGAGAAATTCAATAAATTTGCAACGCCAGATCATGCCCTTAACCTCCTTTGTCAGGTGCGTGCCAGTAGCTGCTGGACCCGATACCCCTATACGGGGCAGGACCGATTGGACGACCATAGCTATGCGTTCATCTGGTGGGCCCGATACGGGAGTGGACCTACCCCAAATTAAATCACAGTCATACTCACTGATGCGCGGAGGCAGAGCTGACGAAGGGTGACCAGCAGCAGGTCCAGGCGGAACGTCCGGAGCAGGATCGACCATGGTAGGGTCTGGCAGATGACCGAGACGTCCATCCCCTGGAGGAACGGTGGCGCCTGGCGAGGCAGGAGGGTGATGACTGAAGGACCAGGTCTGAGGATCCCGGGTGGCCAAGGACAGCAGCTGAGCAACAACATGAGCAAAAGTGGACTCCAGGACCCATGGCAGGAGCAGTCGACATCCTGGGACTGGAGTAGGAGTCTCCCGCCCTGCCGGGCGCAGGGAGACGAGGCTGGGTTGTGGCAGCAGGCCGCGGGAACCCCCCGTCCAGCCGGGTGCAGGGAAGTGTGGATACGCTGGAGGCCACAGACGGGGGGGCGGCCGGAGCACATAGACCATCTCCCGCCCTGCTGGGCACAGGGAGATGCAGGCATGCATGAGTCAGCTGGAAGGGGTGGGTGGCAGGTGCAGAGCGCCTGTCTCCCGCCCAGCCGGGCGCAGGGAGACCTGGGCAGTCAGGAAACAGAAGCGCTGGGGGGGGCAACATGTAAAGTTTAATGATCTCGCACCCAGCTGGGTGCAGGGAGATTAAGGACAGACAGCACAGGCTGGGCAGAGTGCACTGGCACAATTAAATCTCCCACCCTGCTGGGCGCAGGGAGAGAAGGAGCCACTGGGGGCAGAAGCGCTGATTCAGAGAGAGCAGCGGAACCGACCGCAGGGAGATGTGAGCCGTCAGCCGAAGGGGATGAAACAGAGGCTCCTGAACAGTGACCAGTGGGACAGCTTGACCTGGAAGCGGACACCCGGGCAGATAGGAGTGGAACCCCCCAGCCTCCATTGCCCCATGGTCCGGAGAGGCAGGGGCAGCTCAGGTACGGCAGTGGTGGACACCCACAAGTGCGACGGGGAGAGCAGCAGCTCCTGCCCGGCTGGGCATAGGGAAGCAGCCAGGGGAAGAGGCAGCAGGGGGAGCCCGGGCGTACCGAACCGTGGTTCTAGGGCTCCGGGAGCGGGGATAGCAGGAGGAGACCCGGGCCACAGCAGTCACTGGCGGGGAAGAGACGGCACCCGGTTCCGCAGTGGCTTCGGGGGAGCAGGGAGGGCAGACAGGCATGCAAGTGGCCCTGGAAGGACTGGGACTCGAACGGGATGGGGGGCGGGCCCGCCTCTGGGCCCTGGGAGCCGGAGATCCCGCAGCAGGGACCACAGGTGGAGGGAGGAGGAGAGGAAGCCACCTCAGGGGAGAGGAGGGAGAAGAGCCAGTCTGCCTGACCTTGCAGAGCCAGTTCGTGGACCCTAGCCAACAGGAGCTCGGTGTCCATGGCTGAGGGACAGGGTCAGCGGTTCCAGCTCTTCCAAACACATTTTATGAAAGACCCAGAATTCCCTGGGGCATAACTTTTACAGAGCTCAGGCCCAGCCCATCCCCCCTAGCAACCAATCCTTGGTGACCACTCAGCCACCTTGTCCCACACCTGGCCATACCCCCGTCAAAGCTCTCTTTCCCTAAGGGGCTCAAGAGGCCGTCATTAGTGATTTCCAGTTTTTCAGTGTTCATTATCATTAATAGGTGGCCTATTTGTGCAAGAAGGCACTTATTTCCTATTCTCCTCTGTACCCTGATGAGAAGCACAGCACATAGTTACTGGGAATGCTTTAGCAGTCCCACTATTGTTATTCGATTTTATTAGTGGGAATGCTTTAGCAGTCCCACTATTGTTATTCGATTTAATTTATTAGTGGGACTGCTTTAGCAGTCCCACTATTGTTATTCGATTTTATTTATTAGTGGGAATGCTTCAGCAGTCCCACTATTGTTATTCGTTTTTATTTATTTTTAATTAGTGGGACTGCTAAAGCAGTCCCACTATTGTTATTCGATTTTATTACTGGGAATGCTTTAGCAGTCCCACTATTGTTATTCGATCTTATTTATTTTTATTCCGTACATTTTTTGGCTCTGCGTAACTTCTGCATACTTTCAGCTATTAAAACCATTCAACTATTAAAATGTTTGTCTCTTTCAGCTGATGATGGGACTTTTTCAACTTTTTTTCTACTATTTATACTTTTTAAAATATTAAGCTTTTTAACACTTTTTTTTAACATTGAAGTCAATGGGACCATGCTTGAAATCCTTAAAATCTTCTTCCGCTCCCAAAAGTTTCAGCTCCTTCATACTTTCACCTACAGACGCCAAACAAACTTTAAAATGTTCACAAGATATTCAGCTATCTGGCTATATCTTTTCAGTTTGATATCTTTAACAGTTTTTGTGAAAAAGCTTTTTGTTTAGAGGTCATTTCAGGAAATTTTAGCCATTAATCAGAGTGTACTGTGTTGCTTTTGTTGCCATGGTTACCAAAGCTTCTGTTATACACAGGGGGGCGGTGGCTGGAGCATGTCAGCTCTGATTACAGAGCCCAGGGGAGGGGACAGACACACCATGTACTGATTTATAATAGAGGAATATGATGGGGCAGTTTTGATGGGGCAGTTTTGATGGGGCAGTTTTGATGGTGGCAATATGATGGGGCAGTTTTGATAGGGCAATTCTGATAGGGCAGTTTTGATGGAGCAATTCTGATGGGGCAGTTTTGGTGGTGGCAATATGATGGGGCAATTTTGATAGGGCAATTCTGATGGGGCAGTTTTGATGGTGGCAATATGATGGGGCAGTTTTGATGGGGCATCTCTGATGAGGCAGTTTTGATGGTGGCAATATGATGGGGCAGTTTTGATGGGGACAATTTTGATGGGGCAAATTTTGATGGGGCAATTCTGATGGGGCAGTTTTGATGGCAATATGATGGGAGCAGTTTTCATGGTGGCAATATGATGGGGCAGTTTTGATGGTGGCAATATGATGGGGCAGTTTTCATGGTGGCAATATGATGGAGCAGTTTTCATGGGGCAATTCTGATGGGGAAATTCTGATGGGGCAGCTTTGATGGCAGTATGATGGGGGCAGTTTTGATGGGGGCCGTTTTAGCAATTCAGCTATTTAGCATTCCCACACATTTTCCCCAGGAAAGGCATTTTCTAGTTTATTTTTAATTTTAATTTTATTAGTGGGACTGCTTTAGCAGTCCCACTATTGTTATTCGATTTAATTTATTTTTATTCCGTACGTTTTTTGGCTCTGCGTAACTTCTGCATACTTTCAGCTATTAAAACCATTCAACTATCAAAATGTTCGTCTCTTTCAGCTGATGATGGGAGTTTTTTTTTAACTTTTTTTCTACTATTTATACTTTTTAAAATATTAAGCTTTTTAACACTTTTTTTAACATTGAAGTCAATGGGACCATGCTTGAAATCCTTAAAATCTTCTTCCGCTCCCAAAAGTTTCAGCTTCTTCATACTTTCACCTACAGACGCCAAACAAACTTTAAAATGTTCACAAAATATTCAGCTATCTGGCTATATCTTTTCAGTTTGATATCTTTAACAGTTTTTGTGAAAAAGCTTTTTTTTTAGAGGTCATTTCAGGAAATTTTAGCCATTAATCAGAGTGTACTGTGTTGCTTTTATTGCCATGGTTACCAAAGCTTCTGTTATACACAGGGGGGGAGGTGGCTGGAGCATCTCAGCTCTGATTACAGAGCCCGGGGGAGGGGACAGACACACCATGTACTGATTTATAATAGAGGAATATGATGGGGCAGTTTTGATGGGGCAATTCTGATGGGGCAGTTTTGATGGTGGCAATATGATGGGGCAGTTTTGATAGGGCAATTCTGATAGGGCAGTTTTGATGGAGCAATACTGATGGGGCAGTTTTGATGGAGCAATACTGATGGGGCAGTTTTGGTGGTGGCAATATGATGGGGCAATTTTGATAGAGCAATTCTGATGGGGCAGTTTTGATGGTGGCAATATGATGGGACAGTTTTGATGGGGCAATTCTGATGAGGCAGTTTTGATGGTGGCAATATGATGGGGCAGTTTTGATGGGGACAATTTTGATGGGGCAATTCTGATGGGGCAGTTTTGATGGCAATATGATGGAGGCAGTTTTCATGGTGGCAATATGATGGGGCAGTTTTCATGGTGGCAATATGATGGGGCAGTTTTCATGGTGCAATTCTGATGGGGCAGTTTTCATGGTGGCAATATGATGGGGCAGTTTTGATGGGGCAATTCTGATGGTGGCAATATGATGGGGCAGTTTTGATGGGGACAATTTTGATGGGGCAATTCTGATGGGGCAGTTTTGATGGCACTAGGATGGGGGCAGTTTTGATGGGGGCCGTTTTAGCAATTCAGCTATTCAGCATTCCCACGCATTTTCCCCAGGAAATGCATTTTCTAGTTAGTGGGACTGCTTTAGCAGTCCCACTATTGTTATTCGATTTTATTTATTTTTAATTTTAATTTTATTCCGTACGTTTTTTGGCTCTACGTAACTTCTGCATACTTTCGGCTATTAAAACCATTCAGCTATTAAAATGTTCGTCTCTTTCAGCTGATGATGGGACTTTTTCAACTTTTTTTCTACTATTAATACTTTTTAAAATATTAAGCTTTTTAACACTTATTTTTAACATTGAAGTCAATGGGAGCATGCTTGAAATCCTTAAAATCTTCTTCCGCTCCCAAAAGTTTCAGCTCCTTCATACTTTCACCTAGAGACACCAAACAAACTTTAAAATGTTCACAAAATATTCAGCTATCTGGCTATATCTTTTCAGTTTGATATCTTTTACAGTTTTTGTGAAAAAGCTGTTTGTTTAGTGGTCATTTCAGGAAATTTTAGCCATTAAACACAGTGTACTGTGTTGGTTTTGTTGCCATGGTTACCAAAGCTTCTGTTATACACAAGGGGGGAGGTGGCTGGAGCATCTCAGCTCTGATTACAGAGCCCAGGGGAGGGGACAGACACACCATATACTGATTTATAATAGAGGAATATGATGGGGCAGTTTTGATGGGGCAATTCTGATGGGGCAGTTTTGATGGTGGCAATATGATGGGGCAGTTTTGATGGGGACAATTTTTATGGAGCAGTTTTAAAGGTGGCAATATGATGGGGCAGTTTTGATGGGGCAATTCTGATGGGGCTGTTTTGATGGGGCAATTCTGATGGGGCAGTTTTGATGGCAAAATGATGGGGGCAGTTTTGATTGGTGCCGTTTTAGCAATTCAGCATTCCCACGCATTTTCCCCACTAAATGCATTTTCTAGTTATTTAATTTTATTCCGTACGTTTTTTGGTTCTGCGTAACTTCTGCATACTTTCAGCTATTAAAACTATTCAACTATTAAAATGTTCGTCTCTTTCAGCTGATGATGGGACTTTTTCAACTTTTTTTCTACCATTTATACTTTTTAAAATACTAGCTTTTTATCACTTTTTTTAACATTGAAGTCAACTGGAGCATGCTTCAGATCCTTAAAATCTTCTTCCGCTCCCAAAAGTTTCAGCTCCTTCATACTTTCACCTACAGACGCCAAACAAACTTTAAAATGTTCACAAAATATTCAGCTATCTGGCTATATTTTTTCAGTGAAATTTTTTTGTGAAAAAGCTTTTTGTTTAGAGGTCATTTCAGGAAATTTTAGCCATTAATCAGAGTGTACTGTGTTGCTTTTGTTGCCATGGTTACCAAAGCTTCTGTTATACACAGGGGGGAGGTGGCTGGAGCATCTCAGCTCTAATTACAGAGCCCGGGGGAGGGGACAGACACATCATGTACTGATTTATAATAGAGGAATATGATGGGGCAATTATGATGGGGCAGTTTTGATGGTGGCAATATGATGGGGCAGTTTTGATGGGACAATTCTGATGGGGCAGTTTTGATGGTGGCAATATGATCGGGGAAGTTTTGATAGGGCAATTCTGATGGGGCATTTTTGATGGGGCAATTCTGATGGGGCAGTTTTGATGGGGGCAGTTTTGATGGGGGCAGTTTTGATGGGGGCAATATGATGGGGCACTTCTGATGGGGCAGTTTTGATGGTGGCAATATGATGGGGCAGTTTTGATGGGACAATTCTGATGGGGCAGTTTTGATGGTAGCAATATGATGGGGCAATTCTGATGGGGCGATTCGGATGGGGCAGTTTTGATGGTGGCAATATGATGGGGCAATTCTGATGGGGCAGTTTTAATGGTGGCAATATGATGGGGCAGTTTTGATGGGGCAATTCTGATGGGGCAGTTTTGATGGTGTCAATATGATGGGGCAGTTTTGATGGGGCAAATTTTGATGGGGCAATTCTGATGGGGCAGTTTTGATGGGACAATTCTAATGGGGCAGTTTTGATGGTGGCAATATGATGGGGCAGTTTTGATGGGACAATTCTGATGGGGCAGTTTTGATGGTGGCAATATGATGGGGCAATTCTGATGGGGCAGTTTTGATGGGGCGATTCTGATGGGGCAGTTTTGATGGTGGCAATATGATGGGGCAATTCTGATGGGGCAGTTTTGATGGTGGCAATATGATGGGGCAGTTTTGATGGGGCAATTCTGATGGGGCAGTTTTGAGGGTGGCAATATGATGGGGCAGTTTTGATGGGGACAATTTTTATGGGGCAATTCTGATGGGGCAGTTTTGATGGTGGCAATATGATGGAACAGTTTTGATGGGGCAATTCTGATGAGGCAGTTTTGATGGTGGCAATATGATGGGGCAGTTTTGATGGGGACAAGATAGCTGAATAAAAACTGCCCCATCAGAATTTTGATGGGGCAAATTTTGATGGGGCAATTCTGATGGGGCAGTTTTGATGGTGGCAATATGATGGGGCAGTTTTGATGGGGCAATTCTGATGGGGCAGTTTTGATGGTGGCAATATGAGGGGGCAGTTTTGATGGGACAATTCTGATGAGGCAGTTTTGATGGTGGCAATATGATGGGGCAATTCTGATGGGGCAGTTTTGATGGGGCGATTCTGATGGGGCAGTTTTGATGGTGGCAATATGATGGGGCAATTCTGATGGGGCAGTTTTGATGGTGGCAATATGATGGGGCAGTTTTGATGGGACAATTCTGATGGGGAAGTTTTTATGGTGGCAATATGATGGGGCAATATGATGGGGCAGTTTTGATGGAACAATTTTGATGGGGACAATTTTAATGGAGCAGTTTTAAAGGTGGCAATATGATGGGGCAGTTTTGATGGGGGCAGATTTGATGGGGGTAGTTTTGATGGTGGCAATATGATGGGACAGTTTTGATGGGGCAATTCTGATGGGGTTGTTTTGATGGTGGCAATATGATGCGGCAGTTTTGATGGGGCAATTCTGATGGGGCAGTTTTGATGGTGGCAATATGATGGGGCAGTTTTGATGGGGCAATTCTGATGGGGCAGTTTTGATGGGGACAATATTGATAGGGCAATTCTGATGGTGCAGTTTTGATGGCAATTTGATGGGGCAGTTTTGATAGTAGAAAATAATAGAAACCTTTGCGCCAGTGGTGTCGATAGCAGATAATATATATGAATTACTTATACTGGTGGTACATCTAGTAAGAAAACATTCCCAACAATAAAGAAAATTTGTGAAAATATAAACAATCAGTGTAAGCTGCTCCCCAATTTTTGAATAATCAAAAAAAATAGATAATCAAAAAAAGGAATGTAAGAAAGATAGGGGGCGCTAGATACCATATTATTCAAGTGCTCCAAATAAATATATCTCCTGCATTACCAAAAAAATGGAAATGTAAGAAAGCTAGGGGGCGCTAGATACCATACTATTCAAGTGCTCTAAATAAATATAACTGCTGCATTACCAAAAAAATGAAAATCATAGTATTGACAAATAATAATTAGATTACACATTGAAGTGCCCACAATAGTGAAAAAATATATATATAGTGATTGATTGTCCACATAAAAAAGTGATTGAAGTAGTTGAAGTGATATCTTTCAGAATTATCACAATCCTGTTGCTGTAAACAAAAAGTTTTCCATCACCAAGGGAAAATTAAGAAAAGGAAAACACCTCGAAGTAGTAGATATCTGCTTACCAGATACCAATGACTCCTTTAGTTAAAAAGAGAGTCACTAGCGCTTGTGCAGGGTTGTGCCTGCTCACATGGATGGCTGGACTGTGGTTGGTATTATAGGCATGGATCGTTCCCGTCAAGCTCATTCAAGATAGGATAAGGATACATAGGAAACAAAAACAGTCTCCATAGCATAAAACCATTTATTACAAAAGTAAATAAATTAAAAAGCCAAATGGCCGCTTACATTGGTGGGTGCCTACCCGGCACTGGGGCTGCTTGCATGTCAGGGTGACTCCACAGTCAGAAAAAGCCTTTCATGTCTCCTCCACGCTGGCATGCGTTCCAGCTTACACAGGGGGGCAGCCAAAGGATCCGGATGTTGTTGGGTGATAGGACATGTGACCATGTACCGCTCCGACGTACGTTTCGTAGTGAACGTCTTCAGGGAAGCGTCCCTGAACGCACGCCAGCGTGGAGGAGACATGAAAGGCTTTTTCTGACTGTGGAGTCACCCTGACATGCAAGCAGCCCCAGTGCCGGGTAGGCACCCACCAATGTAAGCGGCCATTTGGATTTTTAATTTATTTACTTTTGTAATAAATGGTTTTACGCTATGGAGACTGTTTTTGTTTCCTATGTATCCTTATCCTATCTTGAATGAGCTTGACGGGAACGATCCATGCCTATAATACCAGCCACAGTCCAGCCATCCATGTGAGCAGGCACAACCCTGCACAAGCGCTAGTGACTCTCTTTTTAACTAAAGGAGTCATTGGTATCTGGTAAGCAGATATGTACTACTTCGAGGTGTTTTCCTTTTCTTAATTTTCCCTTGGTGATGGAAAACTTTTTGTTTACAGCAACAGGATTGGGATAATATTGAAAGATATCACTTCAACTACTTCAATCACTTTTTTATGTGGACAATCAATCACTATATATATATTTTTTCACTATTGTGGGCACTTCAATGTGTAATCTAATTATTATTTGTCAATACTATGATTTTCATTTTTTTGGTAATGCAGGAGTTATATTTATTTAGAGCACTTGAATAGTATGGTATCTAGTGCCCCCTAGCTTTCTTACATTTCCATTTTTTTGGTAATGCAGGAGATATATTTATTTGGAGCACTTGAATAATATGGTATCTAGCGCCCCCTATCTTTCTTACAGTTTTGATAGTAGCAATATGATGGGGCAGTTTTGATGGGGCAATTCTGATGGGGTAGTTTTGATGGTGTCAATATGATGCGGCAGTTTTGATGGTGGCAATATGATGGGGCAGTTTTGATGGGGACAATTTTGATGGTGGCAATATGATGGGGCAGTTTTGATGGGGACAATTTTGATGGGGCAATTCTGATGGGGCAGTTTTGATGGCAATATGATGGGGCAGTTTTGATGGCGGCCGTTTTAGCAATACAGCTATTCAGCATTCCCACGCATTTTCCCTAGGGAAATGAATTTTCTAGTTAGTGGGACTGCTTTAGCAGTCCCACTATTGTTATTCAATTTTATTTATTTTTATTATTCCGTACGTTTTTTGGCTCTGCGTAACTTCTGCATACTTTCAGCTATTAAAACCATTCAACTATTAAAATGTTCGTCTCTTTTAGCTGATGATGGGACTTTTTCAACTTTTTTTCTACTATTTATACTTTTTAAAATATTAAGCTTTTTAACACATTTTTTAACATTAAAGTCAATGGGAGCATGCTTCAGATCCTTAAAATCTTCTTCCGCTCCCAAAAGTTTCAGCTCCTTCATACTTTCACCTACAGACGCCAAACACACTTTAAAATGTTCACAAAATATTCAGCTATCTGGCTATATCTTTTCAGTTTGATATCTTTTACAGTTTTTGTGAAAAAGCTTTTTGTTTAGAGGTCATTTCAGGAAATTTTAGCCATTAATCAGAGTGTACTGTGTTGCTTTTGTTGCCATGGTTACCAAAGCTTCTGTTATACACAGTGGGGAGGTGGCTGGAGCATCTCAGCTCTGATTACAGAGCCCGGGGGGGAGGGGACAGACACACCATGTACTGATTTATAATAGAGGAATATGATGGGGCAGTTTTGATGGGGCAGTTTTGATGGTGGCAATAAGATGGGGCAGTTTTGATAGGGCAATTCTGATGGGGCAGTTTTGATGGTGGCAATATGATGGGGCAGTTTTGATGGGACAATTCTGATGGGGCAGTTTTGATGGTGGCAATATGATGGGGCAGTTTTGATAGGGCAATTCTGATGGGGCAGTTTTAATGGTGGCAATATGATGGGGCAGTTTTGATGGGGCAATTCTGATGGGGCAGTTTTGATGGTGGCAATATGATGGGGCAGTTTTGATGGGACAATTCTGATGGGGCAGTTTTGATGGTGGCAATATGATGGGGCAATTCTGATGGGGCAGTTTTGATGGGGCGATTCTGATGGGGCAGTTTTGATGGTGGCAATATGATGAGGCAATTCTGATGGGGCAGTTTTGATGGTGGCAATATGATGGGGCAGTTTTGATGGGGCAATTCTGATAGGGCAGTTTTGAGGGTGGCAATATGATGGGGCAGTTTTGATGGGGACAATTTTTATGGGGCAATTCTGATGGGGCAGTTTTGATGGCAATATGATGGGGCAGTTTTGATGGGACAATTGTGATGGGGCAGTTTCAATGGTCGCAATATTATGGGGCAGTTTTGATGGGGACAATTTTAATGGAGCAATTTTAAAGGTTGCAATATGATGGGGCAGTTTTGATGGGGGCAGATTTGATGGGGGTAGTTTTGATGGTGGCAATATGATGGGGCAGTTTTGATGGTGGCAATATGATGGGGCAGTTTTGATGGGGCAATATGATGGGGCAGTTTTGATGGGGACAATTTTGATGGGGCAATTCTGATGGGGCAGTTTTGATGGCAATATGATGGGACAGTTTTGATGGTGGCAATATGATGGGGCAGTTTTGATGGGGCAATTCTGATGGGGCAGTTTTGATGGTGTCAATATGATGGGGCAGTTTTGATAGGGCAATTCTGATGTGGCAGTTTTGATGGAGGCAATATGATGGGGCAGTTTTGATGGGGCAGTTTTGATGGTGGCAATATGATGGGGCAGTTTTGATGGGGACAATTTTGATGGGGCAATTCTGATGGGGCAGTTTTGATGGCAATATGATGGGGCAGTTTTGATGGCGGCCGTTTTAGCAATACAGCTATTCAGCATTCCCACGCATTTTCCTCAGGAAATGCATTTTCTAGTTTTTATTTATTATTTAATTTTATTCCGTACGTTTTTTGGCTCTGCGTAACTTCTGCATACTTTTAGCTATTAAAACCATTCAACTATTAAAATGTTCATCTCTTTTAGCTGATGATGGGACTTTTTTTAACTTTTTTTCTACTATTTATACTTTTTAAAATATTAAGCTTTTTAACACTTTTTTTTAACATTGAAGTCAATGGGAGCATGCTTCAGATCGTTAAAATCTTCTTCAGCTCCCAAAAGTTTCAGCTCCTTCATACTTTCACCTACAGACGCCAAACAAACTTTAAAATGTTCACAAAGTATTCAGCTATCTGGTTATATCTTTTCAGTTTGATATCTTTTACAGTTTTTGTGAAAAAGCTTTTTGTTTAGAGGTCATTTCAGGAAATTTTAGCCATTAATCAGAGTGTACTGTGTTGCTTTTGTTGCCATGGTTACCAAAGCTTCTGTTATACACAGGGGGGAGGTGGCTGGAGCATCTCAGCTTTGATTGCAGAGCCCGGGGGAGGGGACAGACACACCATGTACTGATTTATAATAGAGGAATGTGATGGGGCAGTTTTGATGGGACAATTATGATGGGGCAGTTTTGATGGTAGCAATATGATGGGGCAGTTTTGATGGGACAATTCTGATGAGGCAGTTTTGATGGTGGCTATATGATGGGGCAGTTTTGATAGGGCAATTCTGATGGGGCAGTTTTGATGGGGCAACTCTGATGGGGCATTTTTGATGGGGGCAGTTTTGATGGTGGCAATATGATGGGGCAGTTTTGATGGGGCAATTCTGATGGGGCAGTTTTGATGGGGCAATTCTGATGGGGCAGTTTTGATGGTGGCAATATGATGGGGCAGTTTTGATGGGGCAATTCTGATGGGGCAGTTTTGATGAAGGCAATATGATGGGGCAGTTTTGATGGGGACAATTTTTATGGGGCAATTCTGATTGGGCGGTTTTGATGGCAATATGATGGGTGCAGTTTTGCTGGGGGCCGTTTAGCAATTCAGCATTCCCATGCATTTTCCCCAGGAAATGCATTTTCTAGTTAGTGGGACTGCTTTAGCAGTCCCACTATTGTTATTCGATTTTATTTATTTTTAATTTTAATTTTATTCCGTACATTTTTTGGCTCTGCGTAACTTCTGCATACTTTCGGCTATTAAAACCATTCAACTATTAAAATGTTCGTCTCTTTCAGCTGATGATGGGACGTTTTCAACTTTTTTTCTACTATTTATACTTTTTCAAATATTAAGCTTTTTAACACTTTTTTTAACATTGAAGTCAATGGAAGCATGCTTGAAATCCTTAAAATCTTCTTCAGCTCCCAAAAGTTTCAGCTCCTTCATACTTTCACCTACAGACACCAAACAAACTTTAAAATGTTCACAAAATATTCAGCTATCTGGCTATATCTTTTCAGTTTGATATCTTTTAGAGTTTGTGTGAAAAAGCTGTTTGTTTAGTGGTCATTTCAGGAAATTTTAGCCATTAAACACAGTGTACTGTGTTGGTTTTGTTGCAATGGTTACCAAAGCTTCTGTTATACACAAGGGGGGAGGTGGCTGGAGCATCTCAGCTCTCATTACAGAGCCAGGGGGAGGGGACAGACACACCATGTACTGATTTATAATAGAGGAATATGATGGGGCAGTTTTGATAGGGTAATTCTGATGGGGCAGTTTTGATGGTGGCAATATGATGGGGCAGTTTTGATGGGGCAATTCTGATGGGGCAGTTTTGATGGTGGCGATATGATGGGGCAGTTTTGATGGGGACAATTTTTATGGAGCAGTTTTAAAGGTGGCAATATGATGGGGCAGTTTTGATGGGGGCAGTTTTGATGGTGGCAATATGATGGGGGCAGTTTTGATGGGGCAATTCTGATGGGGCAGTTTTGATGGTGGGAATATGACAGGGCAGTTTTGATGGGGCAGTTTTGATGGGGCAATTCTGATGAGGCAGTTTTCATGGTGTCAATATGATGGGGCAGTTTTGATGGGGCAATTCTGATGGGGCAGTTTTGATGGGGCAATTCTGATGGGGCAGTTTTGATGGCAAAATGATGGGGGCAGTTTTGATGGCAATATGATGGGACAGTTTTGATGGGGGCCGTTTTAGAAATTCAGCATTCCCACGCATTTTCCCCAGGAAATGCATTTTCTAGTTAGTGGGACTGCTTTAGCAGTCCCACTATTGTTATTCGATTTTATTTATTTTTATTATTCTGTACGTTTTTTGACTCTGCGTAACTTCTGCATACTTTCAGCTATTAAAACCATTCAACTATTAAAATGTTCGTCTCTTTCAGCTGATGTGTGGACTTTTTCAACTTTTTTTCTACTATTTAAACTTTTTAAAATATTAAGCTTTTTAATACTTTTTTAACATTGAAGTCAATGGGAGCATGCTTGAAATCCTTAAAATCTATTTCCGCTCCCAAAAGTTTCAGCTCCTTCATACTTTCACCTACAGACGCCAAACAAACTTTAAAATGTTCACGAACTATTCAGCTATCTGGCTATAGCTTTTCAGTTTTATATCTTTTACAGTTTTTGTGAAAAAGCTTTTTGTTTAGTGGTCATTTCAGGAAATTTTAGCCATTAATCAGAGTGTACTGTGTTGATTTTGTTGCCATGGTTACCAAAGCTTCTGTTATACACAGGGGGGGAGGTGGCTGGAGCATGTCAGCTCTGATTACAGAGCCCGGGGGAGGGGACAGACACACCATGTGCTGACTTATAATAGAGGAATATGATGGGGCAGTTTTGATGGGGACAATTTTGATGGAGCAGTTTTGATGGGGACAATTTTGATGGAGCAGTTTTGATGGTGGCAATATGATGGGGCAGTTTTGATGGGGCAATTCTGATTGGGCAGTTTTCATGGGGGCCGTTTTGATGGTGGTAATATAATGGGGCAATTTTGATGGGGCAATTCTGATGGGGCAGTTTTGATGGGGCAATTCTGATGGGGCAATTCTGATGGGGCAGTTTTGATGGGGCAGTTTTGATGGTGGCAATATGATGGGGCAGTTTTGATGGGGCAGTTTGGATGGGGCAATTCTGATGGCAGTATGATGGGGGCCGTTTTAGCAATTCAGCTATTCAGCATTCCCACGCATTTTCCCCAGGAAATGCATTTTCTAGTTAGTGGGACTGCTTTAGCAGTCCCACTATTGTTATTCGATTTTATTTATTAGTGGGAATGCTTTAGCAGTCCCACTATTGTTATTCGATTTTATTTATTTTTATTAATTTTATTCCTTACGTTTTTTGGCTCTGCGTAACTTCTGTATACTTTCAGCTATTAAAACCATTCAACTATTAAAATGTTCGTCTCTTTCAGCTGATGATGGGACTTTTTCAACTTTTTTTCTACCATTTGTACTTTTTAAAATATTAAGCTTTTTATCACTTTTTTTCTAACATTGAAGTCAATGGGAGCATGCTTCTGATCCTTAAAATCTTCTTCCGCTCCCAAAAGTTTCAGCTCCTTCATACTTTCACCTACAGACACTAAACAAACTTTAAAATGTTCACAAAATATTCAGCTATCTGGCTATATCATTTCAGGAAATTTTAGCCATTAATCAGAGTGTACTGTATTGCTTTTGTTGCCATGGTTACCAAAGCTTCTGTTATACACAGGGGGAGGTGGCTGGAGCATCTCAGCTCTGATTACAGAGCCCGGGGGAGGGGACAGACACACCATGTACTGATTTATAATAGAGGAATATGATGGGGCAGTTTTGATGGTGGCAATTCTGATGGGGCAGTTTTGATAATGGCAATATGATGGGGCAGTTTTGATGGGACAATTCTGATGTGGCAGTTTTGATGGTGGCAATATGATGGGGCAGTTTTAATAGGGCCATTCTGATGGGGCAGTTTTGATGGGGCAATTCTGATGGGGCAGTTTTGATGGGGGCAGTTTTGATGGTGGCAATATGATGGGGCAGTTTTGATGGGGCAATATGATGGGGCAGTTTTGATGGTGGCAATTCTGATGGGGCAGTTTTGATGGTGGCAATATGATGGGGCAGTTTTAATGGGGCAATTCTGATGGGGCAGTTTTGATGGAGGCAATATGATGGGGCAGTTTTGATGGGGACAATTTTTATGGGGCAATTCTGATGGGGCGGTTTTGATGGCAATATGATGGGGGCAGTTTTGCTGGGGGCCATGTTAGAAATTCAGCATTCCCACGCATTTTCCCCAGGAAATGCATTTTCTAGTTGATGGGAATGCTTTAGCAGTCCCACTATTGTTATTCGAATTTATTTATTCTTAATTTTAATTTTATTCTGTACGTTTTTTGGCTGCGCGTAACTTCTGCATACTTTCGGCTATTAAAACCATGCAACTATTAAAATGTTTGTCTCTTTCAGTTGATGATGGGACTTTTTCAACTTTTTTTCTACTATTTATACTTTTTAAAATATTAAGCTTTTTAACACTTTTTTTTAACATTGAAGTCAATCGGAGCATGCTTGAAATCCTTAAAATCTTCTTCCGCTCCCAAAAGTTTCAGCTCCTTCATACTTTCACCTACAGACACCAAGCAAACTTTAAAATGTTCACAAAATATTCAGCTATCTGGCTATATCTTTTCAGTTTGATATCTTTTACAGTTTTTGTGAAAAAGCTTTTTGTTTAGTGGTCATTTCAGGAAATTTTAGCCATTAAACACAGTGTACTGTGTTGCTTTTGTTGCCATGGTTACCAAAGCTTCTGTTATACACAGGGGGGGAGGTGGCTGGAGCATCTCAGCTCTGATTATAGAGCCCGGGGGAGGGGACAGACACACCATGTACTGATTTATAATAGAGGAATATGATGGGGCAGTTTTGATGGTTGCAATATGATGGGGCAGTTTTGATGGGGCAATTCTGATGTGGCAGTTTTGATGGTGGCAATATGATGGGGCAGTTTTGATGGTGGCAATATGATGGGGACAATTTTAATGGAGTAGTTTTAAAGATGGCAATATGATGGGGGACAGTTTTGATGGGGGCAGTTTTGATGGGGGTAGTTTTGATGGGGCAGTTTTGATAGTGGCAATATGATGGGGCAGTTTTTATGGGGCAAATCTGATGGGGCAGTTTTGATGGTGGCAATATGATGGGGCAGTTTTGATGGTGTAATTCTGATGGGGCAGTTTTGATGGTGGCAATATGATGGGGAAGTTTTGATGGGGCAATTCTGATGGGGCAGTTTTGATGGGGACAATTTTGATGGGGCAATTCTGATGGGGCAGTTTTGATGGCAATATGATGGGGGCAGTTTTGATGGCAATATGATGGGGCAGTTTTAATGGTGGCAATATGATGGGGCAGTTTTGATGGTGGCAATATGATGGGGCAGATTTGATGGGGCAATTCTGATGGGGCAGTTTTGATGGTGGCAATATGATGGGGCCGTTTTGATGGGGCAATTCTAATGGGGCAGTTTTGATGGGGGCAATATGATGGGGCAATTCTGATGGGGCAGTTTTGATGGTGGCAATATCATGGGGCAGTTTTGATGGGGACAATTTTGATGGGGCAATTCTGATGGGGCAGTTTTGATGAAAATATGATGGGGGCAGTTTTGATAGGGGCCGTTTTAGCAATTCAGCTATTCAGCATTCCCACGCATTTTCCCCAGGAAATGCATTTTCTAGTTATTATTATTGGGACTGCTAGCAGTCCCACTATTGTTAATCGATTTCATTTATTTTTATTCCGTACGTTTTTTGGCTCTGCGTAACTTCTGTATACTTTCAGCTATTAAAACCATTCAACTATTAAAATGTTCGTCTCTTTCAGCTGATGATGGGACTTTTTCAACTTTTTTTCTACCATTTATACTTTTTAAAATATCAAGCTTTTTATCACTTTTTTAACATTGAAGTCAATGGGAGCATGCTTCAGATCCTTAAAATCTTCTTCCGCTCCCAAAAGTTTCAGCTCCTTCATACTTTCACCTACAGACGCCAAACAAACTTTAAAATGTTCACAAAATATTAAGCTATCTGGCTATATCATTTCAGGAAATTTTAGCCATTAATCAGAGTGTACTGTGTTGCTTTTGTTGCCATGGTTACCAAAGCTTCTGTTATACACAGGGGGGGAGGTGGCTGGAGCATCTCAGCTCTGATTAAAGAGCCCGGGGGAGGGGACAGACACACCATGTACTGATTTATAATAGAGGAATATGATGGGGCAGTTTTGATGGTGGCAATTCTGATGGGGCAGTTTTGATGGTGGCAATTCTGATGGTTCAGTTTTGATGGTGGCAATTCTGATGGTTCAGTTTTGATGGTGGCAATTCTGATGGGGCAGTTTTGATAGGGCAATTCTAAAGGGGCAGTTTTGATGGGGCAATTCTGATGGGGCAGTTTTGATGGGGGCAGTTTTGATGGTGGCAATATGATGGGGCAATTTTGATTTGGCAATTCTGATGGGGCAGTTTTGATGGTGGCAATAAGATGGGGCAGTTTTGATGGGGACAATTTTGATGGGGCAATTCTAATGGGGCAGTTTTGATGGCAATATGATGGGGGCAGTTTTGATGGTGGCAATATGATGGGGCAATTTTGATGGTGGTAATATGATGGGGCAATTCTGATGTGGCAATATGATGGGGCAGTTTTGATGGGGCAATCCTGATGGTGGCAATATGATGGGACAATTTTGATGGAGCAATTCTGATGGGGCAGTTTTGATGGTGGCAATATGATGGGACAATTTTGATGGGGCAATTCTGATGGGGCAGTTTTGATGGCAGTATGATGGGGCAGTTTTGATGGCGGCCGTTTTAGCAATTTAGCTATTCAGCATTCCCACGCATTTTCCCCAGGAAATGCATTTTCTAGTTATTATTTATTATTTAATTTTATTCTGTACGTTTTTTGGCTCTGCGTAACCTCTGCATACTTTCAGCTATTAAAACCATTCAACTATTAAAATGTTCGTCTCTTTCAGCTGATAATGGGACTTTTTCAACTTTTTTTCTAATATTAAGCTTTTTATCCCTTTTTTTTTTTTTTTTTTTTTTTTTTTAAAACACTTTATTGGATTTTCATAAAGTACAGGAGACAGTACAGTGGTGGATTTGCACAGAAGAAGTATTCCACGATCAGTATAAAGTATCACAACTAGGGTAAATTATACGATACTAAGTGAATGAAAACTTCAAACAAAATTACAGAGGTCTACAGTAATCGAGCGTTGTCAAGTACAGTGCATATCACAAGGGTAAAAATGAGAAAGAATAAGAACATTTCCATTGTTTTACACGGTATTCTCTTGTTACGTTTATTGAGCATACTAGGAGTGAGGTGGATTCTCTAGAAATCGCACGAGGTTGTAAGGTAGTTTTCGTTTAATAGCGTGGTATAAGGTATCGGTATTGTAGCAGATCTGGACCCACTGTAATAGGGTCACTCGCTTACCTGGGCACCCCAATGGGGTACAAACTGTGCCCAGTGTAGGTACCGAAATTTGCTTAATAGTGGGGGATGTCGGTATCTTGCATCGTATATAGTGCGAGTCTGTAGAGAGTCAATATAGGCGTCATATAAAAGGGAATAGGTTATGTAATAGGCCTGTACTGACCTGAGGCAGAGGAATGGGGGGAGAGGAGGGTGGTAAGACGGAGGGTCAGGACGATATGATTATTGGTTAGTGTGTTAACGGGCTATCAGGCCGGTGTCACATCCCAAGGTAATGGTAGGTGGGTTGGTTTGCGAGCCGGCGGACTGCGGTGTCCTGAAGTGGGTCCAACATGCCCATGTAGCCTTATAATTGGATGGTGAGTCGGAGGATTGGTGTATGAGGTTCTCCATGTCAGCTATCTTGTCTACTCTCCGAATCCACTCTGAGATCGAGGGGGGTGATGTGCTTCTCCAGTGCACGGGGATGCACAAGTTTGCCGCATTAATAAGATGGAGAGTTAGTGACTTCTTGTATACACGTTGGGGTATCGAGGTATGATGGAGTAAGTATTGCGCTGGTGTATAGTCAGGGGTGTATGTTGTGATCTGAGTGATTAGGTTGTGGATTTCAGCCCAATATGATTGAATGAGTGGGCATTCCCACCATATGTGAAGAAGGGAACCCCGAGCTGCGTTACACCTCCAGCAATTTGGAGATATAGTAGGTAGAAATTTGTTAATTTTATCAGGAGTTCTATACCATTTTGAGTAGATTTTGAACCTACATTCTTGTGTCGCTACGTTGCCAGAACCTTTGTGAATATGGTAGAACACATTCCTCCAATCATCTGTGGTTAAGGTTGTGTTCAGGTCAGCCTCCCATTGACTTAGCAGTGCATCGGTTGTGATGTTTGAGTGTGTGGAGAAAAGTGTGTGGATGGTCGAGATGAGGTGTCTTTGGGGTTCGTTTCTGGAGCAAAGCAGTTCGAAGGATGTAAGTTCCCTATGAATGTTGTCTTTGTGTTGGAGGCTTTGTAGGAAGTGACGGATTTGCAGATAGTTATAGAAGGGTATGTGATATTCCGGGAATTTAGTAGTTAGCTCTGAGTATGGTAATAGAGTTCCTTGGTGGAATAATTGTTGAGCTAGGAGCCGGGGTCTATGTTGTTCCTTGGTTGGGTGGATTAGGTTGACGCCCGGTGGAAATTCCAGGTTATCTTCAATAGGTGTCATGGGTCCCGACGCGGGTTGGAACTTGAGAATTTTGCATGATTTCGTGAAGTTGATTAGGGTGGAATTGATTAGGGGATTCGCAGTGGCGGTTTGTGGAATGAATTTTGGGTTAATCCAGGGGAGGAGTTGCAAAGGGGTTTTGGTAAAAGCATTTTCCAACTGCACCCAATCTTTTTCCTTGCCGTGTACGTGCCAATCCACAATTCTAACTAGATGGCAGACCTGATAGTAGATTCGTAGGTCAGGGACTTGCAATCCCCCTTGTGATTTGGGGGTTGTCAGTCTGTGCCAATTCAATCTAGGCTGTTTGGATAGCCAGATTAATTTTCTACAAATCTTTTTGTACGAGGCAAAGAAGGAGTGTGGGAGCAATATAGGTATGGTTTGTAGAAGGTAGAGCAATCTAGGTAGAACGTTCATTTTCAAGATAGCAATCCTTCCAAACCATGAGAATGGTCCATTCTGCCACCTCTGGAGATCACCCTCGATGGCTTGTAGGATCGGTAAGAAGTTAAGCCTAAATAAATCTGATAAAGCCGTGGGTATGTTAATGCCAAGGTATTTTATGGCTTGCGTTTCCCATCCAAAAGGAAAATTACGTTTGCATTGTGTGACCGTCTCTTGTGTTAGTGAGATGTTGAGTGCCTTGGATTTGGAGAAATTTATTTGTAGGTTTGATAAGGATTTAAAGAGGGCAAAATCTTTGAGTAGATTCGGGATGGTAGTGGTCGGTTCCGTAAGGAAGAGGAGAATATCATCCGCGTAAGCGGCTACTTTGTAGTGTGTTTGGTTGATTTGGACGCCTTTGATGTCAGGATTTTCTCTAATTTTGCGCAACATGGGTTCCAGTGTTAGTACGAAGATCAAGGGGGATAGTGGGCATCCCTGTCTAGTACCGTTGGACACGGAGAAGGCGCCCGACAGTCCACCGTTCACTCGGACTTTGGCTGTGGGAGAAGAGTAGAGGACCATAATCATATTGATGAGTCTCGGCGGGAGGCCTATAAATCTCAGGGTAGCTTCCATGAAATCCCATGCCACCCTGTCGAACGCCTTCTCCGCGTCCAAGGATAGGAAGAAGCCCTTAGTACTAGTGGAATTCAGCCAATGGTGTATATTTAAAGCCTTGGTAGTATTGTCTTTAGCTTCTCTGCCGGGGATAAAACCGACTTGATCTGTGGTGATTAAATTCGGGATCAGGGGTAAAAGGCGATTTGCTATGGCTTTGGCGTATAACTTAACGTCTACGTTAAGTAGAGAAATGGGGCGATAATTGGAGACCAATTTGTCATCTTTCCCTGATTTGGGGATAAGGGTGATATGGGCCTCTAAGAGATCTGAGGGGGCCGTATTGGTAGGGGAGAGGTTGTTAAAGGCTATGACCAGGTGAGGCAATAGTATATCAGGGAATGATTTGTAGTACCCGACCGTCAGCCCATCTGGACCGGGGCTTTTGCCCGGTTTCATCTGTTTTAGTGCAAGAGTTATCTCTTCCGCCGTTAAGGGGACATCAAGAGATGCGGAGTCTTCGGTCAGGATGGGCGAGGGTGCGTATTGGGATAAGAAGTTACGTATTGCCTCGTTCCGGTCTGTCAGAGTGTGAGGCGATTGGGGAGTGCGAATGTTGTAAAGATTGGAGTAGTAGCGCACGAATTGTTCCGCTATGTCATCAGATTTTACCATAGTTTTACCCGAGGGGTCTACGATGGAGTGTATGGTGTGGGCCGCTTTTTTCGCTTGTAATGCTTTAGCCAACATCTTCCCTGATTTGTTGCCGTATTCGTAAAAGCATTTTTGTGTAAGCATGTATTTCCTCTTGATGTTGTTGTGCAACTCTTCTAGGAGTTCGGTTCGTAGTTGTGTCAGTTCAGACATTGCTTCTAGAGCTAGAGATGCCTTATGTTTACGTTCTAAAGCGGAGATACGTGTGGTTAGGTTCTCCAATTTTGCTTTCCTCAGTCTGTTTCTATGCGCGGCCTGTGATAAGAATGTGCCTCTTATGACACATTTGTGTGCAGCCCAGATTATTTCTGGAGCAGTGTCGTCTCGTCCGTTTTCTGCGAAATAGTTATTTAAATGTTCAGAAATCTTGTGGGCAATTTCGGTGTCTGTGAGTAGGGAGTTGTCTAGGCGCCATATGTGAGAGCGGGTAGTTTTATTAGGAACGTGTAGGGTTATAGAGATCGGGTTATGATCTGCAAGTATCATCGGTTCAATTGTGGACTTGTGAAGTGTAGGGAGATCGGCTTGGGAGAGGAAGAAATAATCTATTCTGGAATATTTGGAGTGTGGTGGGGAGAAGAAGGTAAAATCCTTAACTGTGGGATGAAGTATGCGCCAGGCATCGTGTAATAATAGTTCTCTGAATTGTGTTTTGATCGCACGTAAGGCCCTGTAGGTAGAGGATGAGGTGCCGTTGGATGTGTCAAGGTAGGGGTCAAGGGGTACGTTGAAGTCGCCCCTACTATAAGGCTGCCCGTGCTAAAAGTCGTGAGGAGTTGTAGTGTACGGCGGAAGAACGGTACTTGTCGGGAGTTTGGGGCATATAGGTTGGCGATGGTGAAGGTCTTGTTGTGCAAAGAGCCCTTGAGGAACAAAAATCTCCCCAAAGGGTCACAGTGTACATCAGTGACAACAAATGGGCATTTTTTGGATATGAGGATGCATACTCCTTTCGATTTGGCTTCATTATTGGTTGCGTGATATACAGTTGGGAAGTGTTTGTTCTGCAGTTTGGGGACTGCATCAGATCTAAAGTGTGTTTCTTGAATGAGCGCGATGTGGGTGTTGGATTTTTGCAAAGAGGTGAGTAGGAGAGACCGCTTTTCGGGCGTGTTAAGGCCCCTTATGTTCATGGAGCGTAACGTGAGTGTGGAATGTAGAGGAGCTTGTGTCGCGGTGCAAGTAGTATGGTCCATGGCCTCCCTCAGGGTAGGGGTGGGTATACACTTAGGGATTAAGAGGTGAGGGGGTGTGCTGATCAACGTTTTAGCAGTGGCTTAAATCGTTGCAAACGTGGCACAGGGGAGAAATCGAATAGGCAGCAGAGGGATCGGTACAGTCTGCTGTCTCGTAAGGATAATAGATTCGGACAGATACAGAGCACTGACGGTCCCCAATCCGTGGAATCCGGATTGGCGAGCCTCACCGCAACTGTGTGGGGGTTAGCGAAGACCTGGCACAAGTGAGTTAACGAGTTGTTAAGGTATGGAGACAGGTGTAGCCTGACATCCTATGACCAGTGTAGTTTTAGTAAGGTGGTGCTTGACGTGTGTCGAAATCTCGGTGGAGCGCGTAAGGTCCAATTAGGAGGTAAAATAGGGTCGAGGCAGGGGTCTAGGAGCAGGAGTGGCGTCTATGTATATATATTGGTACCTAGAACGTACGTCTGGAACTCGTGACAGCCACTTCAGTAATAGTGCTTCCGTCAGTAGGAAACTGAAGTTCTGTTTTCCAGCGCAGTCTTCTATATAGGTGACCGTAGGTTGTAGGGCCCATCTCGATGGTCCTTCAGGGGTGTAATGTGAGAGTCTGGGTGTAAGGCCACCTGAGAGGGTCATTTGGGGTGTATGTTGGGGTAGGGGTCAGACAGACCCGAATGTACTGTAGTCGATGCTAGGTACCCTGTATTGCTGCAGGCCGTGTAATAACATTACAAACATTTAGTAATAGATAAGCTGAGGTATTAACTTACCCATGAGCAAAACATAACAAAAGCTTAATTCTTAAAAAATAAAATAAAAGTTAATGTAGAGGTAAGATGCACATTAAGTAACGTGCATGGGGCACGTGCGAAAGAGTTCATATAACCTGTAGAGCCATCTGCAGAGCCTCAGAAAGGGGCTGCGGGTGTCAGAGCAGAGCAGAGTGCCTGAGTGGTGTGGGAAAGTCAGACCTTCGTATCTCCCGTCGGGGTAGGTGTTGTCAGGTTAGGACGGAAGGCGTTTCCAGCCTGGAGGGTCCTCTTGCATCAGCGAGCCTGGAGTGTTCTCGTATGAGTGCGCGCCGAGATCGACAGCCGAGCTCCGTTCTTGCGCAAAAGGGCGTGCAGTATGCAAGGTAAAAGTTCCACTGGAGAGCAGCGGGGAGTTGGCAAGCCGTGTAGGGTCTGTCTAAGTCGCTTCAGTCCCTGCTGTCTGAAGTCTGAAGTGGAGGCCGGGCGTGGGGGCCGATGGGGTCAGGTAGGAAGTGGCCCGTGTCCGGTGTTGAAGGCGGGTCGTCAGTGAACCTCGGCATCCGGCGCAGCGAAGATGACAGGTGAAAGAGGTGCCGGAAGGTCACGCCCATGCACCGGAAGGCTCTCGCTATCGCGGTGCAGCCTGGTAGTTGTAGTAAATCAAGGCTGTGTCCGACCTCCGTGTGGAGAGGGAGGATATTAAGTGGTAGTAACCCACGGGCATGGTGGATAGGAAATAGGTTGAATAATCCTGTCGCTTTGCTCCGGGGGGGCAAAAAGCCCGGTATGGCAGTTTGAGAAAAAAGTAAAACGTGAAAGCCTTAGGATCCAAAAAACAATTGAATAAAAGAATTGTGAAAAAAGCTGTGTCTGGGTCATCAATTGTAGAAGCCAGCCCGAGGGAGAGACAGGCAGTGGGGCCCAGACGGTCGCAGCCTACGGCGGGGAGTGTCAGCGTCCCCTCCTGGCTCTCCTGGAGGTGGGAGAGTGGGGGCTATGATCACGGCGATTGGAACGGTGCACACCATGAGGCGGTGTGGTAGAGGGAGATCTTCTTCTCCGTAGGCCAGCGTTAGAGGCTTCCATGGGTTCCTCAGTTGGATGTTCTCTGCGGATTGCGGAACGCCGAAAATCTGCATACCAGTTGGGTACTTCCACTCTCGGTATGTGCAGGGTGTCGCAGAAGGTTGGGAGGTCCTCAGGAACTTTGAGGTAAGCTGTGCGGCCATGTGAGGTGGCGGCTAAGCAGAAAGGAAATTTCCACTTGTAGGCGATGTTGTTAGCGCGCAGAGTATCTAGCAGGGGTTTCAGGTCACGGCGGTGTTGGAGGGTGATGCCCGACAGGTCCTGGTAGATTTGAACAGTCTTCCCCTCGTGTACGATCTGTGGTACGCCTCTGGCCTGCTTAAGTATCTCTTCTTTGACTCGAAAGTCCGTGAGGCAGCAGATGATGTCCCTAGGGGGATCAGTGTCTTTCCCTTTAGGCCGCAGGGCCCTGTGGATCCTCTCAAAGTTAATTGGCGTCTGTAATGGTCTGCGTAAGAGGCCGTTGAATAGGCTGGTGGTAGATTGTGCAATCTGGTCGCCTTCTATGGATTCGGGCACTCCTCTGACCCTCAGGTTGTGGCGCCTGCCGCGGTTGTCAAGGTCCTCGAGGTGTCTCTGCATTTCCCTCATTTGAAGTGTGTGAGTGTCGACATGCCTCGTTGTTTTGCGTAGCTGCAGGTCTTGACGGTCCGCCATTTGCTCCGCCGCCTGCACTCTGTCAGAGAGGGCGCGAATGTCAATGCGTAACTCCGAGATAGCGGCTGAGAGGGTGTCTTTGATGTCTGCGGCTATCATTCTTAAGTCCTGAATGTTCAGTTGATGTACTGGACGGTTCTCCGTCGCGTTCTCGGTCGTATGTCTAGACGGTAAGGGCTGTGGTATAGGGCCCTGTTGTGAGGAGATCATGGCCTCTGAGGTGTCGTGGCGGGTAGGCGCCATGTTGCCTCTGCCCGACCGGAACATTTCAGGGATATTGGGATGTCCTGTGGTGCCCGATTGTTCCCTAGGAGAGCGGGATCGGGAGGTCGAGGTATTCCGGGATGCTGTCCCCATGTTTTATCTGCGCCAGGGGTGTCCGTATCACCGATAAGCAGATGAAAGGTCGTCGGATGGCAGGAGCTACTGAGCTAAGCAGCCATCTTCATGCCAGGTCAGGCCACGCCCCCACCATATTTTATCCCTTTTTTTAACATTGAAGTCAATGGGAGCATGCTTCAGATCCTTAAAATCTTCTTCCGCTCCCAAAAGTTTCAGCTCCTTCATACTTTCACCTACAGACACCAAACAAACTTTAAAATGTTCACAAAATATTCAGCTATCTGGCTATATCTTTTCAGTTGGATATCTTTTACAGTTTTTGTGAAAAAGCTTTTTGTTTAGAGGTCATTTCAGGAAATTTTAGCCATTAATCAGAGTGTACTGTGTTGCTTTTCTTGCCATGGTTACCAAAGCTTCTGTTATACACGGGGGGAGGTGGCTGGAGCATCTCAGCTCTGATTACAGAGCCCGGGGGAGGGGACAGACACACCATGTACTGATTTATAATAGAGGAATATGATGGGGCAGTTTTGATGGGGCAGTTTTGATGGTGGCAATATGATGGGGCAGTTTTGATGGGGCAATTCTGATGGGGGCAGTTTTGATGGTGGCAATATGATGGGGCAGTTTTGATAGGGCAATTCTGATGGGGCAGTTTTGATGGTGGCAATATGATGGGGCAGTTTTGATGGTGGCAATATCATGGGGCAGTTTTGATGGGGACAATTTTGATGGGGCAATTCTGATGGGGCAGTTTTGATGAAAATATGATGGGGCAGTTTTGATGGGGGCCGTTTTAGCAATTCAGCTATTCAGCATTCCCACGCATTTTCCCCAGGAAATGCATTTTCTAGTTATTATTAGTGGGACTGCTTTAGCAGTCCCACTATTGTTAATCAATTTTATTTATTTTTATTATTATTATTAGTGGGAATGCTTTAGCAGTCCCACTATTGTTATTCGATTTGATTTATTTTTATTCCATACGTTTTTTGGCTCTGCATAACTTCTGCATACTTTCAGCTATTAAAACCATTCAACTATTAAAACGTTCGTCTCTTTCAGCTGATGATGGGACTTTTTCGACTTTTTTTCTACCATTTATACTTTTTAAAATATCAAGCTTTTTATCACTTTTTTTAACATTGAAGTCAATGGGAGCATGCTTCAGATCCTTAAAATCTTCTTCCGCTCCCAAAAGTTTCAGCTCCTTCATACTTTCACCTACAGACGCCAAACAAACTTTAAAATGTTCACAAAATATTCAGCTATCTGGCTATATCTTTTCAGTTTGATATCTTTTACAGTTTTTGTGAAAAAGCTTTTTGTTTAGAGGTCATTTCAGGAAATTTTAGCCATTAATCAGAGTGTACTGTGTTGCTTTTGTTGCCATGGTTACCAAAGCTTCTGTTATACACAGGGGGGAGGTGGCTGGAGCATCTCAGCTCTGATTACAGAGCCCGGGGGTGGGGACAGACACACCATGTACTGATTTATAATAGAGGAATATGATGGGGCAGTTTTGATGGTGGCATTTCTGATGGGGCAGTTTTGATGGTGGCAATTCTGATGGTTCAGTTTTGATAGTGGCAATTCTGATGGGGCAGTTTTGATGGGGCAATTCTAATGGGGCAGTTTTGATGGCAATATGATGGGGGCAGTTTTGATGGTGGCAATATGATGGGGCAGTTTTGATGGTGGCAATTTTGATTGGGCAATTTTGATGGGGGGCCGTTTTTAGCAATTCAGCTATAAAGCATTCCCACGCATTTTCCCCAGGAAATGCATTTTCTAATTATTATTTAATTTTATTCTGTATGTTTTTTGGCTCTGCGTTACTTCTGCATACTTTTAGCTATTAAAACCATTCAACTATTAAAATGTTCGTCTCTTTCAGCTGATGATGGGACTTTTTCAACTTTTTTTCTACTATTTATACTTTTTAAAATATTAAGCTTTTTAACACTTTTTTTAACATTGAAGTCAATGGGAGCATGCTTCAGATCCTTAAAATCTTCTTCCGCTCCCAAAAGTTTCAGCTCCTTCATACTTTCACCTACAGACGCCAAACAAACTTTAAAATGTTCACAAAATATTCAGCTATCTGGCTATATCTTTTCAGTTTGATATCTTTTACAGTTTTTGTGAAAAAAACTTTTTGTTTAGAGGTCATTTCAGGAAATTTTAGCCATTAATCAGGGTGTACTATGTTGCTTTTGTTGCCATGGTTACCAAAGCTTCTGTTATACACAGGGGGGGAGGTGGCTGGAGCATCTCAGCTCTGATTACAGAGCCCGGGGAAGGGGAAAGACACACCTTGTACTGATTTATAATAGAGGAATATGATGGGGCAGTTTTGATGGGGCAATTCTGATGGGGCAGTTTTGAGGGTGGCAATATGATGGGGCAGTTTTGATGGGGCAATTCTGATGGGGCAGTTTTGATGGTGGCAATATGATGGGGCAGTTTTGATGGGGCAGTTTTGATGGGGCAGTTTTGATGGCATTATGATGGGGCAGTTTTGATGGCGGCAATATGATGGAGCAGTTTTGATGGTGGCAATATGATGGGGCAGTTTTGATGGTGGCAATATGATGGGGCAGTTTTGATGGGGCAATTCTGATGGTGGCAATATGATGGGACAATTTTGATGGGGCAATTGTGATGGTGGCAATATGATGGGGCAGTTTTGAAGGGGACAATTTTGATGGGTCAATTCTGATTGGGCAGTTTTGATGGCAGTATGATGGGGCAGTTTTGAGGGTGGCAATATGAAGGGGCAGTTTTGATGGGGCAATTCTGATGGGGCAGTTTTGATGGTGGCAATATGATGGGGCAGTTTTGATGGGGCAATTCTGATGGGGCAGTTTTGATGGCATTATGATGGGGCAGTTTTGATGGCGGCAATATGATGGAGCAGTTTTGATGGTGGCAATATGATGGGGCAATTCTGATGGTGGCAATATGATGGGACAATTTTGATGGGGCAATTCTGATGGGGCATTTTTGATGGTGGCAATATGATGGGGCAGTTTTGATGGGGACAATTTTGATGGGTCAATTCTGATTGGGCAGTTTTGATGGCAATATGATGGGGCAGTTTTGATGGCGGCCGTTTTAGCAATTCAGCTATTCAGTATTCCCACGCATTTTCCCCAGGAAATGCATTTTCTAGTTTATTAGTGGGACTGCTTTAGCAGTCCCACTATTGTTATTCCATTTTATATGTTTTTATTATTCCATACGTTTTTTGGCTCTGCGTAACTTCTGCATACTTTCAGCTATTAAAACCATTCACCTATTAAAATGTTCGTCTCTTTAAGCTGATGATGGGACTTTTTCAACTTTTTTTCTACTATTTATACTTTTTAAAATAGTAAGCTTTTTAACACTTTTTTTTAACATTGAAGTCAATGGGAGCATGCTTCAGATCCTTAAAATCTTCTTCCGCTCCCAAAAGTTTCAGCTCCTTCATACTTTCACCTACAGACGCCAAAAACTTTAAAATGTTCACAAAACATTCAGCTATCTGGCTATATCTTTTCAGTTTGATATCTTTTACAGTTTTTGTGAAAAAGCTTTTTGTTTAGAGGTAATGTCAGGAAATTTTAGCCATTAATCAGAGTGTACTGTGTTGCTTTTGTTGCCATGGTTACCAAAGCTTCTGTTATACACGGGGGAGGTGGCTGGAGCATTTCAGCTCTGATTACAGAGCCCGGGGGGAGGGGACAGACACACCATGTAATGATTTATAATAGAGGAATAAGATGGGGCAGTTTTGATGGGGCAGTTTTGATGGTGGCAATATGATAGGGAAGTTTTGATGGGACAATTCTGATGGGGCAGTTTTGATGGTGGCAATATGATGGGGCAGTTTTGATAGGGCAATTCTGATGGGGCAGTTTTGATGGGGCAATTCTGAATGGGCAGCTTTGATGGGGGCAGTTTTGATGGGGGCAATATGATAGGGCATACAATAAACAAAATAAGTGCAGCGCAAAAAGAATGATCAAAGGATAATGAATGGTCTGGTCATATATTAGAAATAAAATAGTTCATTTGTAATAAGGAATGGCTCTCTTCTGGGGACACTCGTACACAGCTCTAATCCAGGCAGTATGTATGAAAAAAGATTGTGCTTACCAGATCCAGTTGACCCCTTGGTTATAGGGGGTCAAAAACAGCATGAGTGGATCCATGGCAGAACTGCTGGGCTAGCTGTCATCTAAAGAGATCCCCTCAGGTTTATGGTGTGGAGCTGATACACTGCTGTATGTTCTTTCTCAAAGCTTGGCGATATCCATGGGAGAGAGGGGTCAGTTGTCAATGATGTAAAATTAGTGACTTTCTGCAACTTAGTCCTGTTCACTCTACAAACAGTCCACTTCTCACAAGGACAGAAACCTTCTGACCCGGAAATGAGTCATTGTAATCACTCGGAAGTTCCTGTGCTGGTCAGTATCTCCATCTAGGTGGACATGGTGAGGTCCCTCTTTAGCGCTGATTGTCTCTCTATTTTAATATGATAGGGCAATTCTGATGGGGCAGTTTTGATGGTGGCAATATGATGGGGCAATTTTGATGGGGCAATTCTGATAGGGCAGTTTTGATGGTGGCAATATGATGGGGCAGTTTTGATGGTGACAATATGATGGGGCAGTTTTGATGGGGACAATTTTGATGGGGCAGTTTTGATGGGGACAATTTTGATGGGGCAGTTTTGATGGGGACAATTTTGATGGGGCAATTCTGATGGGGGCCGTTTTAGCAAATCAGCTATTTAGCATTCCCACGCATTTTCCCCAGGAAATGCATTTTCTAGTTTTTATTAATTTTATTCCGTACGTTTTTTGGCTCTGCGTAACTTCTGCATACTTTCAGCTTTTAAAACCATTCAACTATTAAAATGTTCGTCTCTTTCAGCTGATGATGGGACTTTTTCAACTTTTTTTCTACTATTTATACTTTTTAAAATATTAAGCTTTTTATTACTTTTTTTTAACATTGAAGTCAATGGGAGCATGCTTGAAATCCTTAAAATCTTCTTCCACTCCCAAAACTTACAGCTCCTTCATACTTTCACCTACAGACGCCAAACAAACTTTAAAATGTTCACAAAATATTCAGCTATCTGGCTATATCTTTATATCTTTATCTTTTCTCAGTTTGATATCTTTTACAGTTTTTGTGAAAAAGCTGTTTGTTTAATGGTCATTTCAGGAAATTTTAGCCATTAAATAGAGTGTACTGTGCTGGTTTTGTTGCCATGGTTACCAAAGCTTCTGTTATACACAGGGGTGGAGGTGGCTGGAGCATCTCAGCTGTGATTACAGAGCCTGGGGGAGGGGACAGACACACCATGTACTGATTTATAATAGAGGAATATGTTGGGGCAGTTTTGATGGGGCAATTCTGATGGGGCAGTTTTGATGGTGGCAATATGATGGGGCAGTTTTGATGGAGGCAATATGATGGGGCAATTCTGATCGGGCAGTTTTGATGGTGGCAATATGATGGGGCAGTTTTGATAGGGCAATTCTAATGAGGCAGTTTTGATGGGGCAGTTTTGATGGTGGCAATATGATGGGGCAGTTTTGATGGGGCAGTTTTGATGGGGCAATTCTGATGGAGCAGTTTTGATGGGGCAATTCTGATGGGGCAGTTTTGATGGTGGCAATATGATGGGGCAGTTTTGATGGGGCAATTCTGATGGGGCAGTTTTGATTGTGGCAATATGATGGGGCAGTTTTGATTGTGGCAATATGATGGGGCAGTTTTGATGGGGACAATATTGATGGGGCAATTTTGATGGGGGCCATTTTAGCAATTCAGCTATTCAGCATTCCCACGCATTTTCCCCAGGAAATGCATTTTCTAGTTTATTATTCCGTACGTTTTTTGGCTCTGCGTAACTTCTGCATATTTTCAGCTATTAAAACCATTCAACTATTAAAATGTTTGTCTCTTTCATCTGATTGGACTTTTTCAATTTATTTTCTACTATTTATGCTTTTTAAAATATTAAGCTTTTTAACACTTTTTTATAACATTGAAGTCAATGGGAGCATGCTTGAAATCCTTAAAATCTTCTTCCGCTCCCAAAAGTTTCAGCTTCTTCATACTTTCACCTACAGATGCCAAACAAACTTTAAAATGTTCACAAAATATTCAGCTATCTGGCTATATCTTTTCAGTTTGAAATCTTTTACAGTTTTTGTGAAAAAGTTGTTTGTTTAGTGGTCATTTCAGAAAATTTTAGCTATTAAACAGAGTGTACTGTGTTGCTTTTGTTGCCATGGTTACCAAAGCTTCTGTTATACACAGGGGGGAGGTGGCTGGAGCATCTCAGCTCTGATTACAGAGCCCGGGGGAGGGGACAGAAGCACCATGTACTGATTTATAATAGAGGCATATGATGGGGCAGTTTTGATGGGGCAATTATGATGGGGCAGTTTTGATAGTGGCAATATGATGGGGCAGTTTTGATAGGGCAATTATGATGGGGCAGTTTTGATGAGGCACTTCTGATGGGGCAGTTTTGATGAGGCACTTCTGATGGGGCAGTTTGGATGAGGCAATTCTGATGGGGCAGTTTTGATGGGGCAATTCTGATGGGGCAGTTTTGATAGCAATATGATGGGGGCAGTTTTGATGGGGGCAGTTTTGATGGGGCCGTTTTAGCTATTCAGCATTCCCACGCATTTTCCCCAGGAAATGCATTTTCTAGTTACTTGCTGTTGCCTAGCTACACTGGATGCTGACAAATCCTTGCAAGTCAGCAAAATAACAGCCAGGGCTGCATGTACACTAATGCCAGTGTTGTGCCTACGGAAGTTTAGTGCCCGCAGTGGCAGGGTACACAGCTCTACTTAGCAATCTATCAAGTCCCTGCAGCGATGACAAAGGAGTTCTCTGCTCCCCTCTCAGTCACTTCCCATACAGTGTCCACAGCACTGCCAGTCTTTGATTCAGTGTACTCATAACAATGCACATTTATAAAGCAGTGAATGTGGCTTTCACCAAACATTCTCTGGTGGAATATCAGTCACTTCCATTTAAAAAACACATGTACCGAGAAGATTCACCTGCAATGAATGTCAGATTCTCTGCTTCATAAATATGCTGCATAATGTGACCAACTCCTTCCACTTGCTGCCACTGATAAGTGGACTAGTGCCTCTAATGACACCACAGATCAGAACTCAATCTACACAAAAGTTTCATTATAGTATGGTCTGTGATATTTTATGGCACCTTAAATGGACGAATACATTTTTTGCTTGGATTGATAAAATTAACCTTTTGTCTACCAAGGTACCTTTATAAACATCATTGTGGTCAATGGATTAAAACAAGCTCAGGATTGCTGCAGCCACGAACTTGCTACTATTTTTTTTTCCGCTGGCTTATGACTTTCATGTAAAAGTGCCTGCTTGTTAGCCCCCTTGTTATAGCAAGAATGTTAAATAAAAATCAAAGTGTAAAAAAAATTTAAAGAACCCCCATTGCCCTGCGCTCAGATCGGAATGCAAACGCATATGTATGGCAAACACGTGTGAGGTATCGCCCTCAATGTTGAAGTGAGATCAATAATTCTAGTGCCAAATTAGTTAGTGCTTAACTCTAAACTGATAACCTGTTAAAGCATTGAAAAGTGTACACTATGAACAATTTGGGGTACCATCCTTTTTTTCCCCATTTCACAGGTGCACACAATTTTGTTGGGTCATATTTACTCAACGCAACCTTATCTTTTATGCTTTACAAAAAAATTGATATTGTATTTCTGTGCACTAAAACTAATTTTAGTTTATTTTTTCCAGAAAATATATTTTGATAAACAGTTGTGCAAATATCACGCAACATAAAAAATTTACAACTGCCTCTATTTTATCCACTTGCCGACCGCAATGCGTATATATACATGTAGCAGTTTGTAAGTAGTTTACCGGGATTATGGCTGAAGCCATCAGCTATAACTCCAGTATTTCTTTTTTCAGCCGGCAGCTGGCTTTCTCTTGAAAGCGTTCCGAGCTGCTCATGAGCACCTTACCATTTCCATCGGCTCGCCTGAGAAACAATCCAACAGTGCAGCCGGCTGGTCACAAAATGACCTAGGAGGACTGGAGCGACGTCATAATGTCCGGTCCAGGGTAAATGTAAACAAAAGATCAAAATTTTATTTTCCAACCTAATACTTTTAAAGAAAAAAGAGAGATTTGGGGTCTCTTCATAACGAGGACCTGTCATCCTCATTTCTATTACAAGGGATGCTTACATTCCTTGTAATAGAAATAAAAGTGATGGGACAGCATGCAGGTAAAAACCCCTGGTTGTGTCCAGGATGGCAAGTATGTGTGTCCTAGATTCAGGCTATACGCAGATTTGTATCACTAGGGGGAAGTGCTGAGAGTCCTGCATGGGTAGAGTTAATTAGCCCAGCTAAAGTAAGTTGGCTTATTAAGACCTCTACAAAAACACCCAGAATGCTTAGGGAGGTGCTCCATCCTGGAACCAGTTTTGTGCCTGTTGAAACTGGGGAGCGTGATACCTGTGTGTGCGGTGAGACAATGCCTGTGTGGCAAGCCACTTTAGCAGGAAGATATAGATGCTGGGGGCAGCACAAGGCTGCACCTAGCGCATAGCCAGGGAATCTGGGTACGTAGTAAGTGGCCAAGTTGGCAAGGATTTATTTTCATGTTTTTTTGTTTTGCCGTTTTTGACCATTGTATATAGTGTAAATAAACCATACCTTTGTTTTTTCACCTTCACTACTGTTTGCTGTACCTAATTTTTGTGTAGTGAACTCTTCCAGGGGGTCACACACACACCTGCTGCAGAGCTAACCCCCTCACAGTGATGAAAAACATAAATAAAAGGACAGTGTAAAAATTAAATCGAAAATAAATATATTTTTTTTAAAGTGCCCCCATTCCTCTGTGCTCATGCACAGAAGTGAACGCATACGCAGGTTGTGTACACATATGTCAACTATGTTCGTACCACACATGTGAGGTATCGCCGTGAACATTAGAGTGAGAGCAATAATTCTTTAAAAGATTTTTATTGGTTTTGAACAAGAAAATAGACAAGTACAATCTTTTCAAAGTTGCAGTCACATTACTTTATGGCAACAAGCAAGCAAGGGTATTATGGAACAGGATAGTCGACCAGGAGCAGGTGTTTTCAATCTAAAGGACCTAACCTGCACCTCAGGCATTGGAACAGGATTGTGGGGAGAAGACCTCCGGCACCCCTAATGGGAGCTATCTGTGCCTGGAGAAATCCCCCGTCGATCCCAAAGAAGGTTAAAGACCTCGTGGGCAGTAGTTGACGTGGTGCGAGAGCAATAATTCTAGTGCTAGACCTCCTCTGTAACTCTAAACAGGTAACCTGTAAAAAAAAGTGTCGCCTATAGTGATTTTTAGGTACTGTAGTTTGTCGCCATTCTACTAGTGTGTGCAATTTTAAATCGTGACATGGTAGGTATCTATTTACTCGGCGTAACAGCATCTTTCATATATTACAAATAAATTGCAGTATATATTGTGTTTGTTTTTTTTTATTCATTAAAGTGTATTTTTTCCCAAAAAATAATTGTGTTTGAAAAACTGCTGCACAAATACCATGTGACATAAAAAAAAAATTGCAACACTTTCCATTTTATTCCCTAAGGTATCTGCTAAAAAAATAAAAACTTTTTTTTATATATACACATACATATATATATATATATATATATATATATATATATATATATACATACACACACACACACACACACACACACACACACACACACACACACACACACACACACACACACACACACACAGTATCTCACAAAAGTGAGTACACCCCTGACATTTTTGTAAATATTTTATTATAGCTTTTCATGTGACAACACTGAAGAAATGACACTTTGCTACAATGTAAAGTAGTGAGTGTACAGCTTGTATAACAGTGTAAATTTGCTGTCCCCTCAAAATAACTCAACACACAGCCATTAATGTCTAAACTGCTGGCAACAAAAATGAGTACACCCCTAAGTCAAAATGTCCAAATTGGGCCAAATTAGCCATTTTCCCTCCCCGATGTCATATGACACATTAGTGTTACAAGGTCTCAGGTGTAAGGCCCCTTTCACACTGGGGCGGTTTGCAGGCGTTATTGCGCTAAAAATACCGCCTGCAAACCGCCCCTAAACAGCCTCCGCTGTTTGTTCAGTGTGAAAGCCAGAGGGCTTTCACACTGAAGCGGTGCGCTGGCAGGAGAAGAAAAAATCTCCTGCAAGCCGCATCTTTGGAGCGGTGAAGGAGCGGTGTATTCACCGCTCCTAAACCGCTCCTGCCCATTGAAATCAATGGGACAGCGCGGCTATACCGCGGCAATACCGCGGCTATAGCCGCGCTATACGAGTGGTTTTAACCCTTTTTCGTCCGCCAGCGGGGGGTTAAAACCGCACCGCTAGCGGCCGAATACCACGGTAAAACAGCGCTAAAAATAGCGCTGTTTTACCGCCGACGCCCCCTACCGCCCCAATGTGAAAGCAGCCTTAATGGGGAGCAGGTGTGTTAAATTTGGTGTTATCGCTCTCACTCTCTCATACTCATACCGGAGCAAAAATGTTTTCATTTTTTTATTGTTATATTAGAGTTTGTTTGTATTTTACGATTTTAGTAGGCATATGTTATATTAGACCAAATATGAATTGAGGGCAGTAGTATTGGTCATTTATTTGTAAATCCTTTGAGCAACGAGGAGTTAATTAGTGAGTAGATGTTTCCGCCCCTTAGCTTGTTTTAGTTTTTCCCACCAAGTTTTAGACTATTTAAAGCGGAGGTATGCTGAAAAAAAAATATTAAAAGCCAGCAGCTACAAATACTGCAGCTGCTGACTTTTCATATATGGACACTTACCTGTCCAGGGAGCCCGCGATGTCGGCAGCCGAAGCAGATCCGTCCTTCGGCTCTCGGCTGCTGCCGCCGCCATCCTGGTTCTGCCGCGCTGTGCTGCGCATCCTCTGGTCCCTGCTGTGTTCTGTGTCACACAGAACAAAGCGGTGGAGGAGAGCGTAGGCGCCCGAAGTGGCGTAGGTCACCGCAAGCTCCGCGGTGATCTATGCCAGGAAGTGGAAGCAAATACCTGTATTAGACAGGTATCTGCTCCCTCCTCCCCCCTGAAAGGTGCCAAATGTGACACCGGAGGGGGGAGGAATCCAAAAAGTGGAAGTTTCATTTTTGGGTGGAACTCCACTTTAAATCTCTATGGTTGCCCATCTCCTTGACTGTGACAAAGCGCAGGAGCACGAAACACATCGTCAAGGCAACACTAAACATAGCTTTTGGACCTGTCACCACGTACCATTATTCATCATCATTTGGGACTCTACATCTCCTGGCAATCAGTGGTAGCTTAGACAGCTTTTTTAGCTTGTCATACTTAGACCTTCCAGCAGAGCTCTACATAGTTTTTTACCATTTATTTTTTTTTTCATTTTTGAGAAGGCATTTCTAATCATTTGCCACATACAGAAGCTTTTGAAATCCGTATGAGGAAGGCATTCTTGCAGTTGCAGGATGCTAAGCAGTATGAACAAACCCAGTGGTGGGATTTAGCATTCCTTAAAAAATATTTAGATCTAAGGATCACACCAAGAGGCCTCCATATCAAGAAGCAGTGCAGCTTCTTGGACGAGGACCTTCACAAGGAATGGAGATCACTAGCAGAATTCTGCACGATCAAATGGATTAATATTCTTATCATCCAAAAGGGAGAGGAAATTAGAAGTAGCACAACAGCAGGCTATAGAGAAAGAAGCCAGCATTCAGGACTATAGTAATTCTTGTTTATATTCTAAATGGCTAAAAGTCCTAAATAAAAGTGTAAAAAAGGATGAGGATAATTTGATACTTAAAAAAACTAATAAACTAGAATGAGACCTTTTTGATTATGGCAATGGCCAAGTTTTTGATTGGAGTCATCCCAAGATACCGACACAACAATACAGAAAACACAAATATTATTATTATTATTATACAGGATTTATATAGCGCCGACAGTTTACGCAGCGCATTACAACATTAGGGCAGACAGTACAAGTACAATACAATTTATTACAGGAGGAATCAGAGGGCCCTGCTCGTTAGAGCTTACAATCTGGGAGGGAGGGTCAAGTTATACAAAAGGGTAATAGCTGTGGGGGATGAGCTAATGGAGAAAATAGTGCAGTTGTTAGATGGAGGCAAGATAGGCTTCTCTGAAGAGGAAAGTTTTCAGGGATCGCCTAAAAGTGGATACATTTGGAGACAGTCTGACAGATTGGGGTAGGGAATTCCAGAGGATGGGCGAGGCTCGGGAGAAGTCCTGGAGGCGGATATGGGAGTAAACTATAAATAAATAAATCTTAATCCAGGGGTAATAAACCAAACAAACACAAACCAAATAGATCTGAGCACTTGCCATTACCCATTCAGAGGGCTACAGATCATTCTCTAGATAGACCCATCCCGATCTCCACGAATTCTACCATTTTGGTGCGAATTCGGATAGATTGAATGAGGAAACACCAGCCATCGCCATCCTAGATCTCACTCCTTCCCTATCCTCATCCTCTTATTCCCTATTAGCACCATTAATTCCATCAATCGTGATGCATGAAGCCAATTCGGCTTCTCCACCGATTACCCAATCTCAATTGTTATACAATATAACCACTCACAATAGTTTTAGCCTCTTATCTCGCGACCTAGAGGATTATATCCTATTAGGAGCTAGGCCTATACTTCAGGATATTACTGGGGTTCTGATCAACAGGATGTGAATGGTCATATAATGCCTCCCAATAGTCTAAATTTTCAGACATTACCTCCAAAGGGAGCCTACAAAGAAAAAAGAAAACTAGAAGAGGACGAAGAGGAGGATCCATTAGGAAGAATAAAACAAGAAAGAGATCGGAGTTAACACAGGAATTAGTACAATAAAAATATATGATTTGTCCTCTCATACCCTTACTCCCTCTGAAGAGCTACTGCTCCAAAAGGGTTTAGGTTTCTCCCCTTCTATAGGACCAAATAAATTTGGCCTATTCAAGGATCTACACCACTTTATACGGTCCTTGACTTTAAAACGCCACTATGCTACTAATCCTCAAGCTAGACTTAAAATGAAGAGTGATAATAAAGCTAGTTTGGTGTCTATACCAGAGATTATACCCTCTACTGAACTTGATGAAGAGGCGTTACAGATACTTGAGGATCTATGGGCAGAGGGTCACACAGAGGGTTACGTTCCAACATCTGGATTGGATCCATCTGTTATACATACATCGTTTAGACCCAAATCAATGTTTTTTCCAACTAATTCTACAGGCCCTTATATCGAAAAATATTATCAAGCCGTGTATAAAGATCTCTTATTACTTTGTGACACACCAAACACTCAGAAACATCAAAATCTAAGTAAAGCGGAGAGTCTGTCACCAAAAAATCTAATGGCCAATACAGACATCATAGTTAGGCAAGCTGATAAGGGAGGCAGTCTGGTAATACAAAATCATGTAGACTATATTAAGGAAGCCAGTCGGTTGCTAGCTGATACAGATACCTATCTGAAATTACGAGCTGATCCCTTACTGGAATTTCAGCAGGAACTCAAGACCTTGGTACAGGAGGCGTGGAATAATGGGGTGCTCACTAAAAAAGAGAGACAATTCATATTGTCATCAGAATGTATCACCCCTTTTTTCTATCACCTCCCCAAGGTGCAAAAATCGTTGGTCAATCCCCCGGGAAGACCAATTGTGGCCAGCACCAACAGTTTTATTAATGGTCTTTCTAAATATATCGATTTTTGTTTACAACCCCTGGTTTGTCAATTGCCCTCATACATTAAGGATTCAAGTGAAGTGATTGATGCTCTTCAACACTACATGTGGGAGGACGGATATCGCTGGGCTTCTCTTGATGTCACCTCCCTGTATACCTTTATACCCCACAAAGTGGGCTTAAAGGCCATACAATATTTTTTGTCTAAAAGTGGAGATTTTAACTCATTACAGTCACAATTCTTGATCCAGGCTACCAAATTTTGTTTAAAATGTAATTATTTTACATTTTGTGAGCAGTTCTATCTACAGCGTAGGGGTACAGCCATGGGGGCAAACTTTGCTCCGGTATATGCCAACTTAACCATGGGTCACTGGGAGGAGGACAATATCTAGGCAACAATCAATTTGCTGAACATATCGTGTATTATGGTCGATACATTGATGATGTTGTACTCGTGTGGAGTGGGGACCCAGAGTTTTTCTTCTCCTTTGTGGCCCATTGCAATGCTAACCCCATGGGTCTGTCCTTTACGCATGTACTTGATCCTGATGAAATTGTATTTTTGGATCCAGTATTATCTCATGACCAAAACAGGATCTTTACAAAAAATCATGTTAAGCCTACCAGTGGCAATTCTTATCTCCACTTTAGAAGCTGCCATCACCCCACATGGAAAAGTAATATTCCTAGTGGACAATTTAATAGACTGAGACTAAATTGTTCGAGAGTGGAGGATTATATGGAACAAGGGGCTTTGATGACACAAAAGTTTGAAGAGAAAGATTATCCACGAGAATTAATTAATAGCGCTTTTTTGTCTAACATGAACCCTCTGCCCAGAAAGAAGGTCTCGAGAGAGGAATCAAATAATAATCATAGTGTGAGATTTGTTTCGACTTTTAATGATAAATTTAAATTTGTTTCCAAAATAATAAAACAACACTATAACATTCTATTGCTAGATCAACGCCTAGCTCCAGTACTACCTGAGGTTCCACAAGTCACTTTCTGTAGAGCTCGCACCCTAAAAAACTTACTGGCACTAGGGATGAGCCGAACACCCCCCCCGGTTCGGTTCGCACCAGAACCTGCGAACGGACCGAAAATTCGCTTGAACTTTAGAACCCCATTGACGTCTATGGGACTCGAACGTTCGAAATCAAAAGTGCTCATTTTAAAGGCTAATTTGCATGGTATTGTCCTAAAAAGGGTTTGGGGACCTGGGTCCTGCCCCAGGGGACATGTATCAATGCAAAAAAATGCCATTTTTTCGGGAGCAGTGATTTTAATGATGCTCAAAGTAAAAAAAAAAAAAGTGAAATATTCCTTTAAATATCGTACCTGGGGTGTGTCTATAGTATGCCTGTAAAGTGGCGTGTGTTTCCCGTGTTTAGAACAGTCCCTGCACAAAATGTCATTTTTAAAGGAAAAATCTCATTTAAAACTGCTTGCAGGTTTAATGTAATGTCGGGTCCTGGCAATATGGATGAAAATCAGTGAGACAAATGGCATGGGTACCCCCCAGTCCATTACCAGGCCCTTTGGGTCTTGTATGGATATTAAGGGAAACCCCGCACCCAAATTAAAAAAAGGAAAGGCGTGGGGCCCCAGGCCTTCTGAACAGCAGTATACAGGCGGTGCAAACAAGACACGGACTGTAGGTTTGTTGTTAAGTAGAATCTGTTTGTAATTTTGAACGGGTACATTTTTAACGTGTTTAGCTCCCGCCAAAAAATCTTTTTTAAGCTTTTTGGAAAACATAGGGAAGGGTTATCACCCCTGTGATATTTGTTTTGCTGTCTGTCCTCCTCTTCAGAAGATTTCACCTCACTTTTTGTCCCAATGACAAATGTTTTTTGAAAATTTGGGTTTTTTTGTGGAACAAGGATTGGAAAGCATCAGTGGAAAGGAGAAATGTTTTTCCCATATTAACTCTTACAGGAGAGAATTTCCTTTCCTAGGGGTAGATTTCATCTCACTTCCTGTTGTCTCCTTCCGTTTGCAAGTAGGAGTCGTTTGTAAGTTAGATGTTTGAAAGTAGGGGCCTGCTCTAGAAACTCAGCAGAAATTTGGGCCTTAGGTGTTGTTGTGGCCACAACACTGTAAGCCCTCACAGGGCCCTGCTGTGAAATATTAGATCAAGAATTGTAATTACATGCCCCTGTTGAACAAGGGCAGAAAAATTGGGCCTTTGGTGGTGGTGGTGCTGGTGCCACAACACTGCAAGTCCTCACTCGCTCTTGGTGGGTGCAGAAATGGGCCCTGCTGTGAAATATTAGATCAAGAATTGTAATTACATGCCCCTGTTGAACAGGGGCTGAAAAATTAGGCCTTAGGCACTGGTGCTGGTGCCACAACACTGCAACCCCTCACAGACACTCTAGTTGGAACGCAGGAACGAGCCCTGCTGCAAAGTATTGCATCAAAAATTGTAATTACATGCCCCTGTTAAACAGGGGCTGAAAAATTGGGCCTTAGGCAATGGTGCTGGTGCCACAACACTGCAACCCCTCACAGATACTCTAGTTGGAACGCAGAAATGAGCCCTGCTGCAAAGTATTGCATCAAAAATTGTAATTACACGCCCCTGTTAAACAGGGGCTGAAAAATTGGGCCTTAGGCACTGGTGGTGGTGCCCAGAACCAAAAATGTTCTTACAAGCTATCAGCGTGATGATTGAGGAGGAAGAGGATAATTACTCAGGGATAGTCACTCAGCATCAGCATAGGCAGTCTTTGAAGGGATCTGAGATTTCAAAAAAAATTATTCGGTTACATCAGCATTAGGTGCTTGGTAGCTGGTGGTGATCCAAGACTGATTCATTTTTATGAAGGTCAGTCGATCAACCGAGTCGGTGGACAGATGCACCCTGTGATCGCTTACAAAGCCTCCAACAGCACTGAATGTGCATTCCAAAAGAACGCTGGATGCAGGACAGGCCAGTAGCTCAATTGCATACTTTGCAAGCTCTGGCCAGTGATCCATCCTCAAGACCCAGTAACCCAGAGGATTTTCGGTGGGAAAGGTGTCCAAGTCTGATCTTGCCCCTAGGTATTCCTGCACCATGTAAAACAGACGCTGGCGATGGTTGCTGGAACCGATCATACCTTGGGGCTGCGGACCAAAAAATTGTCTGATCGCATCGGTCAGACGGCCACCTTCTCCACCGCTTCTTCTTTGACTGACCGAAGCCTCAGCAACACGTTGTCCAAAAACAGGAGTTTGTAACCTCCCAGTGTCTGCCAACGCGTTGCACAGACCTTTCTGCAAGGCCTCCTGAAGATGTTTCATCCTCTGCTCCCTCTGCGATGGCAAGATAAGGTCCGCAACCTTACCCTTGTAACGTGGATCAAGGAGGGTTGCCAGCCAGTATTGGTCCTTCTCCTTGATACCACGAATACGAGGATCCTTACGCAGGCTTTGCAGGATCAGGGAGGCCATGCAGCGTAGGTTTGCTGAGGCATTCGGTCTGGAGTCCTCTGGGTCACTAAGGACGACATGGTCCGCAGCCACCTCCTCCCAGCCACGTACAAGTCCATGTGTTTCTTGGGACTGATCCCTTAAAGACTGCTGCTGATGCTGAGTGCCAGGCTCCACCTCCATACTGACACAATCTTCCTCCTCCTCCTCCTCCTCTTCCTGTGTGATCGGCGGGCACACAGGAACACTGTCTGGATAAAGGGGGCCTTGAGAGCTAAGGAAGTGCTCCTCTTCCTGCCTCTGTTCTGCCTCAAGTGCCCTGTCCATTATTCCACGCAGCGTGTGCTCCAACAGGTGGACAAGCGGGACAGTGTCACTGATGCATGCACTATCACTGCTCACCATCCTCGTGGCCTCCTCAAATGGTGACAGGACAGTGCATGCATCCCTGATCATGGCCCACTGGCGTGGGGAAAAAACCAAGCTCCCCTGACCCTGTCCTGGTGCCATAGTCGCACAGGTACTCATTGATGGCCCTCTGCTGCGTGTGCAGCCGCTGCAGCATGGCCAGCGTTGAGTTCCACCTGGTGGGCATGTCACAGATTAGGCAGTTCTTGGGCAGGTTAAACTCCTTTTAGAGGTCCGCCAGCCGAGCACTGGCATTATATGACCGGCGGAAATGCACACAGACTTTCCTGGCCTGCCTCAGGATATCCTGTAAGCCTGGGTACCTGCCCAAGAACCGCTGCACCACCAAGTTAAGGATGTGAGCCAAACAGGGCACATGGGTCATTTGTCCCTGTCGGAGGGCAGAGAGGAGGTTGGTGCCATTGTCGCAAACCACCATTCTTGCCTTAAGTTGGTGTGGCGTCAAACACCTCTGAACCTGCCCCTGCAGAGCTGATAGAACCTCTGCCCCAGTGTGGCTCCTGTCCCCCAAGCACACCAGCTCAAGCACCGCATGGCATCTTTTGGCCTGCGTACTTGCGTAGCCCCTTGAACGGCTACGGAGCACCGCTGGTTCCGAGGACAAAGCACAGGAAGAGGCCATGGAGGAAGAAGAAGAGGAGGGGGTGGAGGAGAGAGGTGTGTCACAATCATTAGCATTTTGGAGGCGTGGTGGCGGAACAACCTCCAACACTACTGCACCTTGTCCTGCATCCTTCCCAGCTGCCAGCAGAGTCACCCAATGCGCCGTGAAACTTAGGTAACGTCCCTGTCCATGCCTGCTGGACCATGAGTCAGCGGTAATATGCACCTTACCGCTGACCGCCCTGTCCAGCAAGGCATGGACATTGCCTTCCACATGCCGGTAGAGAGCCGGAATCGCCTTCCGTGAGAAAAAGTGGCATTTGGGTACCTGCCACTGAGGAACTGCACATTCCACAAACTCACGGAAGGGGGCAGAGTCTACCAACTGAAAAGGCAGCAGTTGAAGTGCTAGCAATTTTGCCAAGCTAGCATTCAACCGCTGGGCATGTGGATGGCTGGGCGCAAACTTCTTTTGGCGGTGCAGCAGCTGGGGCAGGGAAATTTGCCTGGTACAATCTAAAGTCGGTGTACCAAAAGCAGATTGCCCACAAGTACTTGGCTGTGACACACCTAATTCTACACCTTCATTCCTCTCAGTGCAGGTCTCAGAGAGGACTGAAGGTATAGTGGGGTTGGAGATCTCAGCTGATGAGGAGCAAGGAGAGGTCCTCCTTGTTCTTTGGTGTGGGTCTTTTAGATACGCTTGCCAACGAACTGCATGGCAGGTCAACATATGTCTGGTCAAGCATGTGGTACCCAAGCGGGAGATGTTTTGGACACGCGAGATACGCTTGAGACATATGTTGCAAATAGCAGTGGTGCGATCTGATGCACTCATCTCAAAAAAGGCCCACACCAAAGAACTTTTTGAATAATGCGCAGAGACTGCAGCGCCCTGCACATGTGGAGCTTTGGGGTGTGATGCAGTCAATGTGCTGCCCTTAGGCTGGCCCCTGGAAGGCATCCTGCCTCGTTGGTGATGTGCCGCCTCCTCCTCCTCATCTCTCCTATCAGGCACCCACGTTGAGTCAGTGACCTCATCATCCCCTCCCTCCTCATCACTGGAGCAAACCTGGCAGTATGCTGTAGCAGGGGGAGCATGACTGCCAGATTGCTGTCCTTCTTGGGCACCCCCTCTGTCCGTGCTCATATTACTGTCTTCATTGAGCTCAGTATCATCATCAGAGCCTTCCAAACGCTGGGCATCCTCCTGGAGCATGTACCCAACACTGTGGTCAAACAGTTCGAGGGACTCCTCAGGAGGACATGGTGGGGCTAGGGAAGGAGTCTCTGATGACATTGAGCCGAGGGAAGAGGTCGCTGCCTTGCCAGACAAAGTACCCTGGGCATGGGTGAGAGAGGATGAGGAGGATGAGGACGGCTTGGTCATCCACTCGACCAAGTCTTCCGCATGTTGCGGCTCAATACGGCCAGCTGCCGAAAAAAAGGCCAAGCGTGTCCCACGGCCACGTGCTGATGAGGTTGCACCATCTCCACGACCAGCACTAGACACAGAGCCTGCTTGCCCTCTCTTATTGGCTTGTGACTGTCTGCCTCTCCTGCTTGGCCTTCCAGACATACTAATGGCCTGTAGCTGCACTAAGCTGGGATGTATATATATATATATATATATATATATACACACTGATACTGCAGCTAGCAAAATCAACTGCCTGCCTGTAGTATGAGAACACCACCAACCTTCTACAGGTAGCTTTAGCTGAACACTGTGCAAAGCTCGCAAAAAAATAACTTGTAGGTTTAGCTGAAGACTGTGCAGAGGGTCTCTACCCACTAACTTGTAGTTTTAGCTGAACACTGTGAGCAGGACGCACCGCACTAACTTGTAGTTTTAGCTGAACTCTGTGAGCAGGACGCACTGCACTAACTTGTAGCTTTAGATGAACACTGTGCAGAGGTCTCACTACACTAACTTGTAGGTTTAGCTGAACACTGTGGTGGACACACCCCATTAACTTGTAGTTTTAGCTGAACACTGTGAGCAGGACGCACAGCACTAACTTGTAGTTTTAGCTGAACACTGTGAGCAGGACGCACTGCACTAACTTGTAGTTTTAGCTGAACACTGTGAGCAGGACGCACCCCACTAACTTGTAGTTTTAGCTGAACACTGTGAGCAGGACGCACCGCACTAACTTGTAGTTTTAGCTGAACTCTGTGAGCAGGACGCACTGCACTAACTTGTAGCTTTAGATGAACACTGTGCAGAGGTCTCACTACACTAACTTGTAGGTTTAGCTGAACACTGTGAGGTGGACGCACCCCATTAACTTGTAGTTTTAGCTGAACACTGTGAGCAGGACGCACCGCACTAACTTGTAGTTTTAGCTGAACACTGTGAGCAAGATGCACCCCACTAACTTGTAGTTTTAGCTAAACACTGTGAGCAGGACGCACCGCACTAACTTGTAGTTTTAGCTGAACACTGAGCAGGAAGCACCGCACTAACTTGTAGTTTTAGCTGAACACTGTGAGCAGGACGCACAGCACTAACTTGTAGTTTTAGCTGAACACTGTGAGCAGGACACACAGCACTAACTTGTAGTTTTAGCTGAACACTGTGAGCAGGACGCACCGCACTAACTTGTAGTTTTAGCTGAACACTGTGAGCAGGACGCACTGCACTAACTTGTAGCTTTAGATGAACACTGTGCAGAGGTCTCACTACACTAACTTGTAGGTTTAGCTGAACACTGTGAGGTGGACGCACCACGCTAACTTGTAGTTTTAGCTGAACACTGTGAGCAGGACACACAGCACTAACTTGTAGTTTTAGCTGAACACTGTGAGCAGGACGCACCGCACTAACTTGTAGTTTGAGCTGAACACTGTGAGCAGGATGCACCCCACTAACTTGTAGTTTTAGCTGAACACTGTGAGCAGGACGCACCCCACTAACTTGTAGTTTTAGCTGAACACTGTGAGCAGGATGCACAGCACTAACTTGTAGTTTTAGCTGAACACTGTGAGCAGGACGCACCGCACTAACTTGTAGTTTTAGCTGAACACTGTGAGCAGGACGCACCCCACTAACTTGTAGTTTTAGCTGAACACTGAGCAGGACGCACCGCATTAACTTGTAGTTTTAGCTGAACACTGTGAGCAGGACGCACTGCACTAACTTGTAGCTTTAGATGAACACTGTGCAGAGGTCTCACTACACTAACTTGTAGGTTTAGCTGAACACTGAGGTGGACGCACCACACTAACTTGTAGTTTTAGCTGAACACTGTGAGCAGGACACACAGCACTAACTTGTAGTTTTAGCTGAACACTGTGAGCAGGACGCACCGCACTAACTTGTAGTTTTAGCTGAACACTGTGAGCAGGACGCACCCCACTAACTTGTAGTTTTAGCTGAACACTGTGAGCAGGACGCACCGCACTAACTTGTAGTTTTAGCTGAACACTGTGAGCAGGACGCACCGCACTAACTTGTAGTTTTAGCTGAACACTGTGAGCAGGACGCACCCCACTAACTTGTAGTTTTAGCTGAACACTGTGAGCAGGACACACCCCACTAACTTGTAGTTTTAGCTGAACACTGTGAGCAGGATGCACCGCACTAACTTGTAGTTTTAGCTGAACACTGTGAGCAGGACGCACCCCACTAACTTGTAGTTTTAGCTGAACACTGTGAGCAGGACGCACCCCACTAACTTGTAGATTTAGCTGAACTGTGAGCAGGACGCACCGCACTAACTTGTAGTTTTAGCTGAACACTGTGAGCAGGATGCACAGCACTAACTTGTAGTTTTAGCTGAACACTGTGAGCAGGATGCACCGCACTAACTTGTAGTTTTAGCTGAACACTGTGCAGAGGTCTCACTACACTACTACACTAACTTGTAGTTTTAGCTGAACACTGTGAGCAGGATGCACCGCACTAACTTGTAGTTTTAGCTGAACACTGTGAGCAGGACGCACCCCACTAACTTGTAGTTTTAGCTGAACACTGTGAGCAGGATGCACCCCACTAACTTGTAGGTTTAGCTGAACACTGTGAGGTGGACGCACCACACTAACTTGTAGTTTTAGCTGAACACTGTGAGCAGGACGCACCGCACTAACTTGTAGTTTTAGCTGAACACTGTGAGCAGGACGCACCCCACTAACTTGTAGTTTTAGCTGAACACTGTGAGCAGGACACACCCCACTAACTTGTAGTTTTAGCTGAACACTGTGAGCAGGATGCACCGCACTAACTTGTAGTTTTAGCTGAACACTGTGAGCAGGACGCACCCCACTAACTTGTAGTTTTAGCTGAACACTGTGAGCAGGACGCACCCCACTAACTTGTAGTTTTAGCTGAACACTGTGCAGAGGTCTCACTACACTACTACACTAACTTGTAGTTTTAGCTGAACACTGTGAGCAGGACGCACTGCACTAACTGTAAATAGTCTAGCTGCCTGATTGTGGTACTAATAGGATCAAAAGAGCACCAGCAATTTTCTTCAGGTAGCTGTAAATACTGTAACAAGACAAGCCTGCCTGTCAGTAAGAAGATAACAGGAACGGATCTAGCTAAACTGAATACAGTGTATATATATATATATATATATATATATATATATATATATATATATATGCAACACCTGGGATGCATATATATATATATACACAATAAACTGTAAGTGCAGCTAACTGACTGACTGTTCTGCCTAATCTATCTAACTTAAATCAAATGACACTGTCTCTCTCTCTCTCTATCTATGAACGCCGGAACACACACTACACAGGGCTGCCGTGCAGGCGGCCTTATATAGTGTGGGGCGTGTACTAAATCCCCTGAGCCATAATTGGCCAAAGCCACCCTGGCTTTGGCCAATTACAGCTCTCTCTACTGACGGCGCTGTGATTGGTCAAGCATGCGGGTCATAGTGCATGCTTGGCCAATCATCAGCCAGCAATGCACTGCAATGCCGCAGTGAATTATGGGCCATGACGCGCCACATGAATTTGGCGCGAACGGCCCATAACGTTCGGAATTCGACGAACGGGCGAACAGACGATGTTCGAGTCGAACATGGGTTCGACTCGAATACGAAGCTCATCCCTAACTGGCACCTAGTAAGATAACAAATAAACCAACTAGATCCCCTCTGGATATTAGGTCATATGTTGATGACAGGAAAGGCATTTTCCAGTGCAAAAAAAAAAGGAGGATGCCTGACCTGCCAATTTATTAACCATGGGCCTAACATTATCACTACTAATTCAGGAAGAAATTATGAAATCAGTCAGTTCATTACATGTTCTTCTGATTTCGTGATTTATGTCCTACAGTGCCCGTGCGGCCTTTTCTATGTGGGTCATAGAGGATCACCATAGATTCATCACAAAGGGATGTGATGAGCATAGTGTTCCCCAGGACTTCATCGTTTCCACAACAAAGACATAAAATGCCTGGAGGTTTTTGTGATAGAAACTATTCCAAAAGGAACACTAACTACTAATCAGAGATTTTCTCTTTTATGTAAAAGAAGTGTTCTGGATATACATGTTCGATTCTCTTGCCCCCAAAGGGTTAAATGAAGAATTAGAAACGTGGAGTTTTGTATAGGTTTTTATCTTGAATATATGTGGTATTTTGATTAACTTTTTCTCATTCTCTCTGAACATTAATTAATTGGTAATATGAATTTGTAGTGATTTTTTTCATTTTTTATTGTTATATTAGAGTTTATGTTTTTATTTTATGATTTTAGTAGGCATATGTTATATTAGACCAAAAGTGAATTGAGGTCAGTAGTATTGGTCATTTATGTGTAAATCCTTTGAGCAACGAGGGGTTAATGAGTGAGTAGATGTTTCCGCCCCTTAGCATGTTTTAGTTTTTCCCGCCAAGTTTTAGACTATTTAAATCTCTATGGTTGCCCATCTCCTTGACTGTGACAAAGCCCAGGAGCGCGAAACGCGTCGTCAAGGCAACACTAAACATAGCTTTTGGACCTGTTACCACGTCCCATTATTCATCATCATTTGGGACTCTACATGTCCTGGCAATCAGTGGTAGCTTAGACAGCTTTTTTAGCTTGCCATACTTAGACCTTCCAGCAGAGGGCTCTACATCTCCACAATAGTGACTGAGTACTGGACTGCACAGCGTGAGAAGGTTAGATCTACAGCTGATTCATCACAGCTACGCCGGGCTTTTCCCTTCCTGAGCCAGTGTCTCATCTGGCCTGACGTCACTGGCACTCGTGGGACGGAGCCCTGTGTCACAAATTACACACACCCACGGCGACTAGCTAACCGCGACGTGCATTCCGTGACCAGGGTATATGAGGAACTAAGGGAATAAGGGGGAACTTATACTGAGCATGTAAGACTGGCTGCGGTACTTTCACAGCCTGCACTACATTTGGCCACCACTAGAGGGAGACTCCACTCCAATCCAGCTAGCTGACCACACACAGGCAGATACGAATCTTACATACAATCTGGTGCACTCTAAGGGTTGGGGAGCAATCTAGCAATTACTACACACTTCTAGGGTTCCTCCAGCTATCGAGCAAGCTAGAACCCTGGCGTTAATCACTCTTCCCACTGTCCCCACACCCACACACCAGACACACAATAAATGATAGCCTGCCACCACCCAACAGTTTGTCCACAGACTGGTCTGCTGAGCCACCACACACACAGATCTCCGTCTGGCAGATCTGTTAGCTTACAATCTGCATGCAATCTGCCAACACGCAGTGCAATTGCATACCGATTGGCACGTAACTTAGACCGAGTACTTAGGCACTAAAATACAACAACCTCTCCAGAGATATGAGTCCTAGCTTAGTACACAGAAATCACTTATTAATTTTATCATTTAATATCCCAAAAGTGGGCAGTGCATATAAGATATACAAAGAAAGAGGATTTACCAAAAAAGATACAAAAAATGCAGAAAGACACACAAATTGGCAATTTGCTATGAAAATAAAAAAGGATAAAAACAGAAATAAACTTTACCGAAGTCTATCCGTTAGTAGATGCGTACTGGAACATGTGGGAATTCCCCAGTTTCGAACTGGCTTTGTGGAAGAACAATGTCCATATCTCAGGCTACCCAATTTATTGAAATATAGATGTGGGCTGGACTTTAGCCCTTGGCCAATCAACCCTGGGGGGTGTTCCTGTCTCAGCCCACAGAATGTTTTGTGTTCTGAAATGACCAGAGTCAAATTGGCCCAGAACGGTGCTGATTGCTGGGTCATGGATAGGATTTCCGATACCAGCGCATCAGTCCGATCGCAACAGTACTAATCACTGCCTTTCTGCTGCAATCAAGCGCCATATAACGGTTTTGTGTGGTTCTCTAGGATTCCACACCTGCTAAACATACAGAGTTACATGTACACGTAACCCATCACGTGTACGATCAAAAGGAATTATTTTCATCTCTCTGCCGTTAATATTTTAGTTTTTATGAGAGATAAGATAGGTTCCTTAGATCTCTTGATATTAATCAAAGCTTTCAGACTGGCTGGGGCCTTGCGAATGCCCCCTGCAGATCCGTGTAGCCAAGATGACTAGCAGTTTTCTTTGAGCCTCAGGAAGGTGGCAATCTATGTTTACTCTAATGGGAACTTTTATTGGCATATAGGTGTCACTTCGATCCTAAAAAAACTGTCTCTGTCCTTTTCAAATGCTAATGAAAGAGCATATGTGCATGACTGACATAGAATACTATATTTTTAATAACCCAGAATTAAACTACATCTACAATTACACTACTTCTACAGATCACACCACATCTTGTTAGGGCAAAACTATCCTACGCTTACATTTTCGTCACACCCTGCTCCATTGATTTGCTGCTGGTGTGTTTTACCCCTCTACATGCTGATCTCCATCTGCATGTGGGTGAGCAGGTCCCTGGGGATCACACCCTGACCCAGCAGGGACACAGTCGGCTGTCTCACCTTCCATTGTGCTCATCCTTCCTTTTTTCCCTCTCTCCCGTGATCCGGGAGAACGGCTCTGGTTGGAACTCAGCATAAACCCCTGGTTGCTCAGTGGACTTCAGGTGACTAGGGATGAGCTTCGAGTTCGAGTCGAACTCATGTTCGACTTGAACATCGGCTGTTCGCCAGTTCGCCGAACAGCGAACAATTTGGGGTGTTCGCGGCAAATTCAAAAGCCACGGAACATCCTTTAAAAGTCTATGGGAGAAATCAAAAGTGCTAATTTTAAAGGCTTATATGCATGGTATTGTCATAAAAAGTGTTTGGGGACCTGGGTCCTGCCCCACGGGACATGTATCAATGCAAAAAAAAGTTTTAAAAACGGCCGTTTTTTCAGGAGCAGTGATTTTAATAATGCTTAAAGTCAAACAATAAAAGTGTAATATTCCTTTAAATTTCGTACCTGGGGGGTGTCTATAGTATGCCTGTAAAGGAGTGCATGTTTCCCGTGTTTAGAACAGTCTGACAGCAAAATGAAATTTCAAAAGGAAAAAAAGTCATTTAAAACTACTTGCGGCTATTAATGAATTGCCGGTCCGACAATACACATAAAAGTTCAATGATAAGAACTGCATGGGATTTCCCCACAGGGGAACCCCAAACCAAAATTAAAAAAAAAAACTGGCATGGGGGTCCCTCTAAATTCCATAACAGGCCCTTCAGGTCTGGTATGGATTTTAAGGGGAACCCCGTGCCAAAATTTTTTAAAAAATTGGCGTTGGGTCCCCCCAAAAATCCATACCAGACCCTTATCCGAGCACGCAACCTGGCCGGCCACAGGAAAAGAGGGGGGATGAGAGAGCGCCCCCCCTCCTGAACCGTACCAGGACACATGCCCTCAACATTGGGAGGGTGCTTTGGGGTAGCCCACCAAAGCACCTTGTCCCCAAGTTGTTGAGGACAAGGGCCTCATCCCCATAACCCTTAGCCGGTGGTTGTAGGGGTCTGCGGGTGGGGGGCTTATCGGAATCTGGAAGAACCCTTTAACAAGGGGACCCCCAGATCACGGCCCCCCCGTGTGTGAAATGGTAAGGGGGTACCCCTACATTTAACAAAAAAACTGTCAAAAATGTTAAAAATGACAAGAGACAGTTTTTGACAATTCCTTTATTTAAAGTCTTCTTTTTTCCATCTTCTATCTTCTTTCTTCTATCTTCCTTCAGTTTCTTCCTCCATCTTCATCTTTCTCCGATCCTCTGCTTGTGCCCTGGGGCAGGACCCGGGTCCCCAAACCCTTTTTAGGACAATACCATGCAAATTAGCCTTTAAAATTAGCACTTTTGATTTCGAACGTTCGAGTCCCATAGACTTCAATGGGGTTCTAACTTTCGTGCAAAGTTTTGGTCTGTTCGCAAGTTCTGGTGCGAACCGAACCGGGGGGGTGTTCGGCTCATCCCTACAGGTGACTATATAAGCTTTTCTTTGTTTGATTATTGTGAATGAACAGGACTGTTTTTACTAGCTGCATTTTTAAATAAACTTTCTTATTATTCAACACAAGTTTTTCATCTGCTGCAGACTGTCTTTAACCCATTGAGAGCTGGATTTTTTGTGTGTGTACTGTTTTATCTGTTTCTATCAGTTATGGTGCTTTTTCAGCTGCGCTGGGTTTAAACCCCTCTCTATTGATTTTTTTGCCCTACTTTTTGATTGCTTTACAGGCGTCCACTATTTAGCGCTGGTGTCATTTTGTTTTTATTACACTTAACATACAACACTTCAGTACTAGGCCAACAGCATAGCTCCACGGTCCATATACATCTATAAAATAGTAATGGCATATATATGCCATATCACAACTTTTTCTCAGACTCAGATTCATATTATGCAATTGCTACCAGCTCCCAAATCTAACAGCATTTTATGGCTCCATAGAGATTTAATCAACAAACCCCATATTCAGTACCCATGTGCCCAGCTTACATCCAGAGAAACACTATACAAAGCCCCACAATAACAATATCAGAGCCCACATGTATAGGACATTGCAACTACCCAGAGTTTTACATCGTGCCAGTTAGTCAGAGACAGTAGAGGCACTGTTCGTATACCCGCCTCACACCTTAACGAATGTATTGGGTATGCCCCTGCTAGTGTTTGCGCCTTTATAAAACGGAAGGGCTTTATTGATAAGTGCCTTCCAGGCCTGAGCAAGTAGATTAGCAGAGAGATGGTCTAATCACAGGACAGCTCTGCAAGTATCTTGGAAGGGGGGAGGGGTGCCTTTCCTCCGATCAGCTGTCACACAGTGTATGCCAAGACTCCACTCCCACAGCTGAAGCAGGAAGAAAAAATTCTAACATGATGTTCACTTTCTAAACAGTATATAAAGCTGAAGCCCGCAGATATACATGTAAAACGTATGTAGTGAGATGTGTTTCATCTCTGTGTATCATCTGCGGCTGCTGTTTACTTCACTGGGTATATGAGGATTTACATCCACTTTAACCTTATTCTCATGCAGTAACCCATTCAAAGACATGATATACTTGTACTATGTAATTTTATTCTTGCTATACCCAAAAAAAGAAATACCTGCTTAAAAAATGAATACAAACTTTAAGAAATACTTACTAATACAATTCAGAGGTGGGTTCCATCCATTTGCTGTGCATGTCCTGGGCTCCTCAGGTTTGTGCTCAATTTGATATCCTTCATTGCATGTGAGTGTAACAGTGTCCCCGTCTCTATATGTTTCCTTGGTGTATCGAACTATACCATTTCTCACAGTCTCTTTGTAGCAAACAATGTCTAAAAAAAAAAATAAAAGTTCAATAACATACAAAAAAATTATATAAATTTTAAGCTTTGTAGCCAGTTTTAAAGCTGACAAACCTTGAATGTTGTACAGGAGAGAGATTAACCTTACAAGGGTGAGGTGAAGAGGCACCTGAACATATCTGTAGCAGCTTTCCATACCCCTGCTTCACCTGAACACCTGACAAATTTGACCAGCAAAGTTCTAGGTTTCAGAGTTCACCAGGTCCCTCCATTACTATGATGGAGAATCTCACTGACCAACAGGAATGCACATAAGGTAACTTTCAGCACTGGGGGAGTGGCCTGACCTAGCAGGAAGATGGATGCTTGACTCCGAAGCTCCCACCACCACAGGATAAAGCAACCCTTTAGCGGAGGTAACCTCACCCTTAAACTCGTCCAAAACATGGGGACAGCTTCCCGTAACTCTTCCGCATCCCGATTCCGCTCCCCCCGGGAACAAAACGGACATCTTAGCCACAGTATTCCTGAGATGTTCCGGACCCCCCGAGGGAACATGGTGTCTTCCCGCCACGGAAACTCACAGATGGCAGCTCCCTCACTGACAGGAACACTGCCTGCTCCCCCGTCAGCTATCTCCACAGGCATGGGAGGCATTGAGGTCTCCCCTCACCCTCCATTGAACACACAGGACCTAAGAACCATTGGTGCGGACATAAAAGATACCCTGTCAGCCGCCATCTCTGAACTCCGGCTGGACATTCGCGCCCTTTATGACAGAGTGCATGAGGTGGAAAAAGTGACAGAACGCCATGTCACGGTACTCCGTCGGGCCACGCATCGCATTGATACTCACACCCTACAACTAAGGGACATGAATCGCCACATGGAAGACCTCGACAACAGAGGCAGGCGACACAATCTACGGATTAGAGGCCTTCCCAAGTCGATCGAGTGGGGACAGATATCCACGACGATCATCGGCCTGTTTAACGATCTGCTCAATAGACCCCCTCAGTCAGCGATCGAGATGGAGAGGATTCATCGAGCCTTACGACCTAAAGGAAGGGACACGGACCCTCCCAGTGACATTATCTGCTGTATAGTCGGTTTCAAGCTCAAGGAAGAAATTCTGTGACAAGCGAGGGGTCAACCACAACTGACACATGATGGAGTGAACATAAAAATCTATCAAGACCTCTCTGGCATCACATTGCAGCACCGCAGAAACTTAAAACCCCTGCTTGACACCCTGCGTACTAAAGGGATCCAATATAAATGGAAGTTTTCCTCCTGCCTGTCAGCTTCCACACAGGGCCGCATAGCACTACTAAAAAGCGCCAGAAGATTTACCCCACTTCTGTGAAATCTTAGTCATCCCTCTGGTAGATGGTATGCAGACTTTCGCCGCCCCACAGTCAGGAAACCCACGCTACATGAGGAACCTATGGATGTGCAAGACACCCGGTACCGCAGGAGAAGATCTCCCTCAGGACAGAGGCAACATACTTCATCCCACAACCTAAATCGGGATCACAGCCCTTCCAATTCGCCAAGATCCAGGAGAGCCAGATGGACCGCTGAGCCCTCCCCAGGTACTCCCTATTACCCATTTCTCGTTAGCTATGTATTGCTATTTTTGCTATTTTGACTTAAGTTTTATTGTTTCTACAAGTTCACCAAGGCCTGATGCTTCCCTTTTTACCACACACACATCCCGCTCAATCCAGATGCATGACTCACATTTATGCTCAGCCTCCTATTGATGCCTTTATACGCCAGTTGCTACAGGACTGACCAAGTTGTCTGACTAACACGCAAGATGAATACAGCTTGAAATTGAAACCAAACTACAATCCCCACAATGCCTTGCGGTCTTTTGACGCAGAACTGACCGGAAGAGAGGACACTGCAGCTTATTTCCGGCAACATTCCTTTCGGACCAAGACGCTGCAACCAGGCTCCTTAATCCCCGTGTCTCTCACCAAGGAGAAGAAACAGACGCATCGTCATGGGACATCACCTCTTTGGCACCAGCCCAGGCAGACTATGGCATCGGCAGACCTTCCTCAGACTGCCTCCCAATACCCGATGGGTGAGAACGTTGATATGCTCGGATCTCCAGCGGAACTGTACATGTCTCTCATCCTAGGTAACAAACTCTGAGGGCTACCTATGCTACTCTTTCCCCTCTATCCACTTACGCGAGGGTTGCCATACACACGTCAGAACTTGATTTATTCTAAGCCATTTGAACTAGGACAGAGACGCCACCATCCTGCATTTCAACCCCTCTCTGCTCCATACTTTCGGGGCTTATGGAAAGACTAGCCATTACCTGTAGCAACAGCAATAGGCATATCAGAACTCTCGCCTGGCACCCTTAGGAACTGCTAACCGATTTTTTTCCCCTTTTTTTTTTGTTTTTGTTTTTGAGCTCAAACTGCAAGCTTTCCATATGGCTATGAGGTATTTGTAGGTAAAATGCTTCACCCTTCTCACCTTTCAGGTTCTCGACTTATGATTCCTAGGATTGCATCAGTCTTCATTAATAGAAATGTGTAGGTTATGTTGTATTATATGTTATCTTATGTTTATTATGTTTTATGACTCCCTGGTAATACCCAGTCTGTGGACTTCCAGTCGCGAGTCCCCCCGGAGGGCTCCCGATGGAAACTCCGAATCCCACACTACTAATGTGACATGCCGGGGTAATAACACTGCCTTAGACTCGACCTTCCATCAAATAGGCCGGAATTATATATCTGATGACATCCCTCCACTTAACTCACTACCACACATAGAATGCACCCCTGTCCACAACCTTTCCCGAGAGGTTACCCTCCAACACCATCTAAAACTAATGTCCTGTGACGGAGAGCCTCCTTGACTGTATCTCCAACTAATCTTTCTAGTTGGGTACTCGTCAACCCCCACACCGCAGTATGACAAGGTGCGGACACACCTATATGGGTGCCCGCGTTGTTCATCTCCGATACCACGACATATTGAGGTACTGTAAGTGGAGAAGCTCCTCCACACCTCTTCGGTACGTTCTTCAGAGATTACATCTCTCATCTTATACCTACGGTAACTACAGACAAGCGAATAAAAACAATAACATAAAAAAAATATATATTAAACAAAAACTACACATAAAAACGAAATCACACAAACAAATTAACACAACCTAAAACTTAACGCAAAAAACTCCCTCTTTCCTACCCAGATATCCCCTCCCTCCCCACTTCCTTGCCATGGCAGACGACAACCACACACGTGCAACATACCATGACCTGCCGCAAATGCCCATTCAATTCAAACTTTGCTCCATTAATATCCGTGGACTCAACACTCCCGGAAAAAAAGATTACAGTTGCTTTTTACTCTTCAGAATGGCACACATCGCCTTCATTCAAGAAACCTGTTTCAGAACTGACAGCATCCCCAAACTCCACAATCATCACTTCCTGACAGTATACCACGCTTCAAATGATGAAGCCAAATCGAAAAGGAGTATCTATCCTGATATCAAAACACTGCCCCCTTCAGATAACAGAAGTCCTAAGAGATGCTCAAGGCCGTTTCTTGTTTATTAAGGGTACATTGCATGATAAACCTATGACAATAGCGAACCTCTATGCCCCCAAAACACAACAAGTCTCCTTTTTTTTCGCAACACCTTGCAACAACTTACAAGCTTTTAATCAGGCACTCTGCTTGTAGGGGGGGACTTTAATGTTGCTCTAAAGCCCTCCCTAGACACATCAAATGGAGCATCCTTTCTAACATACAGAGCCCTTTGGGCGATAAAAACTCTACTTAGTGATCTAACTTTACATGACACATGGCGCACGCTACACCCGAACGTTAAGGACTTCACTTTCTTCTCCCCTCCACACAACAAATATTCTAGGATTGACCACTTCTTCATCTCCCAGAACGACTTGACCTCCCTCACTGAAACCACAATTGATCCCATGCTGCTTTTCCACGATAACCCGATCTCCATGACTGACGCTCTCGAAAACACACGTTAGATCAAATATATGGCGCCTCGACAACTCTCTTTTAACAGACATGGACATCACACTTAAAATACGTGAGCACCTTTCCCACTATTTCGTGGAAAACACTTTGGAGGAATCCTACCCTGTTACTATCTGGGCCGCCCATAAATGTGTCATCAGGGGTGAACTTATCTCCTTAGCAGCCAAAAGGCACAAACTTGGAAAGGCACACATTGAAAAATTGACAGCACGCATTTGCTAACTTGAACAAGCACACAAATTATCACTGGCTACATCCTCACTCAACGACTTATGACAAGCTCAGGAAGAACTACTAGGTGAATTACACAAAACCCTAAAATGAAAATATGCCTTAACCCAAAAGCTGTTCTATGAGTTTGCCAATAAATCCAGAAAACTACTGGCCAGGGCCCTTCAAGTCAAAAAAGCAGCGCACACTATCCACACCATTAAAGATCCCTCTGGCAACGTAAAAGCCTCCTCTGAAGACATTACAGACCAATTCGTACATTATTTTTCACAACTGTACAAACCCCCACTCCCATCAGTAGCAACCACAGATCGCATGCAACTGATCAATGAATTCCTATCACAATACTGCCCATCACCACTGACCATGACAGAAGCGACAGACTTAGACCTCCTAATCTCGATGGACAAGACACTGAATGCCTTGAAACAGTTGAAAGTGGGTAAAAGCCCAGGCCCAGATGGCCTAACGGTCAGTTATCATTCGCGGACACCCTCGTTCCTCAGTTTGTTCGAGCATTCAATGGTCTCCCAACATCTCCCAGTAAGGATATCCTAGAAGCTCTCATTACCTCATCCCTAAAGCAGGCAAAGACACTACCATAGTTTCAAATTACCGTCCAATATCACTACTTAACGTAGATCTCAAACTTTATGCTAAAGTCATGGCTAACCGCATCCTTCCCTTGTTACCCAGACTGATTTCACTAAACTAGGTGGGATTTGTCCCTGGCAGAGAGGCCAGGGATAATACCATAAAGGCCATTAACATACAGTACACCACTGGCTTTCTACATCTTCCACTAAAGGCTTTTTCCTTTCCCTTGACGCGGAGAAGGCGTTCGACAGAGTGGCCTGGGATTATATGTTGGCCACATTGCAAGCAATGATTTTTCCAAATCGTCTAATTCAGATACTCGCATTATACACTTCCCCTACGGCTAGAATTAGAGTCAACGGTCACCTGTAGAACGCCTTCTCCATCTCAAACGGAACTCATCAGGGTTGTCCATTATCCCCCCTTATCTTTGTACTGACCATGAAACCTATGCTCTGTAAACTGAGAGAGAACCTGGATGTCAAGGGAATAGATATTCATCACAAACATTATAAAATAGCAGCCTATGCTGATGATATCCTGCTTTTTCTCTCCAATCCCATTACCACTAAGCCCAACCTTCTTAAAGATATTTTGCTTTTTAAAACTCTATCGAATCTCTAAATTAACTTTGCAAAATCAAAAGCCCTAAACATCTCACTCCTGACATTGCTAGTGACACAATGCCGAACCAATTTCCCCTTCGGTTGGGAACCACACGCAATCTCATACCTGGGCACCCAAATTCCTACTAAATTGAATGACCTTTTTGCATTGAACTTTCTACCCATTCTACAGAAGATCCAGGGAGACCTTTGCAAATGGCATGCCGGCACTTTCTCATGGTTCGGTAGAATCGCCATATTAAAAATGAATGTTCTCCCCAGACTCCTCTACCTATTCCAGGCTATCCCCATTAAACTCCCACTTCTTTCTTTGCATCCTATAAGAGGATATGTAGAAACCTAATTTGGACTTCTAAGACCCCAGACTAAGTTTGGAAAGACTGGTGCACCCTAAAACTGAAAGGGGGACTGGGTCTCCCGGATCTCCAAAAATATCATTGGGCATGTCACCTTACCAGAATTGTAGACTTGCATGTACACAGAGGTAGCAAAGATTGGACTCAACTTGAAAACTCCTTTGCGAAGACACCGGTCTCTCACTTACCATGGATCAATCATAAATTCATCCCTAAAACATACGCTGCCCACCTGTTAATAGGACCCACAATGCTGATTTTTAGGTTGGCGTGCAAAACTCTCAGACTTAGCCCCTCGCCCGGTCCCTTGACCCCGCTAGACCAAGACCCAGAACCCCCCCCAGCCTATTCCTGCACAACCCAGGTGACACACCCCCTGCTCCCCTGACTAGAGCTCGACAATTCTTCCACAATGGCGAACTTCTGCCGCACTCAGCAATTTCCGCTAAATTCCCTGATCGACGCATCCCCTTTTTTAAATTCCTACAACTTTGACTTTTCTTCTTCAGTACCACACCTAACGCTCAATGGCACCGTGATCTCACACCCTTCGAGGCAATATGTGACAGCATAGAGCCCCAAAGGCACTTAATCTAAGCTGTGTATGCACTTCTATTCCAAGACTACAACCCAAAACAAGATAAAATCATACGACAATGGGAAAATGACTTAAACATAGACATTCCCAAAGAAGACTGGGAATGCATACACACCTATATCCACAAAGGCTCTCTTAACACCTCTACTCAAGAAAATAGATATAAATAGATATAAAATCTACTCAAAATGGTACAGAACACCTGACCGGATCCATAAATTCCATCAATCCATCTCTCCACTCTGCTGGCGATGCAATTTGGTTAAGGGTTCGTTGCTCCACATATGGTGGGATTGCCCACTCATACAACCTTTCTGGGCGGAAATTCACTGCTTAATTACTCAAGTCACAACATACACCCTGAACTTCACCTCAGCACAATACATGCTCCACCACACTCCCATACCCATTGCATGATATAGGAAATCCCTTACCCTACACCTCATTAATGAGGCCAACCAATGTATACCGACACACTTGAGGAGTACCGACCCTCCTACCATATCAGAATGGGTCCTTAGAGTAGGCAAAATAGCCAAAATGGAAAACCTTATACATCAGGCCAAGGATAATCTGACGAAATACAAGGAAACTTGGGCATGTTGGATTCATTATAGAGACTCCACAAATGCGACAGGTCCGACCACTAATACCGCCACACCCACCTTGGGATGAACGCTTCTAAAACTTTTCAAATTCACCACAGCTTCTCTATCTGGCATATACCCCCCATCCCCTTCAGCACTCAATCATACACGCTTATAGCCCCCTCCCACTCACAGTTTTTGATCCCATTGGGGCGAGTGGGTGATGTGGTGGCGTACTTTGGTATACATATTAATACTGCCTGGAGCCCCACTCATGTACTAAATCCAACCCTCCATCGCAGGCACTTTGGAGACCGCAACTCTACTTCTACCATCACCGTCACTATATCATACTGATAGATACGGAAACGTTCTATTGTTGCGGTTTCACAATAAACTCTTTATTTCTTGATATATACTTTTAAACTATTCCCCACTGTTATGGATGTAATATTTGATATATTTTGTAAGTTGCCGACTACCTTCTGTAACTTTTTCTTTGTGATCTCTGTAATCTTGAAAACTTTAATAAAAATTTCATGGGAAAAAAAACTTTCAGCACTACCCGAATGGGTCAGAGCTTTGCCTGTCAGAATGGCCCGATGTTCTGGTGAAGCAGCACTAAAATCTGCTTAAAGTTGTGTTCCGCTCACCCCTCCAAAAATTTCAAGTCAGCAGCTACACATACTGTAGCTGCTGACTCTTATTATTAGGACACTTACCTGTCTTGGAGTCCAGCGATGTCGGCACCCCAGCCAATGTTTACATCGGCTGTCGGGTGTTGCCACCGCCATTGCCAGTAAGGGAACCCGGCAGTGAAGCCTTGCGGCTACACAGCTGGGTCCCTACGACGCATGCGTGAAGCACGCAGTGCTCCCTTACTGGTCCAAAAGCAGGGAAAGGAGGAGGGAGGAGGAGGGGGCTGGACTTCTAATGTTCCATCTCCCCCATCCCCCAAAAGGTGCCAAATGTGGCACCGGAAGGGGGAGGAAGCAGAATAGCGTAAGTTCCACTTTTGGGTGGAACTTAACTTTAAGGTATGTGCAAGCACCTTTCCCTCTATTCCTATCAGATGTTTTTCCCTCCTGCACTGCCCGAGATCTGCCCTGGTAATGTCTATGCCATCCTTATGAGAACATGAATCTGACACTCATTTCCAGGTGCAGACTGCCAACTCACTTGTATTCCAAACACAACTTTTTGTACAAACTCTACTGTGACGAACCTCTGTCCTCAAACAGGTCTCTGTCCGCCGTAAATGCTTCCTCTGTCCAGAACCAGCACTATCCAAGACCCTTGAGCCCACCTGGTCACCAGACAACACCAGTCTTGGAGTGGCAAACAACAAACTCATTTTTTATCACACATGGACACAGATAAAATAAATCAGAGACTCTTTCCCCCCACCCTTGGAAAACAGGGCGGGTTAGACTGTCCAATGACAATAGACACACAGGTCAGGTGTGTTCAAACTTCTCCTCAGTAAACAGTCTTAGCAGGGGAGCAGACAGACCCCATAGAACATTGGAATACAGCTACACCCTAACCGATCACAGCAAATAGTCTACAACAAAATGAGACAATATACAATATATACATATATACAAGATTGAGTCCGATTAGGACAGATCAGACTGGATTTCTCATTCACCTCGCAAAGAGTATTGTTCCCTTAAAATCCAGGGCCCATAATCGGTCGGCGAGAGGCTTGCATTCAGTCCTCTCCAAAAGCCTCTGTCCTGGCTAGGTCTGTCACATCTACCATCACCATTGCCCGCAACATACGTAACAACCTGGAGAAGGAACATGTCTTTCTTTCTGGTTTAACAGTTCCTCTGGAGAGTATTGAGCATTATTATGGGTCAAATTTGTTGCTACAGGGGAAATTATGTCATTCACTGCAAAATTATAACAATTTAGCCTGGACTGGAAAAGCATCCTTCATTGGGGAGGGGACTGAGAGTTGCCTTGGTTCCTAGTAGAAACCTAGCAGGGGTCCTAGCAGGGACCAGATTAAATTGACCCTTGTATGGGCAGGCTGGTTGTAAAAAAGTCAATCTACCAATCAGGTTTCTTCCAAATGATTAGTGCGCCTGCTATAGCTGCTGGTTGAATGAAAAAAAGATTATTGTAGAGTAAGTCGGTTCTTCCTGTGATTGTGAAGACAACTGTGGGTGTACAGTCTGATGCAGTCAGCTTTTAAGGTACATAGATGAAATGGTTTGTTCAAAATTTTGCATTTTTCTAATGCAGATTATCACTGGAGGTTATTCTTTGGACAAATATATAGTGACTCTTGGGGAGGTCATGTAAAATGCTTTGGGATTGCAATCGTCAGATAATGTCGATAAAGTGCTAACAACTCAGCTGCATTGGACTGTTTGGGGTTAATTCACTAAAGGCAAATAGTCCGTGTACCATGCAAAGTGCAGTTACACTCTGCAAGTGCAGTTGCTCCAGGATAACACTATTTGCTTCTAGGGGCAGAGAATAACGCTCATAAGTAGCTGCTGGGAGCTTAAAAATAAGCTAGTGTGCATGGTGCCTTATGGTCTAAAAGAAGATAAATTGAGCTCTAGGGTGCAGTGGTTTTATAATGATAGAGTTCACAGATCAAAATATAGGTGATAGATATATCTATCCAGTACAATCAAGGAGCCCAGTTATTGATGCTTTTCAGGAAATAGTAGAAGAGAAGTTAAGACAGTTAAAAAATTGCCTAATATTTAATGGCAGCAACATCATCAAGTTAGAATGAATTAACTTTGATTCCCTATGTAATAAAAAAGAGATGGTTGAGGAATTCTGAAAAAGGAGGGCAGTGGTGGTAATAGATTCATGTGGATATCAACTAAGGCTATCAAACAACTGCAAGACCCAGCCACTTATCACATTCTAAGCTCAGACCATACTGTTATTTTTCAGAAAATGCTAAGGGAAATATTATCCTTGGGGGAACAAATAACTATATTTCTCCTTTGAATCATAGGAGTGCACTCCTGCACTCCCGTGGTCCATTTTCAGCTGACAGCGGGCTGATGTCACTGTGCTGCTATTGCTCTTCTGGTGATTTTCATATCATAGGATTGGTGAATTGTTACCTTTTGGACCATTAATTGTTTAGAAGCTAGGCCTCTCTTATTCAAATGCTAACAAACCCATTGAAATGGTTCATGAAGCTCAGAGCAGGAAATTATGCTACAGGAAATAGGGGGAAGGGAAAGAACGTGAACAAGTCATGTGTTGGAAGGCAAAGAAACAGTTGTTTGCAGGAATTCGGAGAAGCAAGAGGCAATCTGGAAGATGACTCCGTCATAATGACTGACAATAGGAACTTTACCTGGGGATGACATGTAGGTGATTTACTAAAGGCAAATAGACTGTGCACTTTTGCACGTGCAGTTGCACTCTGCAAATGCAGTTGAACCCGAGCTTAGCTAGGTAAAGCCTCCCTTTACAAAGAATACTCTAACACATGTAAGAAAAAACAGCATTTTTGCTTGCACATGATTGGCTGATGGAATTCAGCAGAGAATTCCCTCATTTACTAAGTTCTGGAGCAACTGCACTTGCAGAGTACACAGTTGATTTGCCTTTAGTAAACCTCTAAATTTACATCCCAAGTTAAGTAATTTTTAGCGTATCCCTCTTGCATACATTATCAATGCTAATTTGCTGGAAAAGATAAATAGCTTGTGTATATTGTATGCATATTTTGTAATACTTTGTATGCAGAGAATTGTTTTCCCTGCCGTTGTATGTGCAGCCTGTTTAGTAATTCAACATTCATACACTACAGAGGTTTCTAAGCCTTGCCTTACTGTAAAGTGACCTTATTAGACACAAAGCAAAAAATTGGAGGTTCAGCAGGGATTTGCACTAAAGTCCAGCTGAAGCAGACCTGTTTTCTGTGGTGTTTTCTGTAGCTTGTGTAGCACTTACCCCCGAAGGAGCTGCTGGTTTAGATTGGGCTTACCGTTACCTCGTGTCTGTCACAGGGGTCGCAATAGTGAGGAGGAAAAAAGAGTATTAAATTATGTCTACACCAAACAGTTTCTTTCGTTGCAATTCTTTTATTCTTTGAATCCAAAAGAATAGGGATGGAGGATTAAGGGAGATTCAGGTACCTTACATTGGGAGTCAGGGTATTTCTAATTATCCAGAGGTCTAACAGTCTCCCAAACTGGATATAGCAATCACCGGATAGGCCTCTCTCACTGACCTAGCAGCCGGGTGCAATGCTTGAACACAGTCTCTGCCACAGATTAGATGGAAAAAAAAAAAACAGAGAATCGTTGCGGTCATACACAATCCTCTGCCACAGGATGGTGTAACCAAACTTTGATTAGATTTAAAGTTTAGCTGCACAGTACCATATTCTTTCAGCCGACCTGGCGATACTGTGAGTTAGATGATCCAGGTTGCATCCCCCGACTGGGTTTCCAGGCTCCTCCTGAGATACCAGCATACTTGGCTCAGTCACCTCTAGAGAAATCCTCCCCTGGTCTCCTCCAAATCGATCGGCTTCTCCCCGCAGGCAAGACAGCACAGGACCAACCTCTGGATCAGCAGGCCCCAGAACTCCTGGGCCTACTTCTGTAGTAACAAGGCCTCAGGCCAGCCGACCCCGAGACAACAGAGCTGCCACGGCACACCCTAGGCCAGGAGGGCCTCCAGGTCGGGAACAACGAACCCCGACCAATTGGCACCTGTACCTTAAGTACCCTTACCCAGAATGCATGGCGAGTGAACCACTCCCACTGGGTTATTTCTGGGTAAAAGGGGTACCCAATGCATCCAGCCTGTTGCACTTCCAACACTTACTGGTGGCCACAGCGACACCCACGGCTAAGTGGAAATTGACACAACACAGCTGAACTGGTACAAATGCCAGGAAATTTACCATAATCAGTCTGAGCTAAACTACAGCTTCAGACAACTTACATTTACATAGATAGCACCTGCCCGTCAGGAGCAGGGCGCTACACTTGTGCTGGGAAAAATGCTGCATAAGCGGTTTAGGAAAATTAAGGCTGTAGAGGGTTCAGGTGCTCAGGAGGAGACATGCACCCTGCCTACCTAGGCCAGAGACAGTAAGTGGATGTCTGTTACAAAGAAGCTTGCTAGGTATGCTTCTCCTTTTAACAGAGCTTGGGGTGATGGAGTCTCAGATTTTTCCTCAGATTTTAGCCTCAAAAGTTTTGGGTTCAGTAAAGAAGAGATGCAGGCAGTAGTTGTGTTTGGTTTTCAGTTCCTGCATGCTTTACATACAGAATCTGAAAGGAGGAAAAGGGCAGAGGCAGAACAAGACTTCTTGAAGGAGCAGCTTGCAATGATGACCGAGTGTTTCGACACTGAAAGCAAGGTAAGGGATTTAGAAAGTAGAACACTCAAAGTGAAACCTGCGATGCTGAAGATTTGAATGAGTGGTCTGCAGTAGGGATGAGCAGAACACCCCCCTGTTCGGTTCGCACCAGAACTTGCGAACAATTTGTTCGAACACGCGAACACCGTTAAAGTCTATGGACACGAACATGAATAATCAAAAGTGCTAATTTTAAAGGCTTATATGCAAGTTATTGTCATAAAAAGTGTTTGGGGACCTGGGTCCTGGCCCTTCAGGTCTGGTATGGATATTAAGGGGAACCCCGGCCAAAATAAAAAAAATGGCGTGGGGTCCCCCTCAAAATCTATACCAGACCCTTCAGGTCTGGTATGGATTTTAAGGGGAACCCCGCGCCAAAATAAAAAAAATTGGCATGGGGTCCCCCAAAAATCCATACCAGACCCTTATCCGAGGACGCAACCTGGCAGGCCGCAGGAAAAGAGGGGGGATGAGAGAGTGCCCCCCCTCCTGAATCGTACCAGGCCACATGCCCTCAACATTGGGAGGGTGCTTTGGGGTAGCCCCCCAAAACACCTTGTCCCCATATTGATGGGGACAAGGGCCTCATCCCCACAACCCTTGCCCGGTGGTTGTGGGGGTCTGCGGGCGGGGGGCTTATCGGAATCTAGAAGCCCCCTTTGACAAGGGGACCCCTAGATCCCGGCCCTCCCCCCTGTGTGAAATGGTAAGGGGGTACCCCTACCATTTCACAAAAAAACTGTCAAAGATGTAAAAAATGACAAGAGACAGTTTTTGACAATTCCTTTATTTAAATGCTTTTTCTTTCTTCTATCTTCTATCTCCCTTCGGTTTCTTCCTCCATCTTCTTCTTCTTCTGGTTCTTCTGGTTCTTCCCCCGGTGTTCTCGTCCGGCATCTCCTCCGTGGGAACCCCGCGCCAAAATTTAAAAAAAAAATGGCGGGGGGGTCCCCCTCAAAATCCATACCAGACCTGAATCTGGTATGGATTTTAAGGGGAACCCCATGCCAAAAAAAAAAAAAAATGGTGTGGGGCCCCCCAAAAATCAATACCAGACCCTTATCCGAGCACGCAATCTGGCAGGCCGCAGGAAAAGAGGGGGGGACGGGAGAGCGCCCCCCTGAACCGTACAAGGCCACATGCCCTCAACATTGGGAGGGTGCTTCGGGGTAGCCCCCCAAAGCACCTTGTCCCCATGTTGATGGGGAGAAGGGCCCTTGCCCAGTGGTTGTGGGGGTCTGCAGGGGGGGCTTATCGGAATCTGGAAGCCCCCTTTAACCCCCAGATCCCAGCCCCCCTGTTTGAAATGGTAACGGGTACATTGAACCCGTACCATTTCACAAAAAAAGTGTGAAAATGGTAAAGAAAAAAAAAACACACCGTGGGAGAAGTCCTTTACTAAAAGATAAAACTGTCCCACGTAGTCCATTCACCTCCGCCGACGGACCAAAAAAATAAAGATCTGCCTCGCAGGCGACAGCTCTTTTAAAACTGTGGGCGGGGCCACACAGTGTCATCTTTGCCAGGTGACCCCGCCCCCTCTGATGCACGGAGACATCCCTATGGCTTCCCCGTAGCGTCAGTGGGGGCGAACCGGGTTGCTATAGGGAAGTCCTTGTGCGTCAGAGGGGGCGGGGCCACCCGGCGATGACACCGTATGGCCCCGCCCACAGGTTTAAAAGAGCTGTCACCTGTAAGGACGCGTCATATGGCGTGCGCCTTCCATGGAGGCAGATCTTTATTTATTTTTTCGGTCCGTCGGCAGAGGTGAATGGATTACGTGGGACAGTTTTAATTTTTTATTTTTTAATAAAGGACTTCTCCCACAGTGTGTGTTTTTTTACCGTTTTCACACTTTTTTTGTGAAATGGTACGGGTACAATGTACCTGTTACCATTTCAAACAGGGGGGGGCTGGGATCTGGGGGTCCCCTTGTTAAAGGAGACTTCCAGATTCCGATAAGCCCCCCGCCCGCAGACCTCCACAACCACCGGGCAAGGGTTGTGGGGATGAGGCCCTTCTCCCCATCAACATGGGGACAAGGTGCTTTGGGGGCTAGGAATTTTTTTTTTAATTGTGGTTCGGGGTTCCCCTGTGGGGGAATCCCATGGTATTTTTATCAATTAACTTTTATGTGTATTACCGGGCCGACAATTCATTATAGCCGCGAGTAGTTTTAAATTACTTTTTCCTTTAGAAATGTCATTTTGCTGCCAAACTGTTCTAAACACGGGAAACATGCGCCACTTTACAGGCATGCTATACACACCCCCCAGGTGCAAAATTTAAAGGAATTTAACGGCCATTTTTAAATTATTTTTTTTTTATTGATACATGTCCCCTGGGGCAGGGCCCAGGTCCCCAACATTTTTTTAAGACATTACCATGCATATAAGCCTTTAAAATTAGCACTTTTGATTTTTCATGTTCATGTCCCATAGACTTTAACAGTGTTCGCGTATTCGAACAAATTTTTTGCCTGTTCGCATGTTCGCATGTTCTGGTGCGAACCGAACTGAGGTGTTCGGCCCATTCCTAGTAATAATCACAGCTTTAGCCATAAATTGTCAGGTCCCCCACTGCCTTAATGTTACCAGCCCAAGCATGTCCTTGCCATCATTGTACAAGTCCGCAGGTATGCATTACTTGACATGGCTATCAAAAGTTGCAATAATCTGGCATTTAATTATTTTTACTCTGAATACAGTAATCATACATTTTCCTGGTCTACTGTTTGAATTGACTTTGTATTTGTCCTTATTATAAATATGACTCAGAAATGATTCATTCAAAATCTTGCATTTTCTAATGCAGATTATCATTGGAGGTTAGTCTTAGGGCAATTATATAGTGACTCTTAGGGAGGTCATGTAAAATTCAGTCATCAGATAAGGGCGATAAAGTGCTAACAACTCAGCTGCATTGGACTGGGGTTGATTTACTAAAGGCAAATAGACTGTGCACTTTGCAAAGTGCAGTTACACTCTGCAAGTGCAGTTGCTCCAGGATTACACTGTTTGTTCTTGGGGGCAGAATAAAACCCTCAAAGATAGCTGCTGGGCGCTTAAAAACAAGCTAGTGTGAGGGCGCATGCGCGGCGCGATGAGGAACAGCAGCTCTCCATAACAGCTCCGCCGATCACTCAATCCGCATATTCCACACAGGACACCCGAATTCCATTTGCACCCCTGCAGGATACCCTCGTGCATGCCGTCAGGCAGAAAGGCATGCGGTCGCCAGTCACAGCACTCCCTAACTACTTACTTCGTACTAAAGACAAGATAAGATGTCCCAAGATGGCGCCCGTCCTCAGGCATCCCCTGCTGCCACATCTGCTTCACCAGAGAAAACAACTGCACAGCAAGAAAGTGAGTACTCTCTCAACTTACTAAGGCAGACCTAGATGCCAGTTTATCTGCTATCTATGACAAATTAGCTAACAAGGATCCAGAGTGAACCGCACAAAACAACCAGCACACTAAAGCAGGAGATAGCCTCCCTGGGAGGATGCACAGACATGTTAGAAACTAAACATGACGAACTATCCCTCACACACAATGATTTAAGGGAGGATTTTGAGCTCCTGGCAGATAATTACTCCTATCGTCAAGCTCAAGTAGAAGATTTGGATAAAAGAAGTCGCAGGAACAATTTAAGACTCCGTGGAATTCCAGAGTCAGTCACAGAATTGATGCCTGCTGCTTCCAAGCTGTTTCAATCTCTCCTTCCTGATAATCCTCCATCTTCATTCATGTGTGACAGGATAAACAGAGCCGTTCGCCCTAAACCCCCTCCTGATAAACCACCAAGAGATATCATATTATGCATGAAGGATTTTATCACAAAAGAGAATATCTTAAGAGCCTCAAGAAACTCACACAATATAGAGTTAAATGGCACGAAGATTCAGATATTTCCTGATATTTCTCAAGCCACACTAGAGAGAAGACGCAAGATGAAAAATCACATCTATTCTGCAATCTGCTTATATAAGATACAGATTGGGATTTCCGTTTAAACTAACAGTGCCTCATAATGGAACCACATACACAGTCCTAAACGTTGCTGAAGGCAAAGATCTGCAGGTCAAATTGAGATTACTCGACCCAGAATTAAATCCAAGACCCCCATCCACCCCACACTCATCACCCATCTGAGCCACCCCATCTTCAAGACAAGATTAAAGAAGAGTAAGACAATCCCTAAGAAATGCGTTCCCATAGAAAAAACTACAAGCTAGATTGAAGGCAAAGTCTTTTCCAACTTCAGCAATGAAAGCGAGAGAAATTAAAGAAAATAAACTTTTTCTATTGCCCTATCCAGGACACCAACATTGACCAAAAGTTTATGAAAAGAAAGCTGCAGAATGACCACATTGAAACTTGAATTTTTTTTTACCACCCCCCCCCCCTCTTTTTTCTTCTCTCTCCAGCACCAAAAATCCCATACCAAAGTTGGAGAACTTGCCAAACTCCTCCCCCTTCCCCCCTTTTTATTTATTTATTTTTTATATACCGTATATATTATTAGTTTGTGTCTTTCGCTAGCTAAATCTATCAATAATAAACACTTATATTAAGTTTTTTTGCAAGTTATCTTATATAAGAAGGTCAACCACAGGTAACTTACAGTTAAGATTGCTATATTCAATGATACAGGTGACAAAATATACGACATCATAGGGAAGAACACATTGATCTTTTTCACATGTCATATAATAATTTTAGTGATGACAATAATCTCTTCACGTCATCTTACTTGTGTACTTTGCCCCAGGCATTGTGAGCTTTTTCTATCACCCTATAATTATCATTGTTACCTATCAACTAATCAATGGGGCTTAGGGTGATATCTCACAATGCCCAGGGCATTAACTCACCTCAAAAAAGGAAAAAAGCATTCCGTCATAACAAAAGATTGGAGGCTGACGTTATTGTGTTGCAGGAAACCCACTTTGCAACAGAGAGACACCCTACATTTTTTGACAAGAGTTACAGTCAATTTTATTGCACAACATATAATACCAAATCCAGTGGCGCAGCAATTTTTGTAAGGAATTCAGTGGTATTTGAAACCCAAAGTGTCCTTAACCACTTCAGCCCCGGAAGGATTTACCCCCTTCCTGACTAGAGCACTTTTTACAATTTGGCACTGCGTCGCTTTAACTGCTAATTGCGCAGTCATGCAATGCTGTACCCAAACAAAATTTGCGTCCTTTTCTTCCCACAAATAGAGCTTTCTTTTGATGGTATTTGATCACCTCTGCCATTTTTATTTTTTGCGCTATAAACGGAAAAAGACCGAAATTTTTGAAAAAAAATGATATTTTCTACTTTTTGTTATAAAAAAAATCCAATAAACTCAATTTTAGTCATACATTTAGGCCAAAATGTATTCGGCCACATGTCTTTGGTAAAAAAAATGTCAATAAGTGTATATTTATTGGTTTGCGCAAAAGTTATAGCGCCTACAAACTAGGGTACATTTTCTGGAATTTACACAGCCTTTAATTTATGACAGCCTATGTCATTTCTTGAGGTGCTAAAATGGCAGGGCAGTACAAACCCCTCCCAAATGACCCCATTTTGGAAAGTAGACACCCCAAGGAAATTGCTGAGAGGCATGTTGAGCTCATTGAATATTATTTTTTTTTGGCCCAAGCGATTGAATAATGACAAAAAAAATGTACAAAAAGTTGTCACTAAATGATATATTGCTCACACAGGCCATGGGCATATGTGGAATTGCACCCCAAAATACATTCAGCTGCTTTTCCTGAGTATGGGGATACCACATGTGTGGGACTTTTTGGGAGCCTAGCTGCGTACGGGGCCCCGAAAACCAATCACCACCTTCAGGATTTCTAAGGGCGTAAATTTTTGATTTCACTCCTCACTACCTATCACAGTTTTGAAGGCCATAAAATGCCCAGATGGCACAACCCCCCCCCCCAAATGACCCCATTTTGGAAAGTAGACACCCCAAGCTATTTGCTGAGAGGCATGTTGAGTCCATGGAATATTTTATATTTTAACACAAGTTGCGGGAAAGTGACAAATTTTTTATTTTTTTTTTTTGCACAAAGTTGTCACTAAATGATATATTGCTCACACAGGCCATGGGCATATGTGGAATTGCACCCCAAAATACATTTAGCTGCTTCTCCTGAGTACGGGGCTACCACATGTGTGGGACTTTTTGTTAGCCTATCCGCATACGGGGCTTCGAAAACCAATCACCGCCTTCAGGATTTCTAAGGGCGTAAATTTTTGATTTCACTCTTCACTGCCTATCACAGTTTCGGAGGCCATGGAATGCCCAGATGGCACAACCCCCCCCCCCCCCCCCAAATGACCCTATTTTGGAAAGTAGACATCCCAAGCTATTTGGTGAGAGGCATGGTGAGTATTTTGCAGCTCTCATTTGTTTTTGAAAATGAAGAAAGACAAGAAAAAAACTATTTTTTTTTTCAATTTTCAAAACTGTGACAAAAAGTGAGTTCTGCAAAATACTCACTATACCTCTCAGCAAATAGCTTGGGGTGTCTACTTTCCAAAATAGGGTCATTGGGGGGGGGTTGTGCCACCTGGGCATTCCATGGCCTCGAAACTGTGATAGGCAGTGAAGAATGAAATAAAAAATTTACGCCCTTAGAAAGCCTGAAGGCGGTGCTTGGTTTTCGGGGTCCCGTACGCGGCTAGGCTCCCAAAAAGTCTCACACATGTGGTATCCCCATACTCAGGAGAAGCAACAGAATGTATTTTCGGGTTTAATATCACATATTCCCATGACATGTTTGAGCAATATATCATTTAGTGACAACTTTGTGCAAAAAAAAAAAAAAAAAAATGTGTCTCTTTCCCGCAACTTGTGTCACAATATAAAATATTCCATGGACTCGACATGCCTCTCAGCAAATAGCTTGGGGTGTTTACTTTCCAAAATGGGGTCATTTGGGGGGTTTTGAACTGTCCTGGCATTTTATGCACAACATTTAGAAGTTTATGTCACATATCACCCACTCTTCTAACCACTTGAAGACAAAGCCCTTTCTGACACTTTTTGTTTACATGAAAAAATTATTTTTTTTTGCAAAAAAATTACTGTGAACCCCCAAACATTATATATTTTTTAAAGCAAATGCCCTACAGAATAAAATGGTGGGTGTTTCATTTTTTTTTTCACACAGTATTTGTGCAGCGATTTTTCAAACGCATTTTTTGGGGAAAAAACACACTTTTTTAAATTTGAATGCACTAAAACACACTATATTGCCCAAATGTTTGATGAAATAAAAAAGATGATCTTAGGCCGAGTACATGGATACCAAACATGACATGCTTTAAAATTGCGCACAAACGTGCAGTGGCGACAAACTAAATACATTTTTAAAAGCCTTTACAGGTTACCACTTTAGATTTACAGAGGAGGTCTACTGCTAAAATTACTGCCCTTGATCTGACCTTCGCGGTGATACCTCACATGCATAGTGCAATTGCTGTTTACATTTGACGCCAGACCGACACTTGCGTTCGCCTTTGCGCAAGAGCAGGGGGGGGACAGGGGTGCTTTTTTTTTTTTCTTTATTATTTTTTTTCTTTTTTATCTTATTTTTAAACTGTTCCTTTCATATTTTTTTTAATCATTTTTATTGTTATCTCAGGGAATGTAAATATCCCCTATGATAGCAATAGGTAGTGACAGGTACTCTTTTTTGAAAAAATTGGGGTCTATTAGACCCTAGATCTCTCCTCTGCCCTCAAAGCATCTGACCACACAAAGATCGGTGTGATAAAATGCTTTTCCAATTTCCCAATGGTGCTGTTTACATCTGGCGAAATCTAAGTCATGAAATGCTCGTAGCTTCCGGTTTCTTAGGCCGTAGAGATGTTTGGAGCCACTCTTGTCTCTGATCAGCTCTATGGTCAGCTGGCTGAATCACCAGCTGCATTCTCAGGTTCCCTATTGGGACAGGAGAGCCAGAGAAAAACATGGAAGACAGTGGGGGGGGGGCATTCCCTCCCACTGCTTGTAAAAGCAATCTAGAGGCTAATTAACTGCTAGGATTGCCTTTTCATGAAAGCCGACCGCTGGCTGAAAAGAATGATACCAATGTGATACCTAAACCTGCAGGCATCATTCTGGTATAACCACTCAAAGTCCAGCAACATACCAGTACATTGCTGGTCCTTGTTGGGCATATATTGTAATCTTTTTTTTTCATGCAGCCTGTGGGCTGAACGAAAAAAAGAGATTGATTGGTGGGTATGCCCACCATTAGAATACCTCCCTTCATCCACCCACTTCTAATGATGGGCATACATGCACCGTTTATATATGCCGAAGCATGGGGGCATCCTCCCGCAAAAGGTAGGAGCAAATCGTTCCTCTGCCCCTGCTGCCCCCATGCTTCGGCATATATCACCTCCGCTGGAGTCAGGGCTTTATATATCGTGGGAGCAAACGCTGTTGCTGTCAAGATAAATAAATCCACGCTGCAGCTGAATGGCGTACCTGAAGACAAAAAAAATGGTTAACAATAAAACACAGTAAACGGTAAAGTATAAAAAATTGCATACCTGAAAAGCAAACATGATAAAACTAATAACAATAAAACATTGCAGAATAGAATACAGTAAAAAAGAGCAGAACAATAGAGAGAGAATAGAGAGAGAACAATAAAATGACAACTATTTTTTTTTTATTTTATATTTTTTTGTGTTTTTTTTTTTTTTTTTACACTTTTTTTGTAACTGTAACTTTTGTAACTGTAACCGGTTCCAGGTTCGGGTCTCTCAAAATGCGATGGCATCTTGGGAGACCCTGTGAAAGTGTGTCTAGTCTGTGCAATGCTGTACGCTATGCTAATACTCAACTCGTGTATGGTAGCGTTCAAAACATTCACCAATGCAAAGACCAGGATTGTCAGGACAGGAGGGACAATAATAGCGGGTGTCACGCCTATATCCGCTCTTGCTGCAGATACAACATCTTTTTTGGGGGGGTTCGTTGGGTAGGGGTACTCGGGAGGGCATAAAGAAAATGCCTCTCATGCAGCCGACTGCATTTGGTTGGGGATGTGAATGGGGGAAGTACGGGTGCTGCAGAAGTGGTGAGTTCCCAATTAGGATTGGCGAATGCAGCAGGAAGGGCATTATGGGCACGACGGGCCTGTGTTTGTCTTCTTGGTGGCAGCGGGACACTACTTGTGCTTGCCACCTCACCAGCTTGAACTGCACCTATGGGACTCGCCACGTCACCAAGTATTACTGCAGTGCTGGTTTGACTACGACCGGGGTGTACTAGGCCGCTGGTGCTTGCCAGTTCCCCAAATGCTACCAAAAAAACTGTTAGCGACCTCAGGGATCAGGCCTGACTCTGCGAACGCTGCAGTTATGCGTTTAGTGTTTTGCAAGTGACAGTGATCGATTGATACTGCACTTGGGTGTGCTGGGCTGGGCCGGGCGGAGGGGCAAAACGCAGGTGCTAGCAGGTATCTGGGCTGATCCCGCTAACACTGCGTTTTTGGGAACCCTAAACTGCTGGGGACGCTAGTATAGATCTGATCGGATCAGATATTGATCCGTTCAGATACTATACCACTAAGGAAGGCGTATGGTGCGTGCGTGGGTGTTATCGCTACTGGCGCTAACCTGACGCTGCCTGGGGCTGGTGCTTGCCAGTTCACCAAAACGCTACCAAAAAAACTTTTAGCGATCGCAGGGATCAGGCCTGACTCTGCAAAGGCTGCAGTTATGCATTTAGTGTTTTGTAAGTGACAGTGATCGATCGATACTGAACTTGGGTGGGCTGGGCTGGGCCGGGCGGAGGGGCAAAATGCAGGTGCTAGCAGGTATCTGGGCTGATCCCGCTAACACTGCGTTTTTGGGAACCCTAAACTGCTGGGGACGCTAGTATAGATCTGATCGAATCAGATATTGATCCGTTCAGATACTATACCACTAAGGGAAGTGTATGCTGCGTGCGTGGGTGTTAGCGGTACTGGCGCTAACCTGGCGCTGCCTGGGGTGACGCAGACCTTATCTGACCCTAAAACGTAAGTTATATCACCGCCGGGCGATTAGGGGGCTAAACCTTTATTAGGTAATAAACGGCGGGTGCCCTGACACTATAAAAAATAAACTAACTAAGCAGCGTCACCCATAACAGTTATACGGTGATCACTGGTGAAAGGTTTAACTAGGGGGCAATCAAGGGGTTAAAACCTTTATTAGGTAGTATATGGGTGTCCCTGACGCTATGAAACACTGACGGCGAACCTAAATATTTACCTCCCTAACTAGCGTCACCAGTGACACTAATACAGCGATCAGAAAAATGATCGCTTAGGGACACTGACGTCGGGGGGTGATCAAGGGGTTAAAACTTTATTAGGGGGGGTTAGGGGGGTACCCTAGACCTAAAGGGGGCTAACACTAACTGCCCTACCGCACTAACTGTCACAAACTGACACCAATGCAGTAATCAGAAAAAAAAACTGCTTGGTGTCAGTGTGACGGGGGGGGGTGATCGGGGGGGATGGGGGGGTGTACAGTATGCCTGGCATGTTCTACTGTGTGTGTAGTGTTTGTGCACACATATCGATGTCTTCTCTCCTCGGTGCCGGAACGGAAAATACCGAGCCGAGGAGAGATGACATCACTTCCTCCGCTTCTGTTTACTATGCAGAAGCCGAGGAAGCCTGTCTTTCGCCAGGATCGACCGCGAGGGGGGAGCCACGAATGAGTGGCCTCCCCCTCACCTCTCATCGCTCCTGACGAGAATCCGACCACCGCAGGCACCGGGGGCGGGTCCAATCGGACCCCCCGCCCGCGGGAAGGCAAGGACGTACCTGTAAGTCCTTTTGCCTGCCCGTGCCATTCTGCCGACGTACATCGTCGTGCGGCGGTCGGCAAGTGGTTAAAGACCCAGACAGTCGATATTTGATTTTAACAGGTTCAATAAAAGGACGCTCAGTCACCATTGATTCAGTTTATGCTTCCAACGATGCACAAACAATCTTTTTTACAAAGTTATTTGACACCTTAGACAAATTCCACTCCCCACATTTAATAGTAGGGGGCGACTTCAATCTAGCAGCACACTCAGCACTAGATAGGAGCAGAGTAGTCCCATCCTCCAAAGCATTCCCCAAATCAATAAATCGGGCATTATACAATCACCAACTAATAGACACATGGAGAGCACACAATGTAGGTATCAAAGTTTACACATTCTCTCACCCACATGATAGCTTCGCACGGCTGGAATATATTTTTAGTACCCCAATCCTTTTAGCCAACTCCTCAAAAGCAGAGATCCACCCATGTCCCTGGTCAGACCACTATATAGTCTCCTTCAATACCTCACATATAGGCCTAGCAGCCACAACACATAAATGGCGAAACAATGATTCCCTGCTACCTGATCAAATAATCACTCAACAAATCTCATCTCGAACAATATTTTGCACTTAACATAGCCCCAGACATGCCACCCACATCTATATGGATGGCACACAAGGCAGGTATGAGAGGCCATTTGATCAACATTGCTTCAAACATAAACAAATCCAAACTAGCAGATAAGATCTCTCAAAGAACTAAATCTCTTATATCACAGGAACAAGCAAAACCCCTCCAGAGATCTTTTTAAACAGATTCATGAAAAATGCACAGCCATGGACACATTACTTACATCAGACATGGAAAAAGCCCTCAGATGGTCTAAAGCTAGATTCTTACTTTATAGCAATTCATAGTCTATGTTTGCTAGAAAACTAAATCAAACTACAAAACCTCCCACACCTATAAACTAAGGAATGCGTCAGGCAATTTAATATCCCATCCCAAAGGAGTTATGAGCATATTTTTTGACTTTTAGAAAACAGACCCTCTTATCTCCTTACCAGATCTGACTAAAACATTAGATATATTTCACGACCTGATAGCCTTAACCTTAAGCGTAAACTTGTCTAAATGCTCAGCTCTACCTATCAATATTCCACCAGCCTTAATATCAACAATTAAAGATCTATTCCCATTCAATTGGCGCACTAATTCATTAAGATACCTAGGAATACATATTACTCCCTCATACAAAACCCTATTCCATGCAAACTACCCACCACCATTGTTTAACAATATCAAAAATATAATTAAGCTATGGTCATCATAACAAATATCATTCATGGGAAGAATAGTAGCCACGAAAATGATTATTCTACCCAAACTTTTTTTTTTTTCAGATCCCTCCCTCTTATATTACCCAAAAACATGTTATGCCTTGTACACACGAGCAGACTTTTACAGCAAAGGTCCGACGGAACGAATCCGTCGGACAATTCGATCGTGTGTGGGCTGTCGAAAAATCAGACAGACTTTAGAAATAGAACATGTTTTAAATCTTTCCGCCGGGAACTCCGGCGGACCCAGTTCCTATTAAGAAATCCGCTCGTCTGTATGCTGGTCCGACGGACAAAAAATGACACATGCTTTGAAGCAAGTACGAGATGGAAGCGCTCGGTCTGGTAAAACTAGTGTTCATATTGGAGCTGCAAATTCTGTGATTGTTTAATGCAGCACATTATTGTTTTCTTTATAATGCTTGAAGAACAAAGTTGTTTTGCTGCTCATTAGGGATGAGCTTCGTGTTCGAGTCGAACCCATGTTCGACTCAAACATCGGCTGTTCGATCGTTCGTCGAATTGCGAACGATATGGGCCATTCGCGCCAAATTTGTGTGGCGCATCACGGCCAATAATTCACTGCGGCATCGCAGTGCATTGCTTGCTGATGATTGGCCAAGCATGCACTATGACCCGCATGCTTGGCCAATCACAGCGCCGCGTTAACAGAGAGCCGTAATTGGCCAAAGCCAAGGAGGCTTTGGCCAATTATGGCTCAGGGGATTTAGTACACGCCCCACACTATATAAGGCCGCCTGCATGGCGGCCCTGTGCAGTGTGTTCCGGTGTGCTGAGAAATAGAGAGAGAGAGAGACAGTGTCATTTCATTTGAGTTAGCTAGATTAGGCAGGACAGTCAGTCAGTTAGCTGCACTTAAAGTGTATTGTCTATATATATGCATCCCAGGTGTTGCATATATATATATATATATATATATATATATATATATATATATATATATATATATATATATATATATATATATATATATATATATATATACTGTATTCAGTTTAGCTAGATCCGTTCCTGTTATCTTCTAGACTATTTACATTTGGTGCAGTGCGTCCTGCTCACAGTGTTCAGCTAGATCCGTTCCTGTTATCTTCTTACTGACAGGCAGGCTTGTCTTGTTACAGTATTTTGAAGAAAATTACTGGTGTTCTTTTGATCCTATTAGTACCACAGTCAGGCAGCTAGACTATTTACATTTAGTGCAGTGCGTCCTGCTCACAGTGTTCAGCTAGATCCGTTCCTGTTATCTTCTTACTGACAGGCAGGCTTGTCTTGTTACAGTATTTTGAAGAAAATTACTGGTGTTCTTTTGATTCTATTAGTTCCACAGTCAGGCAGCTAGACTATTTACATTTAGTGCAGTGCGTCCTGCTCACAGTGTTCAGCTAGATCCGTTCCTGTTCTCTTCTTACTGACAGGCAGGCTTGTCTTGTTACAGTATATAAAGCTACCTGAAGAAAATTACTGGTGTTCTTTTGATCCTATTAGTACCACAGTCAGGCAGCTAGACTATTTACATTTAGTGCAGAGCGTCCTGCTCACAGTGTTCTGCTAAACCTACAAGTTAGTGGGGTGCGTCCACCTCACAGTGTTCAGCTAAACCTACAAGCTAGTGGGGTGCGTCCTGCTCACAGTGTTCAGCTAGATCCGTTTCTGTTATCTTCTTACTGACAGGCAGGCTTGTCTTGTTACAGTAAATACAGCTACCTGAAGAAAATTGCTTGTGTTCTTTTGATCCTATTAGTACCACAGTCAGGCAGCTAGACTATTTACAGTTAGTGCAGTGCGTCCTGCTCACAGTGTTCTGCTAAACCTACAAGTTAGTGGGGTGCGTCCTGCTCACAGTGTTCAGCTAAACCTACAAGTTAGTGGGGTGCGTCCACCTCACAGTGTTCAGCTAAACCTACAAGCTAGTGGGGTGCGTCCTGCTCACAGTGTTCAGCTAGATCCGTTTCTGTTATCTTCTTACTGACAGGCAGGCTTGTCTTGTTACAGTAAATACAGCTACCTGAAGAAAATTGCTGGTGTTCTTTTGATCCTATTAGTACCACAGTCAGGCAGCTAGACTATTTACAGTTAGTGCAGTGCGTCCTGCTCACAGTGTTCAGCTAAACCTACAAGTTAGTGGGGTGCGTCCACCTCACAGTGTTCAGCTAAAGCTACCTGTAGAAGGTTGGTGGTGTTCTCATACTACAGGCAGGCAGTTGATTTTGCTAGCTGCAGTATCAGTACATATATATATATATATATATATATATCCCAGCTTAGTGCAGCTACAGGCCATTAGTATGTCTGGAAAGGCCAAGAAGGAGAGGCAGACAGTCACAAGCCAATAAGAGAGGGCAAGCAGGCTCTGTGTCTAGTGCTGGTCGTGGAGACGGTGCATCCTCATCAGCACGTGGCCATGGGACACGCTTGGCCTTTTTTTCGGCAGCTGGCCATGTTGAGCCGCAACATGCGGAAGACTTGGTCGAGTGGATGACCAAGCCGTCCTCATCCTCCTCATCCTCTCTCACCCATGCCCAGGGTACTTTGTCTGGCAAAGCAGCGGCCTCTTCCCTCGGCTCAATGTCATCAGTGACTCCTTCCCTAGCCCCACCATGTCCTCCTGAGAAGTCCCTCGAACTGTTTGACCACAGTGTTGGGTACATGCTCCAGGAGGATGCCCAGCGTTTGGAAGGCTCTGATGATGATACTGAGCTCGATGAAGGCAGTAACATGAGCACAGACAGAGGGGGTGCCCAAGAAGGACAGCAATCTGGCAGTCATGCTCCCCCTGCTGCAGCATACTGCCAGGTTTGCTCCAGTGATGAGGAGGGAGGGGATGATGAGGTCACTGACTCAACGTGGGTGCCTGATAGGAGAGAGGAGGAGGAGGAGGAGGCACATCACCAACGAGGCAGGATGCCCTCCAGGGGCCAGCCTAAGGGCAGCACATTGACTGCATCACACCCCAAAGCTCCACATGTGCAGGGCGCTGCAGTCTCTGCGCGTTATTCAAAAAGTTCTTTGGTGTGGGCCTTTTTTGAGACGAGTGCATCAGATCGCACCGCTGATATTTGCAACATATGTCTCAAGCGTATCTCGCGTGGCCAAAACATCTCCCGCTTGGGTACCACATGCTTGACCAGACATATGTTGACCTGCCATGCAGTTCGTTGGCAAGCGTATCTAAAAGATCCACACCAAAGAACAAAGAGGACCTCTCCTTGCTCCTCATCAGCTGAGATTTCCAACCCCACTAGACCTTCAGTCCTCTCTGAGACCTGCACTGAGAGGAATGAAGGTGTAGAATTAGGTGTGTCACAGCCAAGTACTTGTGGGCAATCTGATTTTGGCACACTGATGTCAGGTTGTACCAGGCAAATTTCCCTGCCCCAGCTGCTGCACTGCCGAAAGAAGTTTGCTCCCAGCCATCCACATGCCCAGAGGTTGAATGCTAGCTTGGCAAAATTGCTAGCACTTCAACTGCTGCCTTTTCAGTTGGTAGACTCTGCCCCCTTCTGTGAGTTTGTGGAATGTGCGGTTCCTCAGTGGCAGGTACCCAAACGCCACTTTTTCTCACGGAAGGCGATTCCGGCTCTCTACCAGCATGTGGAAGGCAATGTCCATGCCTCGCTGGACAGGGCGGTCAGCGGTAAGGTGCATATTACCGCTGACTCATGGTCCAGCAGGCATGGACAGGGACGTTACCTAAGTTTCAGGGCGCAATTGGGTGACTCTGCTGGCAGCTGGGAAGGATGCAGGACAAGGTGCAGTAGTGTTGGAGGTTGTTCCACCACCACGCCTCCAAAATACTAATGATTGTGACACACCTCTCTCCTCCACCTCCTCCTCTTCTTCTTCCTCCATGGCCTCTTCCTCGGAACCAGCGGTGCTCCGTAGTCATTCAAGGGGCTACGCAAGTACGCAGGCCAAAAGATGCCATGCGGTGCTTGAGCTGGTGTGCTTGGGGGACAGGAGCCACACTGGGGCAGAGGTTCTGTCAGCTCTGCAGGGGCAGGTTCAGAGGTGGTTGACGCCACGCCAACTTAAGGCAGGAATGGTGGTTTGCGACAATGGCACCAACCTCCTCTCTGCCCTCCGACAGGGACAAATGACCCATGTGCCCTGTTTGGCTCACGTCCTTAACTTGGTGGTGCAGCTGTTCTTGGGTAGGTACCCGGGCTTACAGGATGTCCTGAGGCAGGCCAGGAAAGTCTGTGTGCATTTCCGCCGGTCATATAATGCCAGTGCTCGGCTGACGGACCTCCAAAAGGAGTTTAACCTGCCCAAGAACCGCCTAATCTGTGACATGCCCACCAGGTGGAACTCAACGTTGGCCATGCTGCAGCGGCTGCACACGCAGCAGAGGGCCATCAATGAGTACCTGTGCGACTATGGCACCAGGACAGGGTCAGGGGAGCTTGGTTTTTTTTCCCCACGCCAGTGGGCCATGATCAGGGATGCATGCACTGTCCTGTCACCATTTGAGGAGGCCACGAGGATGGTGAGCAGTGACAGTGCATGCATCAGTGACACTGTCCCCCTTGTCCACCTTTAGGAGCACACGCTGCGTGGAATAATGGACAGGGCACTTGAGGCAGAACAGAGGCAGGAAGAGGAGGACTTCCTTAGCTCTCAAGGCCCCCTTTATCCAGACAGTGTTCCTGCGTGCCCGCCGATCACACAGGAAGAGGACGAGGACGAGGAGGAGGAAGATTGTGTCAGTATGGAGGTGGAGCCTGGCACTCAGCATCAGCAGCAGTCTTTAAGGGATCAGTCCCAAGAAACACATGGACTTGTACGTGGCTGGGAGGAGGTGGCTGCGGACCATGTTGTCCTTAGTGACCCAGAGGACTCTGGACCGAATGCCTCAGCAAACCTACGCTGCATGGCCTCCCTGATCCTGCAAAGCCTGCGTAAGGATCCTCGTATTCGTGGTATCAAGGAGAAGGACCAATACTGGCTGGCAACCCTCCTTGATCCACATTACAAGGGTAAGGTTGCGGACCTTATCTTGCCATCGCAGAGGGAGCAGAGGATGAAACATCTTCGGGAGGCCTTGCAGAAAGGTCTGTGCAATGCGTTTCCAGAGACTGGGAGGTTACAAACTCCTGTTTCTGGACAACGTGTTGCTGAGGCTTCGGTCAGTCAAAGAAGGAGCGGTGGAGAAGGTGGCCGTCTGACCGATGCGTTCAGACAATTTTTTGGTCCGCAGCCCCAAGGTATGATCAGTTCCAGCAACCATCGCGAGCGTCTGTTTTACATGGTGCAGGAATACCTAGGGGCAAGATCAGACTTGGACACCTTTCCCACCGAAAATCCTCTGGGTTACTGGGTCTTGAGGATGGATCACTGGCCAGAGCTTGCACAGTATGCAATTGAGCTACTGGCCTGTCCTGCATCCAGTGTTCTTTCGGAACGCACATTCAGTGCTGCTGGAGGCATGGTAACCTATCACAGTGTGCGTCTGTCCACTGACTCGGTCGATCGACTGACCTTCATAAAAATGAATCAGTCTTGGATCACCACCAGCTACCAAGCACCTGATGCTGATGTAACCGAATAATTTTTTTTGAAATCTCAGATCCCTTCAAAGACTGCCTATGCTGATGCTGAGTGACTATCCCTGAGTAATTATCCTCTTCCTCCTCAATCATCACGCTGATAGCTTGTAAGAACGTTTTTGGTTCTGGGCGCCACCACCAGTGCCTAAGGCACAATTTTTCAGCCCCTGTTTAACAGGGGCGTGTAATTACAATTTTTGATGTAATACTTTGCAACAGGGCTCGTTCCTGCATTCCAACTAGAGTGTCTGTGAGGGGTTGCAGTGTTGTGGCACCAGCACCAGTGCCTAAGGCCTATTTTTTCTGCCCCTGTTTAACAGGGGCGTGTAATTACAATTTTTGATGTAATACTTTGCAGCAGGGCTCGTTCCTGCGTTCCAACTAGAGTGTCTGTGAGGGGTTGCAGTGTTGTGGCACCAGCACCAGTGCCTAAGGCCTAATTTTTCAGCTCCTGTTCAACAGGGGCATGTAATTACAATTCTTGATCTAATATTTCACAGCAGGGCCCTGTGAGGGCTTACAGTGTTGTGGCCACAGCAACACCTAAGGCCCAAATTTCTGCTGAGTATATAGGGCAGGACCCTACTTTCAAACAACTAACTTACAAACGACTCCTACTTGCAAACGGAAGGAGACAACAGGAAGTGAGATGAAATCTACCCCTAGGAAGGGAAATTCTCTCCTGTAAGAGTTAATATGGGAAAAACATTTCTCCTTTCCACTGATGCTTTCCAATCCATTGGGACAAAAAGTGAGGTGAAATCTTCTGAAGAGGAGGAAAGACAGCAAAACAAATGTCACAGGGGTGATAACCCTTCCCTATGTTTTCCAAAAAGCTTAAAAAAGATTTTTTTGGCTGGAGCTAAACACGTTAAAAATGTACCCCTTCAAAATTACAAACAGATTCTACAGATTCAACAAACCTACAGTCCCTGTCTTGTTTGCACCGCCTGTATACTGCTGTTCAGAGTATATAGGGCCTGGTGGCCCCACACCTTTCCTTATTTTAATTTGGGTGTGGGGTTCCCCTTAATATCCATACAAGACCCAAAGGGCCTGGTAATGGACTGGGGGGTACCCATGCCGTTTGTCTCACTGATTTTCATCCATATTGCCAGGACCCAACATTACATTAAACCCGCAAGCAGTTTTAAATGAGATTTTTTCCTTTAAAAATGACATTTGGTGCAGGGACTGTTCTAAACACGGGAAACATGCGTCACTTTACAGGCATACTATAGACACCCCTCAGGTACGATATTTAAAGGAATATTTCACTTTTTTTTTTTTTTACTTTAAGCATCATTAAAATCACTGCTCCCGAAAAAACGGCCGTTTTTAAAAGTTTTTTTGCATTGATACATGTCCCCTGGGGTAGGACCCGGGTCCCCAAACCCTTTTTAGGACAATACCATGCAAATTAGTTTTTAAAATGAGCACTTTTGATTTCGAACATTCGAGTCCCATAGACGTCAATGGGGTTCTAACGTTCGTGCGAACTTTCGGTCCGTTCGCAGGTTCTGGTGCGAACCGAACCGGGGGGTGTTCGGCTCATCCCTACTGCTCATATTCACAGAGTTCTCACAAACAGATTTCTGGATTATTTCTCTTGATCTCATGAATGATATTGTATTTTTTTAAAGCCCGATCTCCATAATAATGTTTACAAATTTATTTTTTGAGTCATCTTATTATTTTTTATTTCATCAAGATCTTTTTTTATGATTATTTAAAAAGTATTTTCTTTTATTATTTTCTCCATAGTTTTTTTTGTGTGTGTCAAGTTACCACAATAACATTAATAATTTTTTTTTTGTGTGTCAAGTTAACACAATAACATTATCTTTTTTTTGTAACCTCGAGGAGGTTGGTGTCCCTTGTTAATTTGACATTGTCTTTTAGAAATGTATTTGAATAAAAACACATAGGCAAGTATTTTCAGTAAATAAAATATCCATTTATTCTGGTTAACAAAATAAAGATGAAGGCAAGCCTTTTGGCCCCAGGGCACACATCAAGTCTGTGGAAAAGAAAATTGGGACCTTGAGGAGTCCATATAATAGGGAGCACAATCTGGTCCAGGAATCCCAGAGAGCAAGACCAGCAGCAGATGACATATATGTTCCCAGGCTGTGGTACTACACCAGCCTGCGTCTTCTATCAGACCAGAATGAACCCAGGTCATCACTTTCTTCTCTTCGTTGCAGCCTTCCCTCCACGCTGCCCTGCAGCCTTCCTTGGAGGCTGTGGCTCTGGTGGTGGACTTGTGGCAGGAGGAGGAAGATGGGCTTGCTCATATATTTGGCTGTTGGGAGTTAACTCACCCCTCAGCCCCTTGTGAAGGGCATCAAAAATAATTCTTCCACAGAGGAGGCGTTGGTCCTTCTCCAATTTGACCAACATGGTCGCTATATAGCAGCCATAGGCCTCTTCAGCGTCGGGGGGCTCGTGAGGACATTCGTAGCTTCTCTAATGAGGCGCAGTGATGCCTCCTCTTTCACCGTCCCCTTCCTGGGCCTCTTTGTATGAAGGAGGAGGGGAGGCACCTGCAATTGGTTGAGGCTCCTACTGGGCCTGGCCACCTCCTGGCTGACACTGGGCACGGCCACCTCCTGCCTGCCACTTTCCACACCTTCCTCCTGGCTGAGCTCATCCTGTGTATAAAAAGGGACATAGTTTTAGTTTTTGGTTCATCAATCACACACAATTTTCAGCTCATGACTTGCAAATTCAGTGTTAATACATATAAAAGAGTATCATTCTGACCCCAGCATTTTTTCAAGCTGGTGACAAACATTTTTTGGCCACTACTGTCAATTGATATGTATACAAATTTTGGATAAAATCCTTAATAGGTAATCAATTTTAACATCTAGTTAACAACAGTTAATATTAGGACACTAAATGTGTCTAAAAAAAAATATATACCTGGCTCCAGCTGGGCACATCCGATTCTTCCAGGATGGAAGGCCCAGGTTGTTCCTCGTCAGCCTCTGCTGGGGTGGAGGGAAGGCTGCAGGGAAGGGTGGAGGGAAAGGTCAAAAGAGATTCCCTGGCTTCAGTCTGGTCATCAAGAAAACGCAGTTTTACGAAAGTACCACAGCCTGGGTACATACACATCTGCTGATGCTCCTGATCTCAGGGAAGCCTGGATCTTGTTATGCTCCCTCCTATACATATTCCTCAAGATCCCAATTTTACATTCCAAAATCTTCATGGTTGCTTCTGGGATCAAAGTCTGCACAAAGGCCAGAAGTCTCTCCAGCGTTTCCTTCCTTACTGGTTTATTGTAATATGCACTGTGTTTGACCTACCACAGATTCCTCATCTCCCTGTACTTGTCCATAAATTGGGACATGAATTCAAGGTCCTTAAACTTACTATTCATTTCAAGCTTGAAACTCCACCTGTGTCGCCCGCCCCTGACGTTCTTTTTCACGAATATTCCCCGCCCCCTTCTCTACGCACAGAACGTACGTATGGCACATTTGTTTTAGCTTTATATACACTGTGCATGCGTGAAACTCCGCCTGCATCGCCCACCCCTGACATTCTTTTTCACAAATATTCCCTGCCCCTTCTTTCTACTTAGGAGCAAGATGGTGGAGACACAGCAGGTGTTTGGAAATTATTCCAGTAGCGAGGAAAGCCCGGAGCCCGAAACGTCCCGATCCGGGAAGAAGAGATTTAAGGCCTCCAATATGGCCTTTGAGGAAATGGTGGAGATGATGGACATCTTGCGGAGGAACGACTATGATAGGAAGCATGGACTGTACACCCAGCCGAATTTGCGCAAGGCCAAAATCATGTCCAAAGTTGTGAAGACTCTGGAGCAGAATTTTGGGGTACGCCGCTCCAAAGACCAATTAAGGAAATGCTGGTCCGACCTTAAACTGAGGGAGCCGGATCAGTACAGAAGAATAAAGAAAGTACTTCAAAAAAGTAAGTACTTGTGTGTTCCTATTCTGATTATTAACTTGCATGCTGCTCCATGTGCTTTTCTTTATGGTTGTACAGTTTTAAATGGCTACTTTCATGTTCGTAGTAGGAAACATCGTTCTAAAGAAACATCGTTCGAAATAAACATCGTTTGACAATATATAGGATGTATTTCGTTGATACAGGGTTTTAAATACATTTTTGGTCTTGCTAATTTGTCTTATTAAAAGTTTAGGACATTGTTGTCTAGATGTCTTTGAAACTTGAATGAATTGAAAACTTGATTCAGTGGAATGTAAGGAAAGGACACTCAGCAGCTGGACTCAGGAGCACTAGTGTGGGACACCAGAACACATTTTTTAGGGTAACCCACACAGGTGCTCCAGTGGATACTTGGGGTGCCTCCATCTGTGAAATTTGGCCAAAAAGGTAAGTATTACAGCTTGGTAAAAAAGGGAATTTTAATTATGTCTTCAACTTGGATCTCTTCCCAAAAAGACAATTGTACACCAATTCAAAGCAATGTTTCATATTCCTATTTCTGGACTCAAATATCTGTTACCTAAGTATACCTTTTGTTTCATTCTGATAGGGGAGAAAAGACTCAGACAACAGGATCCCAGGGACCCCCGAACTCGACAGCCTGAATGGCAAGTAAGCCCCAGCCCCTCCGAGGATGTGGATGAAGGAGAGGTGGAGGAACTGGGCGACATGGGCACCCCACCAGGTGAGTGTCTGACACCCCAGCTTCAGGTAATCTATGTATGCCTGCATATTTTTAAATACATGTTTTTTCATCAATTTTAGGTGATGTACTGGTTGTGGAAGGGGAAGCGGTGGAACCTTTTTCCACCGACAGCACCCAAAGACTGATTGACCAGATCATGGCCTGGAACGGGGAGATTGATGCCATGTGCAATCAGCTGGACATCATGCAGCAGGAAATTAAGGACATGACCAATGTTTTGGGGAGAATTTAATCCCTTTTTCCCTAAAACTAAAATCGATCATGTTCTCCATTTCCTTTTTAGATGCCCACATTCTGGGATTTTAATTTTTTTAAATTTTAAAAACCAAATTTTGAAGATGCACACGGTTTGTCAACATGTGCTATCTGCCACCAGGGGATCTCAATGTACGCGTTTTGTGGGTGCAACCCCTTCCTCATAGTAGGTGAAAAGAAGGGATTGCACCCACAAAACACGTCCATTGATCCCCCATGATGGGAGATAGCACATGTTGACATTACCCATTTGGAATCCCAATTTGTGTGCACCTTCAAAATTTGGCTTTTACAGGGTAAAATCTGATTTAGGGCAATATCAAGACATTTTTGACACTATAATGTCTGATATTGCCTTAATTTTCTAGATGTTGAACTTTGTAAGTTCCAGAGTTGTGTGTATGTTATGTTTTAAAACATGCCTGTTTGTAAAAAAAAGAAATAGTAAAAAAAAAATATACATTAAAAAAAAAAAATATTATAAATGCGTGTGCACAGATTAAAAAGTTTGCTAATCAACAATGTGTGGCTTCTTCTTTCAATGCTCAATACCAGTTTTGTAAGTCATTTTGTGTTTACAGTGACAATGGGGGTTATTTACTAAAGGAAAATCCACTTGGCACTACAAGTGCACTAGGAGAACCTAGGAGACAGCCAAAAAGAAAAGCAAGCAATAAATACATTTCGAGATTTTATCTGATCATTTTTTTATTTATAAAAATCAGACATTGTCTGGCATTGCAATGGCCCCCCTACCCGTAAAATAATTTACATATTTCTCCTTAACTTCACGGGCGCTTTGGGGGGCCAAGCCAGTACGGCCAGTTTCCAGGCCCGTCAGAGGATTGTCTGTAAGTCCGGCCTCAGGCCCAACTGATGCAATATAATTTCTTGCATTTTTTGTTTAAAAAATTGTGCAGGATGCAGCATGCTAGGACAATATGATTAAATTTGTATTCCGCCAGATGGATTGCTGTCAGAAACAGGCGGAACCGGCTGGCCATTATCCCAAAGGCATTCTCCACAACTCTTCTTGGTCTGGTCAGTAGTTAAAAACCCTCCACTCCGGGGTGAGGGTCCTTTGGGGGAATGGCCTCCTCAGGTGCTCGCCCAGCCTGAAGGCTTCATCTGCAATGAAGACAAAGGGGAGTCCTTCCGCATTATCCACATCAGGTGGCATTCCCAGGCCACCACTCTGGAGACGCTGATAGAACTCTGTCTGGACGAAGACTCCTCCATCCGACATCCGGCCATTCTTCTCCACATCCACATACAGAAATTCATATTCATATTGTGCCGACACCACCATTCATATTCATATTGTGCCGATACCACCGCCATTAACACGATACTATGAAACCCTTATAATTAAAATAGTATGACCCCAAATGGGGTGGTGGCACCATGTGGACGTGCTTCCCATCTATAGCCCCTCCACAGTTGGGAACGTCCCAATGGGTGGCGAAATGGGATGCCACAGTCTGCCATTCCTGTGACGTTGAAGGAAACTGGGGAGTAAAAAAAAAAAAAAAAGTACTTTTGCACATAACATTGCAAGCAGATTACACAAAAAACATTCTTGCCCAACATCAGTATAACATTTATTTTAATTATTGTTTAAAGAATAAAATGTTAAGGCCCACTTATTAGATTCCTCACCCCCTCTGATGGCCCATTGATACAATTTAAGGGGGGGGCTTATAAATGAATTTAAGGACACACAGACCATTTGGACACATTTTAAGGGGGGGGGGGTTATAAATTAATTTAAGGACACACAGACCATTTGGAAACACTTTTAGGGGGTGTTTAGGGTAAAGCACTACAATGGAGCTGACAAAATACATTAAGGACCTGAATTATAGCAGAACAGGTCTCTGGGATAATGATCCCCAGAGCCTGGGGGGAGATGCCTGTCGAGAACTTAAGGTCCTGCAGGCTTCTCCCAGTCGCCAAGTACCGCAACGTGGTGACTAGCCTCTGCTCCAGAGTGATGTCTTGCCTCATGAAAGTATCCTGCCTGCTGATATAAAGGGTCATCATATTGCCACCATCAAAACTTCCCCCATCATATTGCCACCATCAAATTTCCCTTATAAAAACAGCCCCCATCAAATTTGCCCCATCATATCGCCACCATCAAACTGCTCCCATCAAAACTGCCCCATCATATTGCCACCATCAAAACTGCCCCATCATACTGCCACTATCAATACTGCCAACATATTTACCCATCAAAACAGCCCCCAGATTTGCCACTATCAAACTGCTCTCATTAAAACTGCCCCATTATATTGCCACCATCAAAACTGCCCCATCATATTGCCTCCATCAAAACTGCCCCATCATATTGCCACCATCAAAATTGCCCCCATCAAAAATTGCCTTATCATATTGCCGTCAAAACAGCCCCATCATATTGCCCCTGTCAAAACTGAACCATCATATTGCCCCCATCAAAACTGCCCAATCATATTACCCCCATCAAAGCTGCCCAATCATATTACCCCCATCAAAACTGCCCCATCATATTGCCACCATCAAAACTGCCCCATCATATTGTCATATTGCCACCATCAAAACTGCCCCATCATATTGCCACCATCAAAACTGACCCCATGAAAACTGCCCCATCAAAATTGCGACCATCAAACTGCTCCCATCAAAACTGCCCCATCACATTGCTCATATCAAAAAGCCCCCATCATATTGCCACCATCAAATTGCCCCATCAAAATTGCCCCAACATATTGCCACCATCAAAACTGCCCCATCAAACTGCCACCATTAAAACTGCCCCATCAGAATTGCCCCATCATATCCCTCTATTATAAATCAGTACATGGTGTGTCTGTGCTGTCCCCCGGGCTCTGTAATCAGAGCTGAGATGCTCCAGCCACCTCCCTCACTGCCCATCACTGTATAAGAAGCTTAGGTAACAATGGCAACAAAAGCAGCCCAATAGACATTCTGTTTAATCGATAATTTCCTGAAATGATCACTAAACAAGCAGTCTCTGTAATCAGAGCTGAGATGCTCCAGCCGCCTCCCCCACCGCCCATCACTGTGAATTACAGAAGCTTTGGTAACCATGGCAACAAAAGCAGCCCAGTACATTCTGTTTAACTGATAAAATTTCCTGAAATGACCACTAAACAAACAGCTTTTTTACAAAAACTGTAAAAAGATATCAAACTGAAAAGATATAGCCAGATAGCTGAATATTTTGTGAACATTTTAAAGTTTGTTTGGCGTCTGTAGGTAAAAGTATGATGGAGCTGAAACTTTTGGGAGCGGAATAAGATTTTAAGGATCTGAAGCATGCTCTCATTGACTTCAATGTTAAAACAAAGTGTTACAAAGCTTAATATTTTAAAAAGTATAAATAGTAGAAAAAAAGTTGAAAAAGTCTCATCATCTAAACTGCCACCATCAAATCTGCTCCATCAAAATTGTCCCCATCAAAACTGCCCAATCATATTGCCACCATCAAAACTGCCCCATCAGAATTGCCCCATCAAAACTGCCCCATCATTTTTCCACCATCAAAACTGCCCCATCAGAATTGCCCCATCATATTGAAACCATCAAAACTGCCACCATCAAATCTGCTCCATCAAAATTGTCCCCATCAAAACTGCCCCATCATATTGCCACCATCAAAACTGCCCCATCAGAATTGCCCCATAAAAACTGCCCCATCATATTGCCACCATCAAATCTGCTCCATCAAAATTGTCCCCATCAAAACTGCCCCATCATATTGCCACCATCAAACCTGCCCCATACGAATTGCCCCATCAAAACTACCCCATCATTTTGCCACCATCAAAACTGCCCCATCAGAATTTCCCCATCAAAACTGCCCCATCATATTGTCACCATCAAAACTGCCCCATAAAAACTGCCCCATCATATTACTCCATCAGAATTGCCCCATTAAAATGCCCCATGAAATTCCCCCATTATAAAATCAGTACATGGTGTGTCTGTCCCCTCCCCTGGGTTCTGTAATCAGAGCTGAGATGCTCCACCACCTCCCCCACCGCCCATCACTGTGTATAACAGAAGCTTTGGTAACCATGGCAACAAAAGCAACACAGTACACTCTGATTAATGGCTAAAATTTCCTGAAATGACCTCTAAACAAAAAGCTTTTTCACAAAAACTGTAAAAGATATCAAACTGAAAAGATATAACCAGATAGCTGAATATTTTGTGAACATTTTAAAGTTTGTTTGGCGTCTGTAGGTGAAAGTATGAAGGAGCTGAAACTTTTGGGAGCGGAAGAAGATTTTAAGGATCTGAAGCATGCTCCCATTGACTTCAATGTTAAAAAAAGTGTTAAAAAGCTTAATATTTTAAAAAGTATAAATAGTAGAAAAAAAGTTGAAAAAGTCCCATCATCAGCTGAAAGAGACGACTATTTTAATAGTTAAATGCTTTTAATAGCTGAAAGTATGCAGAAGTTACGCAGAGCCAAAAAACGTATGGAATAAAAAAAATAAATAAAATCGAATAACAATAGTGAGACTGCTAAAGCATTCCCAATAATAAATAAAAATAAATAAAATTGAATAACAATAGTGGGACTGCTAAAGCATTCCCACTAATAAACTAGAAAATGCATTTCCTGGGGAAAATGCGTGTGAATGCTGAATAGCTGAATTGCTAAAACAGCCCCCATCAAAACTGCCCCCATCATACTGCCATCAAAACTGCCCCATCAGAATTGCTCTATCAAAACTGCCCCATCATATTGCCACCATCAAAACTGCCCGATCAGAATTGCCCCATCAAAACTGCCCCATCAGAATTGCCCCATAAAAACTGCCCCATCATATTCCTCTATTATAAATCAGTACATGGTGTGTCTGTCCCCTCCCCCGGGCTCTGTAATCAGAGCTGAGATGCTCCAGCCACCTCCCCCTGTGTATAACAGAACCTTTGGTAACCATGGCAACAAAAGCAACACAGTACACTCTATTTAATAGCTAAAATTTCCTGAAAGGACCACTAAACAAACAGCTTTTTCACAAAAACTGTAAAAGATATCAACCTGAAATGATATAGGTACCAACAAATGTCTGGGGAATGCCCAGGAAAAAGCCAAAGTCTACTTACCACCAGCTTGCAGACAACCAAATTGACCTATCTAACAGTAAGCGTTAAAAAAGGGGTTTAGTCCGCACCAGCAATAGCACAATGGCTGCAAAGGTGTTGGTGCACTGCTGGACCAATACAAACACTCACGTGATAACACAAACTTGCTTAGCAATAGCACAATGGCTGCAAAGGTGTTGGTGCACTGCTGGACCAATACAAACACTCACGTGATAACACAAACTTGCTGAATATTTTGTGAAAATTTTAAAGTTTGTTTGGCGTCTGTAGGTAAAAGTATGAAGGAGCTGAAACTTTTGGGAGCGGAAGAAGGTTTTAAGGATTTCAAGCATGCTCCCATTGACTTCAATGTTAAAAAAAGTGTTAAAAAGCTTAATATTTTAAAAAGTATAAATAGTAGGAAAAAAGTTGAAAAAGTCCCATCATCAGCTGAAAGAGACGAACATTTTAATAGTTGAATGGTTTTAATATCTGAAAGTATGCAGAAGTTACGCAGAGCCAAAAAACCTACGGAATAAAATTAAATAATAAAATTAAAAATAAATAAAATTGAATAACAATAGTGGGACTGCTAAAGCAGTCCCACTAATAATAAATAAGAATAAATAAAATCGAACAACAATAGTGGGACTGCTAAAGCATTCTCACTAAGTAGAAAATGAATTTCCTGGGGAAAATGCGTGGGAATGCTGAATAGCTGAATTGCTAAAATGGCCAACAGCAAAACTGCCCCTATCATACTGCCATCAAAACTACTCCATTAGATTTGCCCCATCAAAATTGTCCCCATCAAAACTGCCCCATCATATTGCCACCATCAAAACTGCCCCATCGGAATTGCCCCATCAGAATTTCCCCATCAAAACTGCCCCATCATATTGCCACCATCAGAATTGCCCCATCAAAACTGCCCCATCATATTGACAGCATCAAAACTGCCCCATCATATTGCCACCAATCAAAACTGCCCCCATTATATTGCCATCAAAACTGCCCCATCAGAATTGCCCCACCTAAATTGTCCCCATCAAAACTGCCCCATCATATTGCCACCATCAAAACTGCCCCCATTACATTGCCATCAAAACTGCCCCATCAAAATTGCCACCATCAAAATTGCCCCATCAAAACTGCCCCATCATATTGCCACAATCAAAACTGCCCCATCAAAACTGCCCCATCAAAACTGCCCCATCATATTGCCACCATCAAAACTGTCTCCATCAAAACTGCCCCATCAGAATTGCCCCATTAAAACTGCCCCATCAGAATTGCCCCATTAAAACTGCCCCATCAGAATTTCCCTATCAAAAGTGCCCCATCATATTGCCACCATCAAAACTGCCCCATCAGAATTGTCCCATCAAAACTGCCCCATCATATTGCCACCATCAAAACTGCCCCATCAGAATTACCCCATCAAAACTGCCCCATCATATTCCTTTATTGTAAATCAGTACATGGTGTGTCTGTCCCCTCCCCTGGGCTCTGTTAACAGAGCTGAGATGCTCCAGCCACCTCCCCCCCGTGTATAACAGAAGCTTTGGTAACCATGGCAACAAAACCAGCACAGTACACTCTATCTAATGGCTAAAATTTCCTGAAATGACCACTAAACAAACAGCTTTTTCACAAAAACTGTAAAAGATATCAAACTGAAAAGATATAGCCAGATAGCTGAATGTTTTGTGAACATTTTAAAGTTTGTTTGGCGTCTGTAGGTGAAAGTATGAAGGAGCTGAAACTTTTGGGAGCGGAAGAAGATTTTAAGACTCTGAAGCATGCTCCCATTGACTTCAATGTTCAAAAAAAGTGTTAAAAAGCTTAATATTTTAAAAAGTATAAATAGTAGAAAAAAAGTTGAAAAGTCCCATCATCAGCTGAAAGAGACGAACATTTTAATAGTTGAATGGTTTTAATAGCTGAAAGTATGCAGAAGTTACGCAGAGCCAAAAAACGTACGGAATAAAAATAATAAAAATGAACTAGAAAATGCATTTCCTGGGGAAAATGCGTGGGAATGCTGAATAGCTAAATTGCTAAAACGGCCGCCATCAAAACTGCCCCATCATATTGCCACCATCAAAACTGCCGCATCAGAATTGCTCCATCAAAATTGTCCCATCATATTGCCACCATCAGAATTGCCCCATCAAAACTGCCCCATCATATTGCCACCATCAAAACTGCCACATCAGAATTGCCCCATCATATTACCACCATCAAAACTGCCCCATCATATTGCCACCACCAAAACTGTCCCCATCATATTGCCATCAAAACTGCCCCATTAGAATTGCCCCATCAAAACTGCCCCATCATATTGCCACCATCAAAACTGCCCCATCAGAATTGCCCCATAAGAATTGCCCCATCAAAACTGCCCCATCATATTGTCATCATCAAAACTGCCCCATCATATTGTCATCATCAAAACTGCCCCATCATAATTGCCCCATCAAAACTGCCCCATCATATTCCTCTATTATAAATCAGTACATGGTGTGTCTGTCCCTCCCCCGGGCTCTGTAATCAGAGCTGAGATGCTCCAGCCACCTCCCCCCGTGTATAACAGAAGCTTTGGTAACCATGGCAACAAAAGCAACACGTACACTCTGATTAATGGCTAAAACTTCCTGAAATGACCTCTAAACAAAAAGCTTTTTCACAAAAACTGTAAAAGATATCAAACTGAAAAGATATAGCCAGATAGCTGATTACTTTGTGAACATTTTAAAGTTTGTTTGGCATCTGTAGGTGAAAGTATGAAGGAGCTGAAACTTTTGGGAGTGGAAGAAGATTTTAAGGATCTGAAGCATGCTCCCATTGACTTCAATGTTAAAAAAAGTGATAAAAAGATTAATATTTTAAAAAGTATAAATGGTAGAAAAAAAGTGGAAAAAGTCCACACCATCAGCTGAAAGAGACGAACATTTTAATAGTTGAATGGTTTTAATAGCTGAAAGTATGCAGAAGTTACACAGAGCCAAAAAACGTACGGAATAAAATTAATGAAAACTAGAAAATGCATTTCCTGGGGAAAATGCGTGGGAATGCTGAATAGCTAAATTGCTAAAATGGCCGCCATCAAAACTGCCCCATCATACTGCCATCAAAACTGCCCCATCAGAATTGCCCCATCAAAATTGTCCCCATTAAAACTGTCCCATCATATTGCCCCCATCAAAACTGCCCCATCATATTGCCCCCATCAAAACTGCCCCATCATATTGCCACCTTTAAAACTGCTCCATTAAAATTGTCCCCATCAAAACTGTCCCATCATATTGCCACCATCAAAACTGCCCCATCAGAATTTCCCCATCAAAACTGGCCCATCATATTGCCCCATCAAAACTGCCCTATCATATTGCCACCTTTAAAACTGCTCCATTAAAATTGTCCCCATCAAAACTGCCCCATCATATTGCCACCATCAAAACTGCCCCATCAGAATTGTCCCATCAAAACTGCCCCATCATGTTGCCACCATCAAAACTGCCCCATCATAATTGCCCCATCAAAACTGCCCCATCAGAATTGCCCTATCAAAACTGCCCCATCATATTCCTGTATTATAATTCAGTACATGGTGTGTCTGTCCCCTCCCCCGGGCTCTGTAATCAGAGCTGAGATGCTCCAGCCACCTCCCCCCCTGTATAACAGAAGCTTTGGTAACCATGGCAACAAAACAAACACAGTACACTCTGATTAATGGCTAAAATGTCCTGAAATGACCTCTAAACAAAAAGCTTTTTCTCAAAAACTGTAAAAGATATCAAACTGAAAAGATATAGCCAGATAGCTGAATATTTTGTGAACATTTTAAAGCTTGTTTGGCGTCTGTAGGTGAAAGTATGAAGGAGCTGAAACTTTTGGGAGCGGAAGAAGATTTTAAGGATCTGAAGCATGCTCCCATTGACTTCAATGTTAAAAAAAGTGTTAAAAAGCTTAATATTTTAAAAAGTATAAATGGTAGAAAAAAGTTGAAAAAGAGCACACATCAGCTAAAAGAGACGAACATTTTAATAGTTGAATGGTTTTAATAGCTGAAAGTATGCAGAAGTTACGCAGAGCCAAAAAACGTACGGAATAAAATTAATAAAAATAAATAAAATCGAATAACAATAGTGGGACTGTTAAAGCATTCCCACTAATAAATAAAAACGAATAACAATAGTGGGAGTGCTAAAGCATTCCCACTAATAAATAAAATCGAATAACAATAGTGGGACTGCTAAAGCATTCCCACTAACTAGAAAATGCATTTCCTGGGGAAAATGCGTGGGAATGCTGAATAGCTGAATTGCTAAAACGGCCCCCAGCAAAATTTCCCACATCATATTGCCATCAAAACTGCCCCATCAGAATTGCCCCATAAAAACTGTCCCTATCAAAACTGCCCCATCATATTTTCCACCATCAAAAATGCCCCCATCAAAACTGCCCCATCATATTGCCACCTTAAAAACTGCTCCATTAAAATTGGAGCCATCAAAACTACCCCATCATATTGCCACCATCAAAACTGCGCCATCAAAACTGCCCCATCATATTGCCACCATCAAAACTGCCCCATCATATTGCCACCATCAAACCTGCCCCATCATATTGCCACCATCAAAACTGCCCCATCATATTGCCACCATTAAAACTGCCCCATCAGAATTGCCCCATCAAAACTGCCCCATCATATTGCCACCATCAAAACTGCCCCATCAGAATTGTCCCATCAAAACTGCCCCACCATATTGCCACCATCAAAACCGCCCCATCAGAATTGCCCCATGAAAACTGCCCCATCATATTCCTCTATTATAAATCAGTACATGGTGTGTCTGTCTACTCCCCCAGGCTCTGTAATCAGAGCTGAGATGCTCCAGCCACCTCCCCCCCTGTGTATAACAGAAGCTTTGGTAACCATGGCAACAAAAGCAAAACCGTACACTCTGATTAATGGCTAAAATTTCCTGAAATGACCTCTAAACAAAAAGCTTTTTCAAAAAAACTGTAAAAGATATCAAACTGAAAAGATATAACCAGATAGCTGAATATTTTGTGAACATTTTAAAGTTTGTTTGGCGTCTGTAGGTGAAAGTATGAAGGAGCTGAAACTTTTGGGAGCGGAAGAAGATTTTAAGGATCTGAAGCATGCTCCCATTGACTTCAATGTTAAAAAAAGTGATAAAAAGCTTAATATTTTAAAAAGTATAAATGGTAGAAAAAAAGTTGAAAAAGTCCCATCATCAGCTGAAAGAGACGAACATTTTAATAGTTGAATGGTTTTAATTGCTGAAAGTATGCAGAATTTACGCAGAGCCAAACACGTACGGAATAATAAATAAAAATAAATAAAATCGAATAACAATAGTAGGACTGCTAAAGCAGTCCCACTAATAAATAAAAAAATGAATAACAATAGTGGGACTGCTAAAGCACTCCCACTAACTAGAAAATGCATTTCCAGGGGAAAATGCGTGGGAATGCTGAATAGCTGAATTGCTAAAACGGACCCCATCAAAACTGCCCCCATCATACTGCCATCAAAACTGCCCCATCATATTGCCACCATCAAAACTGCCCCATCATATTGCCACCATCAAAACTGCCCCATCATATTGCCACCATCAAAACTGCCCCATCATATTGCCACCATCAAAACTGCCCCATCAGAATTGCCCCATCAAAACTGCCCCATCATATTGCCACCATCAAAACTCCCCCATCATATTGCCACCATCAAAACTGCCCCATCATATTGCCATCAGAACTGCCCCATCAGAATTGCCCCATCAAAATTGTCCCATCAAAACTGCCCCATCAGAATTGCCCCATCATAACTGCCCCATCATATTGCCACCATCAAAACTGCCCCATCAGAATTGTCCCATCAAAACTGCCCCATCATATTGCCACCATCAAAACTGCCCCATCAGAATTGCCCCATCAAAACTGCCCCATCATATTCCTCTATTATATAATCAGTACATGGTGTGTCTGTCCTCTCCCCTGGGCTCTGTAATCAGAGCTGAGATGCTCCAGCCACCTCCCCCCTGTGTATAACAGAAGTTTTGGTAACCATGGCAACAAAAGCAACACAGTACACTCTATTTAATGGCTAAAATTTCCTGAAATGACCACTAAACAAAAAGCTTTTTCACAAAAACTGTAAAAGATATCAAACTGAAAAGATATAGCCAGATAGCTGAATATTTTGTGAACATTTTAAAGTTTGGCATCTGTAGGTGAAAGTATGAAGGAGCTGAAACTTTTGGGAGCGGAAGAAAATTTTAAGGATCTGAAGCATGCTCCCATTGACTTCAATGTTAAACAAAAGTGTTAAAAAGCTTAATATTTTTAAAAGTATAAATAGTAGAAAAAAGTTGAAAAAGTCCCATCATCAGCTGAAAGAGACGAACATTTTAATAGTTGAATGGTTTTAATAGCTGAAAGTATGCAGAAGTTACGCAGAGCCAAAAAACGTACAGAATAATAAACTAGAAAATGCATGGGAATGCTGAATAGCTGAATTGCTAAAACGGCCCCCAGCAACACTGCCCCCATCATATTGCCATCAAAACTGCCTCATCAGAATTTCTCCATTAAAATTGTCCCCATCAAAACTGCCCCATCATATTGCCACCATCAAAACTGCCCCATCATATTGCCACCATCAAAACTGCCCTATCAAAACTGCCCCATCAGATTGCCACCATCAAAACTGCCCCATCAGAATTGTCCCATCAAAACTGCCCCATCAGAATTGTCCCATCAAAACTGCCCCATCATATTGCCACCATCAAAACTGCCCCATCATTTTCCTCTATTATAAATCAGTACATGGTGTGTCTGTCCCCTCCCCCGGGCTCTGTAATCAGAGCTGAGATGCTCCAGCCACCTCCCCCGCTGTGTATAACAGAAGCTTTGGTAACCATGGCAACAAAAGCAACACAGTCCACTCTGTTTAATGGCTAAAATTTTCTGAAATGACCACTAAACGGACAGCTTTTTCACAAAAACTGTAAAAGATATCAATCTGAAAAGATATAGCCAGATAGCTGAATATTTTGTGAACATTTTAAAGTTTGTTTGGCTTCTGTAGGTGAAAATATGAAGGAGCTGAAACTTTTGGGAGTGGAAGATTTTAAGGATCTGAAGCATGCTCCCATTGACTTCAATGTTAAAAAAAGTGTTAAAAAGCTTAATATTTTAAAAAGTATAAATGGTAGAAAAAAAGTTGAAAAAGTCCCCTCATCAGCTGAAAGAGACGGACATTTTAATAGTTGAATCGTTTTAATAGCTAAAAGTATGCAGAAGTTATGCAGAGCCAAAAAACATACGGAATAAAATTAAATAATAAATAATAACTAGAAAATGCATTTCCTGGGGAAAATGCGTGGGAATGCTGAATAGCTGAATTGCTAAAACGGCCCCCAGCAAAACTGCCCCCATCATATTGCCATCAAAACTGCCCCATCAGAATTGCCCCATAAAAATTGTCCCCATCAAAACTGCCCCATCATATTGCCACTATCAAAACAGCCCCATCAGAATTGCCCCATCAAAACTGCCCCATCATATTGCCACCATCAAAACTGCCCCATCAGAATTGCCCCATCATATTGCCACCATCAAATCTGCCCCATCAGAATTGCCCCATCAAAACTGCCCCATCAGAATTGCCCCATCATATTGCCACCATCAAAACTGCCCCATCGGAATTGTCCCATCAAAACTGCCCCATCATATTGCCACCATCAAAACTGTACCATCATAATTTCCCCATCAAAACTGCCCCATCATATTGCCACCATCAAAACTGCCCCATCAGAATTGCCCTATCAAAACTGCCCCATCATATTGCCACCATCAAAACTGCCCCATCAAAACTGCCCCATCATTTTCCTCTATTATAAATCAGTACATGGTGTGTCTGTCCCCTCCCCCAGGCTCTGTAATCAGAGCTGAGATGCTCCAGCCACCTCCCCCCCTGTGTATAACAGAAGCTTTGGTAACCATGGCAACAAAAGCAACACAGTACACTCTGTTTAATGGCTAAAATTTCCTGAAATGACCACTAAACTAACAGCTTTTTCACAAAAACTGTAAAAGATATCAATCTAAAAAGATATAGCCAGATAGCTAAATATTTTGTGAACATTTTAAAGTTTGTTTGGCGTCTGTAGGTGAAAATATGAAGGAGCTGAAACTTTTGAGAGCGGAAGAAGATTTTAAGGATGTGAAGCATGCTCCCATTGACTTCAATGTTAAAAAAAAGTGTTAAAAAGCTTAATATTTTAAAAAGTATAAATGGTAGAAAAAAAGTTGAAAAAGTCCCATCATCAGCTGAAAGAGACAAACATTTTAATAGTTGAATGGTTTTAATAGCTAAAATTATGCAGAAGTTATGCAAAGCCAAAAAACATACGGAATAAAATTAAATAATAAATAAGAACTAGAAAATGCATTTCCTGGGGAAAATGCGTGGGAATGCTGAATAGCTAAATTGCTAAAACGGCCGCCATCAAAACTGCCCCATCATACTGCCATCAAAACTGCCCCATCAGAATTGCCCCATCAAAATTGTCCCCATGAAAACTGCCCCATCATATTGCCACCATCAAAACTTCCCCATCAGAATTGCTCCATCAAAATTGTACCATCATATTGCCACCATCAGAATTGCCCCATCATATTGCCACCATCAAAACTGCCCCATCAGAATTGCCCCATCATATTATCACCATCAAAACTGTCCCATCATATTGCCACCATCAAAACTGCCCCCATCATATTAAACTGGAAAAATTCTGTGAGCCACAATGATCTTATGCCTTGCTTGTGCTATCTCCAGCTGCATGCGCTAATCACGCTTCATATAACCTGCATAGGATAAATTTACAAGTTATGCGCTGCGCTTGGGTGACCCCAAAAACAAAATTAATAATAACCAACTCTGTGCTTACTAGTGCGATAATATTAAATACAAATAATATGAATGTTGAATAAATAAACAAGGTGTGAAAAAACAAGTGCTTGTTACACCATAAATTTGTGCTTATTTGTGCTTTTTACACCATACATAGTGTCTTAATCAACATAAAAAGTGTGCTTAGTGCTCAATACACAGTAATCTGCTTTTCTTAAATGAAAAAAAAAAAAAAAAAAGTTCTCTTTGGCACTCTCAATAGTGTGTGTAAATAATGTCCAGCAGTGATAATAAAACAATGCGTGCAGGTGGTGTTCAGCTGTGACAACAATCCAACATCATGCCGAAGATATCCTGAGTGCTGCAAAACATGCTCCTGTGCTCTGAGTCCAAAATTGCTTTGGAGCCACCCCTGGGCTCAGTCTCAGTGTCTGCTCCACTCCTCCAGCTGGAAACAATGTGGCTCCATACATAGAATGAAAAGGAAACTATATAGTGTAATATAGTCAAAATACTTTTATTAAAAGAAAATGCTCCCCACACCGGGGTACTCACATGGCACTGGTGCGACAGTGCACCATACTATAACGGCTTTCTATGCAAAATCAGTGGAAGTTTGGTGCAGTATGCTGTGCTGAGACAGCGCTGGTGTAAAGTCTGTGTCAGTCTCTCCGTCCTGGCCCCTCCCCTACGCGTCTTCGACACAGGGATCACGCGTCATCATCAGGGGGATATTGTCCCATCAAAACTGCCCCATCATATTGCCACCATCAAAACTGCCCCATCATAACTGCCCCATCAAAACTGCCCAATCATATTCCTCTATTATAAATCAGTACATGGTGTGTCTGTCCCCTCCCCCGGGCTCTGTAATCAGAGCTGAGATGCTCCAGCCACCTCCCCCCTGTGTATAACAGAAGCTTTGGTAACCACGGCAACAAAAGCAACACAGTACACTCTGATTAATGGCTAAAATTTCCTGAAATGACCTCTAAACAAAAAAGCTTTTTCACAAAAACTGTAAAAGATATCAAACTGAAAAGATATAACCAGATAGCTGAATATTTTGTGAACATTTTAAAGTTTGTTTGGCGTCTGTAGGTGAAAGTATGAAGGAGCTGAAACCCTTCACGGACGCCACGATCTGAGTGCGAGGAGTGATGCGGAGACAGCTGCAGTCGCTCGTCAAGTCGTATCAGCCTGCCCCGTCTGTTTGACCCGGCACTTGGAAAATACTCACCATTCACCGACAGTGTATGTACTACACAGGCCATATACCTACCACCGGGAATCCTACGACAGTGAGCGGCGGATGGCTTCCACAATATCGGACCAAGAAGGAGGTAGATTATGCGGCTAACCATTAGGAAATTCCCGCTATCCCTCCTGTCCTAGACGCTGAACTACCAGCAGCAATTACCAACAAACCTTTAAAAGGGCAACTTGACAAACGATCCACCTTTAATAGGTACCCAGAGGAGACAGTGCTAACCAAGCAGAACCACAAACGGTAAAGCTTTATCACTTTCACTTATTTAAGTGCTCATCTTGCCTTTTTAAGCTAATGTTTTCAGTGACTGTTGTTTGGATCCTTTATATGGATTGTTACCATTAGTTATACTGTATCAACTAAATGTTCTCCTATCTGGTATAAACCAACGGGACAGTTCATCATCTGGACCTCTATTGCTTTTTGGCACCAAGTAAAGCACTGTTATTTAACAGTCCAGACAATAAGCAGCATCCAGCATAAATTATTTAACCATTTAAACAACTGTTCCCCTCTCCCCGCATCCACTTCCATATCTCTAAGGATCTTTCTTGTTGTCAACTGGTTTATTTGGTTTACACGGGATGTAATATCCCATTAATCACCAAATTAATTCAATAAATTTACTACAACCAGGTGACAACTAGCAAGATCCTATTGTGTCCGGACGCTGATCAACGTTGAGTGTTATGTTTTTCGTTCACTGTATTGTATGGGTGTTTTTTTCTGTCTGGCCAGTTAACAATCATACACGAAGCAATTGGGCCCTGGTGGACCTAATTGCATTCAAACCATTCCAGTTTTTTAACAAGGTTGTTGCACGATATAATCAATTGTTGTTTGTTTAAATTATTTAATAAAGACATTTATATTTTTTGGTAAATACAGATAGCCAAATTATTGATACACTTTCCAACTCAGTAGCTAAAGTAACTCCTTACCCGGAACTGTAAACCGGGTGCTCTCCCTCTTTTTCTTTTATGTAGTTCCCAGTTACAGCTACAATGTATATATCTACATAATCATTGGTCATCTAATTACTTGACCATACACTGGTGTTACTTGTTTCCACTTCCCTTGTCCCCTTAGAGCCCATTCACACAGGGGCAACACGACTTCCAGCACGACTTTGGGAGGCAACTTGGACACGACTTGAGTATGAATCACAGCACGACTTGGGGCAACTTACAACACAACTTGAAGTCGCCTCCAGGACAGGGAACTTTACAAGTGGCCAATCAGAGCTTATCAGCTGTGTGTGAGAAGGAGGGGGCTGGCTGTTTAGTGGAGGAAATTACTTTCTGTTTCCTTTCTGCTTCCTGTAAAGTTGCCTCAGTATGAACAGTGATCAGACTTGGAGGCAACTTCCATTGAAATCAATGGGTACAAGTTGCCTTCAAGTCGGATTGAAGTAGTACAGGAACCTTTTCTGAAGTCGGAGCGACTGCAGTAGTGTGCATTAAGACAGATCCACTCACTTACATTGATTTTTTCGTGTAGCGCGACTAGGGGCGACTTGGGGCGACTTGAAGTCGGATCCAAAGTTGCCCCTGTGTGAATGGGCTCTCAGTCTAGTCTAATTAATGAACACGTGTACACTGCTGCTTACCCCTTACACACTGGAGGCGTTTTTCAGGTGCTACAGTGCTAACAATAGCGCCTGCATAGCGCCTGAAAAAAGCCTGAGTGCTTTCGCACTGGGGGGCTGCACTGGCAGGGTGTCACAAAAAGTCCTGTCAGCAGCTTCTTTGCAGCGGTGTAGGTGAAATCAATGGGCAGCACCAGCAAAG